>NC_081555.1:57480563-57793782 GCF_963082655.1 Stomoxys calcitrans | reverse complement strand
GTTCGGATCCTTATCTCTTAGAGTTATTATAACATCGTCTGCATAGCAGACGGGTTCGAATCCATCTATTCCATTCAATCTGTAAAGAAGGTACCATTTTGTACATTTTAGTTCCTAAATGTATGAATATCAACAAAATCTTCTAGTCGCCCGGTATATACTGCCAAGATGTACCTGTTTCCCAAATTTAATAGCTGTAGCTCAATCTGGGAAGAACGCACCAATTAGTACTAATTACGATTACCAATTACGATTTTTCCACTCCTGGTACGATTTTAGCATTTCGTATTTGGTAAAACTTATCGTATTTTTGTCATGACTACGATCATTTTTACCAATTATATAATTTTAAACGTCTCCGTTCACTGCAAAAGTAAATAATTTATTTCGTACTATTTACTACTTTTTGCTACAAAAATTAACGATTTGTGAAAAAATCACTAAGTCAGCCAACATATATTTCCTAGTTGAATCTACGATTTAATATTCATAGCTAAAGTGCCATCCGTAAAGAAAGTACGAAAAGGAACTGAATGTGGTACTAAGCGTACATTTCTCCCGTTTCAAGTACTATTTTTCATATTCTTTTCTATCAACCCCCTTTACTTTACAACAACAATCATTTAAGGCAAATTTCGAAGTTCTAGCTCTACCCGCTCGTCCTATGCAAAGTTCACTTATTTCCCACTTTTTTGGTACCTTTTAGTACCTAAATGTCAAGGAGTCCAATAACTCATTTGGCTTCCCAATTTAGATTGCCATAATGTACCTTAGAACCAAAATTCAAAGCTCTGGCTCAATTAACAAAAAGGTACCAAAAAGTACCAATTGCGGTACTAAACGTAATATTTCTCCCACTTACGGTCCGATTTTGGCACCAAATCTTATTTTTTCGACATGCTATCTAATTTTAGCCTAAAATCATAATTTTAGCCCTATTTGTTCGCCATTTCCAACTATTTGGTGCTTTTCAGTACCTTAACGTACGAATATTACCAAATCCCGTCTTATCACGTGTCTATGACCCAATACCAACATTCTAACTTTGGGCTGGGCAATGATCAGTCATTCAGTCACGCGTCTCTTTTATATATACTGGTATAGAGATAGAGACTAATTTCCAAGAACTCATATAGTCTCCCAACTAAGATTGCCAAAGTGTGCCTATATACCAATATTCAGACCTCCGGCTCATTTAACAAATGAAGTATCAAATGGTACCAATAGAGGCAACTTCAGGTATAATTTTGAAAAATTCTTTTCACCAAATCTTTTTTTTTCAAGACCTTCTTTAATTTGAGCCCCAATTAATTCTCCTAACCCTTCCCGTTCGCGGCGAGCTAACATTCACCATTTCGTCCTATTTGGTACTTTTTAGTGCCTAAACGTACGAATATCACCAAATCCCGTCATATCCCGTGCCTATGACCCAAGATTAACATTCGTGCAAAACTTCATGATTCTGGGTTTAGTCGTTTGGGCTGGGCATTGATCAGTCAGTCAGCATTTACTCAGTCACGCGTATCTCTTATATACAATATATAGAAAGAGAGAATACCATCCCGGTGGTCCGCTTCGCTACCTCCTTTTTAATATCACCTTTTTAGTGTAGGATTATGTATATATTTTCGAAGTACCAATTCCACAACATTTAGAACGTTTTCTTCCGCAGGTCATATTTTCGTCAAGTCTGTGATAACGGTTGTCAAATTGTTTCCCTGTGGGTGAATATAAGCGATTTCGTTCTATTTTGCACTTTTTGTTATCAAAATGTACGAATTTTGACCTAATGTACAAAGGTGTTTGTCCTATATATTGGTCCCGCGACATCATGGCTGCATCCCAATACATTGAAATACTCAAACATATTATGGAAATTTCAAGAAGATCTTTAAGCAATAAGGTGGTTTTATGGAAAATATAACGACTTTATGAAATGACCTGCATAGCCGTCGGATTTTAGTCCAAAAGAACATTTGTGATGCCATATCGAAAATGCGATGGTTATAGAATAACCCAATAATAAAACTAATTTTTAACGTGTTATTCGAGTGGCCCGGCAAAATACAAAAATGTAGTAAATTTACTAGAACGTCCTTGTGCAGAGGTTTTTCGAAGCACAGTTTGTCCAATAAAATAATAAGTTGTAAAAAAAATTTAGTTGAAGACATTCGTACAAAAAAATTAAGTAAACTAAGTTTATCTGAATTTTATGTTAAGTTTTAGTTATCACTGCTATTATTTTGACCGCCCTCAATTCAGAACTAAACATATGTTAAGAATTTATTGAGAATACATAAAACCTTTTATCTTTTTTTAAAGAGTAAAAAAACAGATCATTCAGTCATCCATCATTATTTCGTAGTTGTACCTGCCTACCAAATTTCAGACCTCTAGCTCTATCTGTAAATAAAGTACCAGATAGAGCCAATTACGTTACTTAACGTACGTTTTCTCCCGTTACCAGAATTATTTTCCATTTTTTCTTTTCACCCTCATCATTTTGCACCAGATGTCTTTTAAGTCAAATTTCAAAATTCGACCTCTATCCAAACGCCCTGTACAAAGTTTACCCATTTCTCACTTTTTTTAGCAAGAGTTCCAAAAACTCTTATTGTCGCCCAATTAGGGTTGCCATAGTGCACCTTATTTCCAAAATTCAGAGCTCTAGTTCAATTTACACAGAATGTACCATATAGTACCAAATGCGGTGATAAACGTATTATTTCTTCCACTTCCGGCACGATTTTCCAAAATTTTTTCACCACGAGACGCTTTTTAATTTGAGCCCAAGAACATAATTCTAACCCTTTCCGTTCGCGCTGGGCAAATATGTACTTTTTACTACCTAAACGTACGAATATAACCAAATCCAGCCTTATCCCGGGTCTACGACTCAAGACCAACATTCATGCAAAATTTCACGATTCTAGCTTTAGCCGTTTGGTCTGGGCGATGATCAAGCCAGTCATCAATCTCTTTTATACATAGACTAGCATATGCCCGGTCGCTTCGCTGTCCCCCGATGGTACTCGCAATGTCCAGGTGTAACTGTATCGCAATTTAAGAACTTAAGCCTAATCCGCAAAGAAAGTATCATTTTGCACGTTTGAGTACCTGAATGCAAGAAAAGAACCTTCTAGTCGGCGATTCTGTATCCCAAATTTCAGGCTCTAGCTCAATCCGTGATGCACTTTCTCGTTCCACTTTGCCGCTTCGATGAAGGCCTTGTATTTGACTGGGTTAACGCGTCTGAATTCATCCAGTACCTGATAGAAAAAAGAACCAAATATCCTATTTCTACTATGGGATAGTGCAGGGCATTGACATAGGAAATAAAAAATGTAATGTCGTGATACACATCCATAACCGACATTCCAGAATTAGCAAGTACATTGGCTTTTTCATTTCCCTCTATGTCATTGTGCCCCAACATAGGATCAATGTATGGTATTCCTGTGGACCCATCAGTAACTCGGTACAGCGATATTCATAGACAACACAAGCTCCGCTGCTACAGCTATCGCATACACCTCTGCTTGAAAGATGCTGCAATCGTCTCTGATCCGTAGGGAGACATTAATATCGAGTTCGCTGCAATAGATACCACACCCTGTTCCATTATCAATCTTTGATCCATCTGTAAAAGCGTTAATACCTGAAAACCTAACCCACCCTTTCTGCCACTCTGCCACGGTAAGTAACTTTGTCCACAGTTATTTATCCACCACGGCCATTCCTATCTCGGAGTCGTCCGTCTGAGAGGACGCTATTGTACTACCCAATATACGTGTATGTCTCGCTGGTAACCCCCGAATCAAATCAAGCTGCGACAATCGGAGAAGAGTCCTCTCCGCTGTTTCCCCTTATAAACAATGGATTTTTGACTGAATTCCCACATAACCACTCATGACCCAGTCGCAGTGGTTCCCATAGCCCCAGACACAAATCTTAGTGTGACCCTATTCACAATGTTAAGGTTACGGATATTTGACATTAAATCGGTCACCGACCACCAGACGTGGCAGCCATATGCCTGGATTGGCCGTACCACCGTCGAGAACAACCAGTGGGGCCTCAGACCCCACCCCACCGCAAATGCTTTTTTAATCCTCGACCCCATGTTCAGTCTCCAATTTGCTGTCCAGAATCACCCCCAAAAATTTCGCTGAGTGCGACAAGTGTAAAGTCACCCCCTGCAGTGTGGGCAGCCTAAATACCGATATCTTCCGCCTACGCGTGAACAAGACCAATTCGGTCTTTCCGCATTCACATCCAGACCGCGTCCCGTTGCCATGTAGCTGTGCACCCAAGTGTACCATTCAAAACCTCCGAAATCGTGTCCAAAACTTCGAGAAAAACCAGATCGTCCGCGTACGCTCAAACTCTAACACCCATCTTTTCCAATCGCCAAAATAGACCGTCCATTACGAGGATCTAAAGTCCTCCCCCTAGTGGCATTCACGTTCAATGCGTCAGCACCAATAGTAGCCGCTGTCTCCTTGTCCCATAGCATATGTATTATCCAAACGCCGCCAGGGTACAGTCCTTACAATCGATATGTCTTTCTAGGTGATGATCTACATGATGCGATGCAGAGTCCACGCATCTGGCCTTAAAATAGACCAGCTGGTAGATTGAGAAAAAAGACGTCCCCAACATTTTTCTAATATGTAGGTCCAAAATGCTGTCCAACGTCTAGACAATAAAAGAGGAGAAAATAATCGGTCCAAAATCCTTCGCTGAACTGTGTTGCAGCTTTCCCGCCTTCGGTATAAAACCACCTTAACCCTCCTCCAAGATTTGGGAACATAAGCTAATTTTATTCAGCCCCTAAATACTTATGCGTATTCATGACACAAATATGACGCTTGCATGAGTCACCAGTGTGTGGGCATCTTCCTCCGCGTCTATATATTACATGTATAAATTCCTATGTCTAGTGAGGTTGCAATCCGGAAAATGTGTCTCAAGCAAATGTGATAGGATGCCCAGGGGAAAACCATTCCACCCACCATTAGGCCTCTGTACATTTCCCATGTAAGGACTATCAGTTTCCGCAATCTGAAAGTATCCTTTATATCTGACAAAATCCTCTCGTTTGGATTTCTTTAGCTCCAGAAGGTAAGTCCTGAGCTTTTCCTTATATATAGTCCTTATATAAGTCCCACAATACGATGTTACAATACCACTATCCCTTGCTGTTTCAAGTGTCCGTCTAGCATCTTTCCTAAGTGATGCGAATATAATAAAGAAAACAAATTGGCGTATGGTAGTTATTTGAATAAAATTGGAAATCAAATCCTAAATCCTTCTACAAATTTGTGAATTCAAAGCGCCGTTGTAATTGTTTACCGAACTTTCTTAGATATAAAGCTAAAGTAGCTGAAAACGATTCAGGCATTGCCGTCATCTTTGCTGACTTTTTTAGCACTACCTACTCAGATAATTATTATGATTTATGTGGAACATATCCATACACAATCAACAATTCAGCTTTTATAGATGTGTCTGGGATTGGCGAAAACGTAGGACTTGAAAATTTAAGGTCACTGAAGATAACTTTTAATCCCGGTCCAGATGGTATTTCATCAAACATTTTGAAACATTGCGCTCTTGAACTTTCGTATCCCCTTTTTACACTTTTCAACAGTTCATTAAAGCATGGATATCTGCCGGAAATGCATTGGAAGCAATCTTATATAAGACCGTTATTTAAAACCGGAAATCGCAATGAGGTTTCTAATTAGAGGGGCATTTCAATTTTGAATGCTATTCCGAAGCTATTAGAAAAAATTCTGGCTGAAACTATTTCACATCAAGTCTCTTCTATATTGTCTCCCTAGCAACATGGGTTCCGGAAATCGAAATCGACGATAACAAATATTTTAGAATTCACTTGTTTGGTCAACGATGGCTTTAGGGAACGCTACCAAACGGATACTATATATACCGATTTTATTGGGTTGCCCAAAAAGTAATTGCGGATTTTTTAAAAGAAAGTAAATGCATTTTTAATAAAACTTAGAATGAACTTTAATCAAATATACTTTTTTACACTTTTTTTCTAAAGCAAGGTAAAAGTAGCAGCTGATAACTGACAGAAGAAAGAATACAATTACAGAGTCACAAGCTGTGAAAAAATTTGTCAACGCCGACTATATGAAAAATCCGCAATTACTTTTTGGGCAACCCAATAGTAAAGCATTTGATAAAATCAACCACAACCTTCTGTTAAGTAAAATAGATCTTATTGGTTTCAGTCCATATTTACTAAAGTGGATCAGATCATATCTGACTGGACGTACTCAAAGAGTTAAATTTGGTACTGCAGTTTCCAAATCAATTGTTGTCTCTTCAGGTGTTCCACAGGGTAGTCACTTTGGCCCTGTGCTGTTTTTTTGTTCATAAACGATCTTCCTTTTACTTTAAAGATCTTCAGATCAACGAGAGACTCTGATTAACAGTGTTATCTTCAGTATGACCTTGATACTCTTTACGAATGGTGCAACCAGAACTTTATGGAACTTAATATTTCCAAATGCAAACACATATCATTTTCAAGAATAACCTCTCTTAAAACTAGGTACTTTTTGGGTTCCAATCAACTTGAAGTAGTCTATAGCTTTAAAGATCTTAATTCATGGTCAAATAGATTCCTGCTTTCTTTTGAGTCGAATTTTCTTTAACGTTCCTATTAGACCTACCAAATATTTTGATCTTTTGAAAATTTCTTATTATAAAACCAACTATGCCAATAATGATCCTTTTCGGCACCTATGTTATAAATTTAATCAACTGAAAGATATAATAGATCTATCTGATCTATCGAGAAATTTTAAAAAGGAAAATTATATTATTTTTAAATTCTTAGGTTAATACATTTGTAAATATATTGTTGTTAGTCTGTAAGGGTATTTATTATCTATAGACTTGAAACAAATCAAAAAAAAAGTGTCTTGAGCTCACTATTCCACCATTTCTTATACATCTTCTGCTTCTGTGACCTAAGTGGATAGGCTGACACGAAGGCTGATGTCAATCTTCCTCTAAGTCCTGCACCTGCGAATGGTCCATCCGCTAAGTCCAATTTTGGCATACTTTTTCCAATATTTCGGCCAGTATCTCAGGAATAAATGCTTCAATGTCGTCTTCCAATGCGTCAATTGAAGCGGGCTTGTTTGTATAGGCATGAGCTTTAACATAGCCCCACAATAAATAGTAGAGGCGTTAAATTGCACGATCTAGGCGGCCAACTGATCGGTCCCGAACGTGAAATAAAATGTTCGCCGGACTCGGCTCTTAATAAGTCCATTGTTACGCGTGCTGTGTGACATGTGGCACCGTCTTGTTGAAACCAAATGTTATGCAAGTCAAGCTCTTGCATTTTGGGCAAAAAAATAAGTTAGATACTTACTTTTTACTTTTTGTGGATGCATTGGTAGCTCTTTCAATGCTTCTAGCTTATCTTCTCTCCAAAATCGACCATTCTGCTATTTACGTACCTATTGAGCCAAAAATGAGCTTCGTCGCTGAACACAATTTTTCGGTAAAAAGGTGGATCTTCGGCCTACTTTCCAAGGTCGTTGGGCTTCAATTCTTGCACCAGCTGTATTTTGAAAGGCTTCACATCCTTCCGCCAAATTTTCAACGTTGTTGAGTAACAGAGGCTCAAACGGCGAAGAATCGATAATTGATTTTCGCACTCTACGTAAGCGTGTTGGTGGTTTAATGTCCAACAATGTAAATTTGGTGCGAAATTTAGACACAATAGCCCGAATAGTGGGTCGATTAAAATTTCCCTAAAATGGAAGAAGCGCGCGATGAATTTTCTGGTGTCTGTACTCCCCCAAAGGTCGTTATGAACGTCAGCGTCACATCCCAATAGTAAATCTTTGTTGAAAGCCTTACAGTAAGGAATGAGGTACCACCAAAGAAGGAGAAGTCAGCCCACCATCATGCGCGAAGTAAGCTGATGAAATAAGTTGTTCTCTATCCCACACGACAGGGAAACCACAATTTGAGACCAATTGCAAAACTGGTTCAAAATAAAAACAATTTTGGTTATTTCTATCCATAACCCAGGCCCTATATTTCACGTTATCTTTCTTAAAGATGACATCATAATTGGTGTCCTCGAGCCCCATAATTCGGCCTCCGTTGATCCATTGTTCCTGAATCAACGCTACGTTTAATTCGTTCCTATTCAAATGGAGGATAAGAATATTAGTATCCACTACACACTGGTGGAGATTAATACGATAGTTACAGTGGTCCTAACTCCATCCAGTATCCTAACTCAGACCAGTATCCGAAATGGGCCTTGCGAATGAACTTGTTGGCCCTACGCTTGTACGGTAGCCATTCAACTCCAATTTCCTCACAGTTTCTTCATTGACCGCTATTATAACGCTTCTTCCGTCTTCCGGAGAAGGATCCATCCGCAAAATCTGCCAATCTGATGAAGGATAGTTCTTTGTTCTATTTGGTTTCGATTCGTCTACCATGGCCACCTTTATGCAGCCTTCATTGTAGACATTCGGTTTGTGATAAATTTTTGGTTTCTTAAATACGGTGTCATTATCTGAAAATGTGTTCTTCGTCCTAATCCGCTTGTAGCTCCCTGCTTCCTCGTCCTTTCAAAAGAAAAGCCCCTCCTGCCTGAGACAACATAAATTTATTTCACAAAAAGCAACACATTCACTCACCCACACGTAATATTTCGCCAATACACAACACTTTAGTTTTGTCTTTAATGACCAGCTTATTGCTTTCAAGGTCGTAATTTATTATGAAAACTCAAAAATAGTGAGAGCACATCGTCGAGTGTGCCATCGTCTACTTACAAATATCTTCATTATCAATATATACTGGCATGAAGCAAATGCAAATTTGCCTCCTTTTTATAGCCGAGTTCGAACGGCATGCCGCAGAGCGACGCTTTTTCGGGGAGAAGCCACTGTATCCTAATTATGAGAGCTTTAGCTCAACCCGTAAAGAAAGTATTAATTTGTACGATGTAGTAAATAGATGTACTAATTTCAAAAAATACAAACAAAATCTCAAGGGAAGGACGGTGGAGACTTCCCTGCACGAGGTTGTGCATAAAGTAGAAGAATCCTTCGAGGGGGCTATTAACAAAGTGCGAAAAGGCACACTGATCCAATCCTTAGACCAGTACCAGGTAGACCGGGTGTTTAAAGACTGGATAAACATATGCTAAGGAACAGATAGATACATTGTGAGTCACATGACATCGCCACTCCAAATACTTGGGAGTGATCTTGGATAGGAAACTGAAGTGGAAGTGTCACATGTAGGAGGACAGAGTGGAGGTCTACATTGAGAACCTTTATACGGTCCTGCAGGCGGAGATCCGGGCGATTACGGAATGCATGAGGAGGTGTGGTGTTAACGCAAGGACTTCGAGTGTTAATATCTTTATGGATGTTAAAATTGCCATCAGGGCAATAACAACCAGGACGGTAAGATCACGAACCGTCATGCAGTGTAAGAAGGAGATTAACGCCTTCTCTGAGGATGGGACGATCCACATCATTTGGGTGCCGGGCCATAGCTGTGTAGGGGGTATGAAAAAGCAGACGAATTGTCAGTGAAGGCCAGAGTCCTGCCGTTAATAAACTTGATCAACACGAAGTCTTTCGGGTCGACGCAGTTCCAGTTAAGGACGTGGGCTACGAACGTGCATTTAACACTGTGGAACAACGAAGCGTTCGGTAGGACGGCGAAGATCCTATGGGGAAATCCCAATTGTGAGAAGACGGGGCTATTACTGAAAGGAAGTAAGAAGGTGGTCAGTATGGCTTTCGGTATCATAACGGAATAATCTCACTTATGCAAAATCGGTGCGCCAAGTGATAACATGTGTAGGGCATGCGGAGAAGAGGATGAGATTCAGCCAGCAACATAAGGCTTGAATGCGGCATCTCTGAATCGTGGCCTATGTATGGGGACGCTAACCAGTAATGAGAACTATTAATTTAGAGGCTAGCTACCACTAAATCTTCAGTTCTTAGCGACAAAAGAAGAAAAACATTTAGGCTACTCTTTGCAAAAATCCAGGCTCTGTATCTTTCATTGTCCGTACCCTTTAGTAGTTTTAATCCCGGAATTCTTAGTCAACGAACCATTCCTCCACCTACCTGTGGTTCCTAGTTAAGAACCACGTCAAATCCTCCTGGCATCAGATGGACCTTTAAAATCGATCTCTGTCGTGATGGGTTTCCTTTCGCATCCAGGGACACATGAGAAAGCAGTGGAACCACCCTTCCTTAGAATACTGGACACTTGCGGTGTGGATACTTCACTAGTTGCTGCTATCGAAGTACCTTTTGAATTCCGCCCTTCCCCGTTAGCGCACGCCTTGTGACCAATCCAACCGCATGATCCACGCACACAGGGATTGTCTGGTCGCGTTTCGACGGCTTCACCGCATGTTTCGATCGTGGCAGGGGGATTTTTAGTCTGCCGCATCCGCCAGGCTTAAGAGAAGTGGTTGATAGGACCTGAGACAAGTGTTTATCAGCAACTGCTGAATCGCCTTCATATTCCCCAAACCCTCCGCTTCTATACACATTCAGTTGTTAAACCCGTAAAATACAACTAAAGGCTTGTTGAAGTCTGCGAGGCAGCAAGAGTTGTGACGATCCACCCTTCTGGCCCCGGCCGTGCTCAATCCTGGGTCAGTTCTATTCCTTTGGAGACTAATTCGAAAGCGTCCACATAAAATTAAAATTGTAAGGTAGCTATTATGTCATGTGTGATGCGTGTGTGTTAGTGTTAGTGTTAGTGAGCTTGAGAATCCGGGTGGTATTAATATTGTAGTTAGTGAGCAACATTGTTGCTCTGGACTCTTTACCCGCCCAACCTGCTGACTTACCAATTCTCATCAGCTCTAATTGCTTCTCCTAATAGATTGCCTTCACTTTTCGTGACATAATGAATCCCTTTAAAGTTTCAAAATCAAAATCAAAAAGTGAATGATAATTAATAATAAGTTACAAAACGTGGTGAATGCAATGAAGTTTTAGGTTTAAAATAAAAATTCATAATTTTCTGTGAAAAAAAAAACATGATTTTAAAGATAAGTTAGGTAAACAAAAATAAGGAAAATTAAACTATAATTATGGATAATTAAAATTATGATGAAACATTTAAGAACAAATAAATATGAGTAAGTGGTAAGTGTGTTTTGGACTTACCAAATTAATTCCCACGATGTCATCAGGCCTGTTGACGGTGGTCTTCTTAATTTCATATTAAATTTTGCATAAAATTTTGATTTTAACGAAAAATACTAAATCTACTGTGATGATAAATGAGATGAATTTAATATATATATTTTGCAAGGAAGGTTTTATGGATTCTTGGCAATTTTTTAGTTCCAGCTTAAAATGGTTGAACAGCCAAAAAGTATTTTCAAATCTAGGTATGTTTTTATATTTGGCACATCCGGATATTTAAAAAAAAAAAGTTCACACATCCGGGTATTTTGAAAAATTGTCACATTTGGGTAATTGTTGATGGGGAGAGCTTCAAAATTTAAAGTTTACTGTATTCAATTTCTAGAGAATTTCTTTCTGGAGAATTGTAGGTCCATAGCGTGTCTCTGGCGCTAGTATTGCAAGTTTATGGACTGCAAAATTGATGGAAAGTTGTCTTCGGTCTTCCTTCAGATAAATCTTTTTCGGAAAGTCCGGTTATGGCTTTTCTATTATTTTTCAGACACAATCTTTTTTTTTTCTTTTCAATTTCTAATCAATTTTTATGAATTTTTCTTCCACAGCACAAAAAATGCCATTTTAAGTCGATCTAGCCACTTGAAATTTTGCACAAATACTTCTTATTAGTGTAGGTCGGTTGGTAAATGGGCCAAATCGGTCCATGTTTTGATATAGCTGCCATATAAACCGATCTTGGGTCTTGACTTCTTGAGCCTCTAGTAGTGTTTTGGTATCACTTCCAACAACTGTGTTTAGTATGATTCAAATCCGTTCATAATTTGGTATAGATGTCATATAAACCGATCTTGTATCTTTATTTCTTGAGCCAATAGAGCGCGCAATTCTCATCTGATTTGGGTGAAATTTCGCACAAGGTGTTTTGTTATGACTTCCAATAACTGTGCTAAGTACGTCGCAAATCGGTTCAATACCTGATATAGCTGCCATATAAACCGATCTGGCATCTTGACTTCGTAAGCGATTTGGCTGAAGTTTTGTTCAACGGCTTCTCTCATGACCTTCTACATACGTGTCTAATATGGTCTGAATCGATCAATAGCTTGATACAGCTCCCATATAAACCGATCTCCCGATTTTGCTTCTTGAGCCCCTACAAGGCGCAATGTTCAGTAGTCATTTATGGTCCGAATCGGACTATAACTTGATAAAGCTCCAATAGCATATTTTTATTCAATATTCTTTGTTTGCCTAAAAAAAAGATACTGCGCATAGAACTCAACAAATGCGATCCATGGTGGTGGGTGCTTGTACCATACCAACGTAACTAACTCTTTGTTTAGTTTTCTCTCAGCCTACTATCAAGCTTACCACGACTCCTCAATACATTTAGTTTCAAATGTAGTACAAAGTACCCAGAGGTTTAGTCGTTGGATTATACAAAGTCACAGAGTTTAGTACGAATACTGCATGTCTCTGGTTCAGAGATTGGGATTACAGCCCCTTAGTGTACCAAGTATAAATTCAGGATCTGAGGGAATCCTTGGTAACCAAGCGTGTGCCATTGGTCGAGAAGAAATACCTTCTTCCGTGACTAAATTCATTGCTGCGCCTGATAAGATCTCGCCAATGTTCTTAAAGACCCACCGATACATTTCAACTAAGCGTTGATCCCCGAAAGCAATTCGTTTATATCGGCTCCGCTACCAACCTACATCCTCATAAACTAGAGGAGGTTCAGGCATTTTCTCAAGTACATCGGAGTATACAGAGTGACAGTCCATTGAGTTCCCTACTCCAATTGTTCCCAGGTATGCAGCCTTGCTCTTCACCCTTGTCGACAACTACCTTTACCACGCTGTCCTTAGCCTCATTAGCAAAGGTCCTTGGGATGGGCTCCATGTGCCGTTTACGCATCTAGACGTGTAGTTTTTGAGATAGCCTGTGCAGCGAATCTCCGAGCACAATTACAAAAGCAACTCTCCTTATCGGCGAAGGTCTAAGGATCCAGATGTCTTCGTCAAAAACCCCTGTTGACCTGTCGTTTGTCGGCTAGGGGAGCCTGGATCAGTCACTCCACCAGTCGAGGTTTCAGTAGAAGACAACATGCTACGGCCTTATACCACCACTGCAGCTGTTGGGTCTATGAAGTTCACTCTCAGCTTATTCTCCGGCTCGGGCTATTTTTTTGCGAGAATTCATCACAAGTATAAAGTCTTTTTTTAACCTGACAATTCTACTTGATATAGTAAAGGGTGATTTTTTTGAGGTTAGGATTTTCATGCATTAGTATTTAACAGATCACGTGGAATTTCAGACATGGTGTCAAAGAGAAAGATGCTCAGTATGCTTTGACATTTCATCATGAATAGACTTACTAACGAGCAACGCTTGCAAATCATTGAATTTTATTACCAAAATCAGTGTTCGGTTCGAAATGTGTTCATTCACCGTAACGTTGCGTCCAACAGCATCTTTGAAAAAATACGGTCCAATGATTCCACCAGCGTACAAACCACACCAAACAGTGCATTTTTCGGGATGCATGGGCAGTTCTTGAACGGCTTCTGGTTGCTTTTCACTCCAAATGCGGCAATTTTGCTTATTTACGTAGCCATTCAACCAGAAATGAGCCTCATCGCTGAACAAAATTTGTCAAAATTTGAACACATTTCGAACCGAACACTGATTTTGGTAATAAAATTCAATGATTTGCAAGCGTTGCTCGTTAGTAAGTCTATTCATGATGAAATGTCAAAGCATACTGAGCATCTTTCTCTTTGACACCATGTCTGAAATCCCACGTGATCTGTCAAATACTAATGCATGAAAATCCTAACCTCAAAAAATCACCCTTTAGTAGTATTGTTTATTTAAATTTATTATTTATATACAATTACAAGTAAAATATCATAATATTTTGCAATATATAAGAATGGGTTCAAATTAGACTATGATCTTATGTCGTCAGTCTATATTTAATTGTTATAATATTTGATTTTTTTTTGTTTCTCTTTCGAGACGAACTCAATGATCGAAGATGCAAATGGAAAAGGAAAGCCAAAGATAGCAACACACACCAACCAATATGGGACGCGTTACATCTTTGGTTAGAAGACTTTGCAACCATATTAGGTGTGATGGCTTCAAGGGCCGTGCGTTGGTATTTGAATCGTATTAACAGCGAAAACGCATCTATGATACAATTACCACATTAACCACACTCGACAACCCTACCTATTAGCTGTATTTTTCTTAATTCAAGTATTTTTGTGTAATTCAATCATGTCTCTCCTGGCTTTAAAAATCCACATTATATCGCTTTTTGTTAACATTCGGACATAAAGGTATTCCCAACGGAGGGATCTAGCTTGGAATACATACGACTTGTATGATCTGCATAGGACATTGCTGTGGAGAATTGTTTTTCCTTCAATGTGCTTAGTAGGGAAATAATTATTTCAACCCATTGCGCTTGCGCTTGGTGAATTTCGACTCCTTTATATCACCATTTTTCAGTTGCTAATAACTTTCCACCTTTTCTAAATACCATGTCTCATTTACGATTATTACAATCACATCCACGTATAGCAATACCCAGATATTTATTTCATCAGTTTTTTTTCCGCCTCCGATAGAGTCCTGTAAATCATTTAGATATAAGGCAAAAAGTAGGGGAGACATTAGACAACCTTGCTTTACTTCGGTAGTTGTGGCAATTTCACTTGATAATTCCTTTCCGGTCCATACAGCGAATTCGGACTTCTCATTCATCTTTGCAATAAATTGTACGACCTTTGTTGATACACCAGTACTATTCAATTTTTATATTTAAGCATTTCGGGAAATGTGATCAAAAGTCGCTTTTAGCTCCATGAAAAATGCGTAGGTCTTTATTATTTTTTATTATATTTAAGTGCACGATTGATGTCAAATTAAATATATCGTCCACACCGCAAGTGTCCAGAGTCCTGAAGAAGAGTAGTTCCACAGCTTTCTCACCCTTGCTCATGACAAGATCTAACGAATCTTGTGAGGATGAACTCCTCTTAATTTGGTGCGGTTTCTACAGAAAAATCTCCACCATTGTATGGCCGCTTCGACGACACTAAAAGTCCTCCTGAGGGCTGGGGAATTTGACGTGCTTCTTATCAAGGAACCATGGGTGTGTGGAGGAATGGTTCGTGGACTAAGAATTCCGGGATTTAAAATACTCAAGGGTACAGGAATGGGAGATACAGAGCCAGTCTTTGTGCATATAGTAGTATAAATGTTTTTTTTTTCTTCCGTAGCCAGCCAGTTATCAGATTTGTTTATGTCTGATAACTAGCTGGTTTTCCACATGATTCAGAGATGTCGCCTTCAAACATTAAGTCGCTGGTTGAAGCCGTTTCTGTAGAGAAGAAGAGCCTCATTGTAGGAAAAGATGCTAATGCACAATGAGATATGGGGAAGTTCGGATGTCAACGAAAGGGGTGAGCTGCTTATCGAATTTGCAGTCTGGCAATTTGTAATAAAGGGGATAAACCAACCTTTATTACCAGGAACAGGCAGGTTGTACTAGATATTACCTTTGTATCGGAAGATATATGTGGTCGAATATGCGACTGGGATGTGTTGAATGGTCAAAGTTTCTCTGATCATCTTTATATTAGTTTCAGCCTTGGAGAAAATACAGAAGTGGTCCCTCGGCTTAACAGAAGAAAGACAAATTGAGATAAATTTCGGCACAAATTCTGCACGTCTATCCCTATTAGACCAGAAAAGGAAGTGGAAACTACGGAGGATATAGACATAGTGGTCAAGCGTATCACGAAGGCTCTTAATGACTCGCACGTGTCAGCATGTCCTAGTGCCAAGCCAAGGGACAAACAGCGGCCGCCATGGTGGACCTCCGCGCTGGTTGGTATAAGGAATGACTGCAGAAAACTCTTCAACAGAGCAAACGCCACAAGAACACCACACGATTGGGACATCCATAAGGCTGAGCTAAGAAAATATAAGGGCGAGCTGAGAAAGGCTCAGAACAAATCCAGGGGAAAATTCTGTAGCTCCATGGAGGATACATCTGAGGCCTCTAAGCAAAGGAAGATTCTGTCCTCAAGACCTATTACTGTGGGGTATATTCAGAAGTTAGAGAATGTATGGACAATGTCTACAACTACTCGTTGATACACATTTCCCGGGAAATTCCCCAACGGACAACTTGGCGCCAGAAGAGATTGTCACTGATGAGCATTCGTCGGAGGCTATTAGGGAAATTGTGTCTGAGCCGTAAATTCTTTAAGCGATAAGAAGTTTCGACTCCTTTAAGTCGCCAGGCCCTGATGATGTATCACCGGTTGAATTACAAGCTGTGTCTGATAGACTAGTTCCCCGTCAAAGTGAGAAAGATTTTCGCCTTATTAGTCTGTCATCCTTTATGCTGAAGACACGTGAGTGGTTGATAGAAACATATCATAGGGCAAAGATCCCTGGAGATCGCCTGTCGCGGCAGCAGCATGCAAATACTAAAGGCAAATCCACTGAGCCCTACACGACCTAGTCGGCTTCATACAGGGTTCTCTCGCTGTCAAGGTAGGATTTCTTGACGTTGTTTTTTTATATTAATAACTTACTTACTAAAATATGCATTATGGCAGGCTTGGGATCTGTGGATCTAAAAAGATGGATGAGCAGAAGAAAACCTCAACGAGGTGTAGTGTCGCCTCTACTTTGGAATATAGCCATTAAAAATATATTATTGTTTCTGGAAGAAAAAGGCGAAAAAGTGGTCGTGTATGCTGATGCGGTTAGGGGAAAGTTTCCCAGATATTCTTTGGGAAGCTCTACTTGCAATAGATATAAATCCGTGCAAGACAGAAGTAGTTCTTTTCAGCAGGAGATACAAGTTGCCTATAGTGGAACCTGTCTCCTTGGGTGGAGAGAATGTTCCATTTACAGAAAGCGCAAAATACCTGGGTGTTTTGCTGGAAAGGAAATTGAACTTCAAATCCAACATTTTCGAAAGGGCAAGAAAAGCCGCTTTTGCCCTATACACCCGCAAGGGAGCCATTGGCAAAAGTTGTGGTCTGCTGGACGCCGCTCCAAAAGTCCACCTAATTCTCAATACTTAACCAGATCCAAAGGATGGTTTGTTTATGCGTCACAGCCGCGCTAAGGACGACACCAATTCACTGAATTTAAAGCTACACCTTATGCCTCTGGAAATTGTGGCTAGACATGTTTCTGCGACCACTGCCGTGAGGTTAAGGGAGCTTTCTCATTGGTCATGTAGCGGCTACGAACACTGTTTTATCCTTGATACAACGTCCGCTGTTCCAGGCAATGTGGATAACAACCTACCTGAGCCGCTTTTTGATAAAAAGTACTGTCCCACTATTCTTGATGGCACCGATTGAAACTACGATATTCCTGGTAATAGAAGTTACATAGACTTTTTCAAACTAGACGGCCAGGTGGGCTTTGGGCTGTACTCTAAAGATCAGGAACAGGTCATATCGAAAAGGTTACCCAACGACTGCAGTGTGTATCAACTGGAGGCCCTTGCAATTAAGGAAGTGGTGGACAGACAGTCAAACAGACCGTCATAATACTTCGTATTTCGCTTATTCCGTAAGCGAAGTTGCTATAAACAAATTTAGTTAATTCAATGGTACGACGAAACGTAACACAGGTATAATAAAGAAAAACTTCGTTATCTAAGTACAGCGGTCAAAAAAAGTATTCATCATTCAATGTTTTTTTTTTAATAAGTCTACAAAAGACAATTGGAATAAAAACATATTAAACTAATGATGCAGTAGTGCTTGTGTGATATATATGTACACAATTTCATTGTTTTTAAAGAAAAAAATAGTATTTATTGGAACAAAAAGGGCCATTTTACAGCTGAACACAAAAAATTAAACAAAAAAAGTATTCATCATTGCAAAAAAACAAAAAAATAAATAACATAATTTAAAAAAATTAATACTTTGTTATTCGACCACCGCGTCTTATAACTTCTTTTAAACGGTTTGACATCGATTGGACTAATTTAGCGGTTATATTTTGGTCTATATTAGTCCATTCCTCCATTATCACCTGTTGCATTTGACTCTTGCTCGAAAAATTGCGCGTTCTCAATTTGCGTTCGAGATGTTCCCAAAGATGTTCAATTGGGTTCAAGTCGGGACTTTGAGAAGGAGTTTTAATGACTTTGGGGCAGTTATACAGCATCCACATCTTGGTATTTAAAGCAGAATGTTTGGGGTCATTATCTTGATAATATTGAAAGTTATTACCAAGCCCAAGTTTTACAGCACTATCTTTTAAATTCCTCTTTAAAATGTCAATGTAATACTTATGATCCATTACTCCATTAATAATTTCAAGATTTCCCGCTCCTGAAGCCGCCATACACCCCCAAACCATTAAACCACCTCCACCATGTTTTACAGTAGCAACTGTGTTTCGTTCTTCAAGCTCTGTATTTGGTTTTCTGTACACTATGACCTTTCCATCGCACCCAAAAAGATTAAACTTGCTCTCGTCTGCAAAAATGACTGTTTTCCAAAATGATTCGGGCTGTTTTACATACATTTTTGCGAAGTTTAGCCTTTTCACTCGGTTTATTTTATTTATAAAGGGCTTCTTACGTGCAGTTCTTCCTCTGTAACTATGCCTTTTGAGTGTATTTCGAATTGTTTGTGTAGTAACTTCCTTCCCTAAATATTCCATAGTGTTTTTACGAAGAATGGTCGCATTTGTCTTCGGAGTTTTCTGAACTTGCCGCACTAGCCAACGCACATCTCCAACTGAAAGTGCTTTTGGTCGACCAGATCTTGGTTTATTGTCAACAGTTTTCGTTTCTGTCCACTTTCTGATGATGGATTGTATAGTAGATCGTGGTCTATTTAATATTTCACTGATAGTTTTTTGAGTTAAACCATTCCTGTGGTGTTTTATTATCAAAACTTTTACCTCATCAGAAACCTCGTTTTGCTTACGACCCATTTTGACAAAAACTATATTTTCAATGAAATTAAATATTTGCTGTCAAGGGCAAAGCCTCCTTTACTAAATAAAACAGAAAAGGGGGATTCCCAAATAATATTTGAATTTGACTTTGATGATAGCACATCAATGATGAATACTTTTTTTGTTCTGTTTTTGGTGTTATTATATAAAATTGCATTTTTTGCGCTAATTAAATTTATTTTTTGAATTTATTTTAAAACATATTACGAAAAATAAACTATTGCATAAAACTGCATTATTTGTTTACTTTAAATTTTCTTCAATTACCCAAAATAAGTGAATTTATTATCAATTTTGCTAATGATGAATACTTTTTTTGACCGCTGTATCTTGTTTGTCGTTAAATTGTAACAAACGTTTTGTCAAATTCAATGTCTAATTAGTTTAGAGTTATTCAGTAATCTATTAGTTAAATAAACGAATTCAATATAACATTCAAATATCCCAATTTTACTAGCATAGTCGGTGTGTCGATTAACTGGTCTTTATAGAAAGGTTTGAACTGATATTCGTATTTAAATATTAATGGTTATATGAAAGAGTTTTCTCATACTCATATTTGCCAATATTTTTTGTTTTTTAGAACTCCTTTTGCCTCGTCACAGGAATTGACTTACAACACAAATTCATCGCAGTCTGGTCGTGGCACTGATCTTGTAAGTATCTAATAATACTTATTTTTATGATATTTCTCGCAGCAGGCACTATTTAAACTTATCACTTTTCTAATTCAAGAATTTGAAATTTGAAGTGTTGAAGTTGAAAAAGTCGATTTTTAAAAATGCCCATTTAAAGGTTTCATTTGATCCTTACATTTTAACCCACTAAATCCAACTAATCAATTTTCCTATATTAAATATTTACAACATTAAGTATTTTTATGTAATATTTTTTTTTTGTCTTAAATTTTTTTATTCTTTTGAAATAAAAAATCTCTTAATTTTATAAGACACAAAGTTTTTACTGCAAAAAACTATCTTTTTAGCGTAGAAAATTGATTTTTATACTCAGACCTAGTAAGCAGTTCAAAGCTTGTCGTAATGTTACCGTTGACTTGTACACTTCGTTAAACCATTTTATCAAATTCGTTTTGATTTTAATATTTTGTGATAACTGTTGAACAAATTAAGTGTTTCCATTATATTATTAATGATTTTAACCAGCTTCCACCAAGCTTAATGTAGAAAAAGTTAATTTTTCCGCTTTCGAATTTCTCGGAAGGGGTTAGTGAGTATGGTCGCGTATGTTTGGGTTGGTGTATCTCATGTAGAATAAAAACTTGCAGGTTTTTTTTTAATTTTTTTCGGCGACATGCTGATTTTGTGCGGGGAACTGGCTTAAGCTAAGCATTAATTCTGAGAAAATTTGGCAACAATAAATGATGGTAACTCTGTTAGACGTTCTTTCATCCAACCAGAATTAGTTTCATCAAAAGCTAGTGTTGATGAAATCGATACAGATTTCTTTAAGAAGTTTGTAGAAGAAACTTCCAACCTATTATTTGAAGTCTATCCTTGGTTCAAAATGCCTTCAAGCTTACACAAAATGTGAATACATCGGTCTGAGATAATCAAATGTGCAGTTTTATCAATATGAATGCTATATGAGGAGACGTTGGTGCTAGAAATAAGGATTTGGGAATTGTAGACTTATGTCACAAAATGCATCTATAAATCATGAAAATAGTAAGCCTCCCACAAAAGACATACTTGAGCAACTAGTATATTCCATGCCACCAGATTAATGGGAATCAACTTAAAACCCAGACTACGAAAGTGATTAAAATTTCAATTGCATTTCGACAAAATTGTAATAAATTTGTTTACTTTAATAATAGGTTAGGTTTGGTTGAAAAGAGGGTGCGGATATTAATCCGCCCATGCCACTATGGACATACACCTTAGCCAGTAATCGGCTTGTTTTGCGCTCTAAATACTACTCGAAAAAATGCCACTATGGACATACACCTTAGCCAGTAATCGGCTTGTTTTGCGCTCTAAATACTACTCGAAAAAATAAAATCTAAGTACGGAATTCCATGATACTTATAAAATCCCTAATTGTTTTCCATATCAGGCTCCTTAGTTGGTTCATGTCCGGTATTGTGTCCCACCTAAGTACCGGTGGCCGGGCAATGACATAGGAAATGCTCCAACGTCTTATCATCTTCCTCGCATGATCTACACATGCTATCACTTGCCGCACCGATTTTGCATAAGTGAGCTCGTAGTCATATGTGTCCTGTTATGATACCAGAAGCTATTCTGACCTCCTTCTTACTTCTATTCAGTTATAGCCTCGTCCTCTCATGATTCGGATTTTTCATTACCGACCGTTTCGCTGTTCCAAATGTTACATGAACGTACGTTGCCCACGCCTTTATCTCGGACTCCGTCGCCCGGAAAGGCTACGAGTTAACAAAGTTTATTGACTGCAGTTCTGTGGCCTATGCTATGGCCCAGCACCCAAATGATGTGGATCGTGCCATCCTCAGAGAAGGCATTCATCTCCTTCTTACGCTCCAAGACTGTTCGTGACCTTACCGTTCTGGTTGTTATTGCCCTTATAGCCAGTTTACTATCCATAAAGATGTTTACACTCGACGTCCTAGTATTAGCACCACACCACCTCACGCCTTGCGTAATCGCCCATATCTACGCCTGCACGACCGTTTTATGGGCAAAGTGGTGCCCAGGGCCACTCTGTCCTCTAGCTTTGATCCATCCAGATGGCAATACTAGGGTTTCGCCAATCCAAGATAGTGCCTCACACTCGACCTCAAGTGTCGTTTCAGGTATTCGATCGGAAACCTCTTCCATTCCTTCCAGATTTCCTATCGCCTTAAGCCTCATAGCCGCAGCGGATGTCTCACACTTAATGTGTATGTCTATGGGTCGAATATTTAGAATTGTCTCCAGTGCCCTGGTGGGCGTGTCCCCATCGCCAAAACAACATGTTCCTACGCTGCACTTTTTCTCCATCACATTTTACCAAAATACTAAGGGGTAAGTTAGTATTGGTCTAATCACGCTTCTGTTGAACCAGTGGTTTTTGGCCCTACATCCAGCCTACGGCCCGTCTACATAGTGCCCAACATCTCTGCGCCTTCTCGGTAGGCTCCTGAACGTGACACTTCGAAATCAGTTTCACGTCTTATATCACTCCTAAGTATTTGACCTTGTCAAATATTGAAATCGTTCTATTGAGGAAATGGGGTGCGGCAAATTGGCCACCCTTCGTCTTCCTCGTGAACAGCCAGATTTCAGTCTTCTCTGGATTAAAATTGAGACCCAGGTGTAGCCCAGTCATATTCCATCTGCAAGACCCTTCTGCATACCTGGTTCGGAACCTTACCATATTATAACATCGTCTGCAAATCAGGAATACTTAACCCAAAGCTTACATTATTGTGTAATAATTTGTAGCTTAATAGTACTATAATTCATGAAATTTTTTATCTTATTTGAATAGGTGTAATTGTTTCTTCATTGTACGTGTACAATTTTCGATTAATAAGGAAAGTGAACATTAATGTTAAAGTTTTGGTCAAGCTAAAAGTATAAATTTAATTGCATAATAACACTTGCATTTCACTTTCTATTCGCATTTATAAATAAATTATCTAAAATATTAATTTATTTTTAATATGACTTGTTATTCGTATTCTTTAACTCGTCTTTTCCATTCTTCCACCCAATTTGTGTATATATTTGCAGCAAAATGCCATAATTACTTGTAGTTTCGATTTGACGCAAGAATGTCTAAAACGAAACCAAAGGAAAAAACAATTAGTTGAAGTAACTATAAAATAATTCAATCTATAAAAATAGAATTGACCTAAAATGGATATTTATCTGGTGCTTTGGATATTTTCTGTAAAAAGCCATGGTTGCTTGTGGTTGTAATTATATTAATCGGAGCTTTGATTTGCCACTTAGAATGTCTAAAATTAAATCCAAAAAACAACAACTTAAATACTTAAATAATTATAAAAAAAATAAAAATAATTTATATAGAATTTAATGGCGCTTTTACCTCTTAGTTGTATTTGATTCATCAGAAATCTTAAAAAAATTTTGATGTTTTTTGATATAACGCGTTATGCTTCAGTCCAATCCGTAAATTTAGTGAGAAAATAAACGATATTTTTGTTAGTAAAATAATTTTTTTAATTAATTTACCTTTAATATCAAAGCAGGTTGTTACAAAGAATATTTTTTTTCACATCACAAATTGATTATATTGTTAAACTTTCCACAATAGGGTCATTCGTTGTTTTTTTCCATCTATCATGTCTGCACAATTTTTCTTTGCGCTCTTACGAATTTTTACTCTAAAAATGCCGATTTTACAAATTTTGAAGAAAAATGTAAATTAATGTTCTCATTCCGCTTCCGATATATCGAAATTTTTAGTCTTGCTTGTCTGTCTGTTATAATCACGCTAGAGTCTTTAGGTAATGTTAGTTGGCCTATATCGGACTATATAATCTGGTGCTGCTCCAGTATAAAATGGCTGGACAGAAAGTTAAACCAGACTTGGGATTGTCTAAAGGTAAAATTTATGTGAATTCTATTCAAAATGAAATCGGGAATTATTTTGCTTGCATATTTTTGAGGAGAAAAGTAATATTTAGCAGTGTTCATCGGCTCTTTAACATCGGTAATTTAATTATGTTAAATCTGAAACCAGACGATGGAAAAGCCTCGAAGATGCCAACCCCGCCCCTGAGGCAAAATAAAAGACTCAATCGCATTCGAATGAATGGAATGACTGAATCCCATATAATGGACCCATATTCCAAAGTAGAACGTACAAATGAAATATCTACAACACCCATGCCAAATATATAAATCGGAACATATTAAGTTATAGCAGCTATATAAGTGGAATAGGGGAAAAAATAAGTGGAAATAAGTCTGCCCTTTCGAACCTATAAATACATCTTCATTTTATATTATAGCTGAGCTGTTAAACTGCCTATGTTTGAAATTTCAGGGCCCTTGGTCGCCCGAGGGCCCATCAGATAAAGATATGAAGATTAAGAATTTTTGCAAAAAATTTAACATCAAGTATTTCTTTCATTACTTTTGTTTTCTCCCAGTAGGTGTATTTTACTTTCTTGTATTTTGAAGAATACTAAATTTAGATGAGAATAATAATGCTGCACAAGTCCCGATTTGATCAACCATTTGTAGACAATCAAAAGAGATTGTTTCTTAATTCGCAAAGTTTGTGATCATTATCTTTTCTCATGTTTAATTAAAAATTCGTAAGGAGGTAGAAAATTATCTTTGTGGTGAAAGTAATTTTACTTAAAATAATTCCTTGGAATAAGCAAGCACTTTACCAAACATGAGTACAAGCATATTATCGTCGGCGACAGCACTTCTGAAACTTTTTACTGAATGAACTTCTCAAAGAAATTTGGAATTTTAGCTTAATATATGTAACTTAAATGTATACAATTTTTATTTCTTGAGTTCACTATAACTTAACATGCTTGGAAGTAAGCATAATTTAATAACTGTTAGTTAGTGTTAAACTAAAATTGAATTTGCCAACTGTGGCATTGTTAACTCCAAAAATTCTTTTGGTTCCCCACAAACTCGCGAAATAATGTGGTACCTAATTTTTAAGTATGAAATATTTAAAAATCTTTTTGCTGGTTCGAGACTCGAACTCGGGACCTTTATATTGAGAAGCAGAATGACTTAATCTGCCACAAAAGCTTCTACACATTTTTTGGCTAAATGTTATTTTAAGTTATGCTCACTGCCACTGCTGATAACATTGTATCTATAAATAAAATATGTCAAACCTAAACAAAAAAGCATGGCCATCTTTGATGGAAAAGATATAGAAAATGTTTTGCTTTTGTGTTGTTAGTAAATATTGAAATAGCAAAATAGTCGAAGACTAAACTAACAGTGATGTGTCTGAATGCTTAGAGCGTCTGATTTGTAAACGAAAGTTTTATTTAATTTATAATTGCTATGTCTCATACTAAATTTGGCTTCTTCAAAACAGCTGAGGAATTGATAGCGTAGTGGTGGGAGGGGGAAGTAAATGGGTTATGCAATTAAGTTGTGGAGAGTTCGAAAATAGCAATTTTTTTTAAAATAATTTTACATTTCAGTTTCAATGCCTGTAGGAAGTTTAAAGTGAACTAATACTCTGTAAAAACAATTCGTAGCTGTTATGAAATAATTGAACACTTAGCGAGTATATAATTCTTTAGCGTCATAGGAAGTTCAATATGTCCCGATTTGTTTTTTGTTAACTAGTGTTGAGGTTCTAAATTTTGTGAGTGTATTTGGGGTTTGTTTGAACCGTTGAGTGGAAAGGACAGTTTGTTATTTTGCTCCGCTAGATTTTCGGAAAAAAATATTAAGTTACACAAAGATAGCTACAATAGTGCTATCGATTAGGCGGTTGATGATCTGCGTCTGCTTCCAGCAAAGCGGCACCTAGTTCGAGTCTTAAGGACAAGGCCGAACCTATTCTATCTTCGCATGCCTATAATTTGCCTAGGCCATCGGCCTTCCCCAACAAACACGATCTTTAAGAGTTTGAAATAATGGAAGGTGCATGGTAATCAGGTTTATTGAGAGGCTTGGTTCGAATGAACCTAAGATTCTCACTAATAGGAAGAGGGACTCCCTAAATTGGGCTCGGCAGTTCTCTGCACAGGCTATCCCAAGGACTACACGTCTGGATTCGGAAATTGCACCGCAGTCAGCCAAAGGCTGTGGTCACCTGGAGGGCATCCCATGCCTAAAAGAACTAGGGCGAACAATAGTAAGATGGGTCCAAGAACCTTTGCTAATGTCGCTAGGGACAATTTGGTGATGGCAGTTGTCGACAAGGGGGAAGAACAGGGCTGCATACCTATCAACCAATTTTTCAACAATTCTGAAGGAGTTGTATCCTACGGATTTAACAAGTTGAGACTGAAGGTCTATTAAAGCGGAGGGGTTGGGGAATCAGGAGACGACTCAGCAGTTGTTGTTGAACACTTGCCTGAGGAACTATCGACCACATCGCTAAAGTCTAGCGGATTGCAAGAGACTGAAAATCCCTCTGCCACAATCGAGACAGCAGGGGATGACATCGAAACGGGACCCGACAAGCCCGGGACCCGACAAGCCCGGGACCCGACAAGCCCACACCGGCCAAGGTGTGCGCGAGTAGGGAAGCACGGAGCACAAAAAGTACTTCGACAGCTGCAGCTAGTGAAGCATCTAAGGAGGAATCGTCCACACCGCAAGTGTCCAGTGTGCTGAGAAAGAGTGGTTCCACTGCTTTCTCACCTGCCCCTGAATGCGTACGAAAGCTCAGTATGACAAGATCTAACGAATATTGTGAGGATGAGCTCCTGGCGGAATTAGAAGACAACACAACAGTGATGGAAGTTCTGAATCTTGACTATGGTCCGGTTTCTACAGATAAATCTTCACCATTGTAAGGCCGCTTCGGCGGCACTATAGGTCCTCCTGATGACAGGGGGATTTAATGTGGTTCTTATCCAGGAACCATGGGTGTGTGGAGGAATGGTTCGAGGACAAAAAATTCCGGGATTTAAACTACTCAAGGGTACGGGGAATGGGAGACACAGAACCTGTATTCTTGCAAAGAGTAGTCTAAATGATTTCCTTTTTCCGTCGCTAAGAACTGAAGATTTAGTAGTAGTAGCCAGCCTTAAATTAAACAAGTCTCATTACTGGCTGGCTTCCCTATATATGCCATACAATTTAGAGATGCCGCCTTCAAACCTTAAGCCGCTTCTGTAGGGAAGAAGAGTGATGCTAATGCACATCATCAAATATAGGGAAGTTCGGATATCAACGAATGGGGTAAGCTGCTTATCGAATATATTATAAGTTGCAATCTGGCGATTTGTAATAAAGGGGATAAACCGACCTTTATTACCAGGAAGAGGCAGGAGTTACTAGATATCACCTTTATATCGCTAGATATAAGTAGAAGAATATGCGACTGGAAAGTGTTGGATGACCACAGCTTCTCTGATCATCGTTATATTAGATTCAGCCTTAGAGAAAATACTACAGAAGTGATCCCTAGTCTTAACAAAAGAAATTCTTATTGGGATAAACTTCGTCACAATTTTTGCACGTCTATCCCTTTTGAACCAGAAAAGGAAGTGGAAACTACGGAGGATTTAAATATAGTGGTCAAGCGGATGACGAAGGCCCTGAATGACTCGCTTGTATCAGCATGTCCTAGTGCCAAGCCAAGGGACAAACAGCGACCGCCATGGTGGACCTCAGAGCTTGTTGGTCTAAGGAAGGACTGCAGAAAACTCTTCAACAGAGCAAAAGCCACAAGAGCACCACACGATTGGGACATCTATAAGGCTGACCAAAGAAAATATAAGCGTAAACTCAGAAAAACTCGAAACAAATCCTGGATAGAATTCTGCAGCTCCGTGAAGGATACATCTGAGGCCTCTAGGCAAAGGAAGATTCTGTCCTCGAGACCTATTACGGAGGGGTATTTTCAGAAGTTAGAGAATGTATGGACAATGTCTAGTGAGGAAACACTAGAACTACTCGTTGATACACATTTTCCGGGAAATTCTCCTACGGACAACGTGGCGGCAGAAGAGGTTGTCACTGATATGCATTCGTCGGAGGCTATTAGGAAAATTGTGTCTTAGCCGAAAATCCTTTGGGCGATAAGAAGTTTCGACTCCTTTAAGTCGCCAGGCCGTATGATGTATCACCGGTTGAATTACATGCTGATAGTTCCCTGGCTAAGGGAGATTACTCTGCTTGTATCAGAATGTCATATATACCTATGGGATGGAGGATGGATGGATGGACACGAAGGTCATTTTCATTCCGAAAGCAGAAAAATCCTGCCACACGAAGGCGAAAGATTTTCGTCCTATTAGTCTGTCATCCTTTATGTTGAAGACTCGTGAGAGGTTGATAGAAACATATCTTAGGGCAAAGATCCCTGGAGATCGCATATCGCGGCAACAGCATGCATATAGTAAAGGCAAATCCACTGAAATAGCACTTCACGACCTAGTCGGCTACATAGAAGGTTCTATCGCTGTCAAGGAATATACAATGGTAGCATTTCTTGACATTGAAGGTGCTTTCTATAATGTAAAACCGTCATCAATCATGAAGGAGTTGAAGTTTCTAGGCATCAACTCTACCGTAAAAAAGTTTATTAATAACTTACTTACTAAAAGATGCATTACGGCAGGCTTGGGATCGGTGGATCTAAAAAGATGGGTCAGCAGAGGAACACCTCAAAGAGCTTTAAGGTCTCCTCTACTTTGGAATATAGGCATTAACAATATATTAATCTCTCTGGAAGAAAAAGGCGAAAAAGTGGTCGCGAATGCTGATGACATGGCAATTGCGGTTAGGGGAAAGTTTCCCATCACTATAGGAGATATACTTCAGGAAGCTCTACGTGCACCAGCAAAGTGGACTACCGAAAGTGGGCTGGGTATAAATCCGAGCAAAACAGAAGTAGTTCTTTTCAGCAGGAGATACAAGTTGCCTATAGTGGAACCTGTCTCCTTGGGTGGAAAGAATGTTCCATTTACAGAAAGCGCAAAATACCTGGGAGTTTTCCTGGAATGGAAATTGAACTTCAAATCCAACATTTTCGAAAGGGCAAGAAAAACCACTTTTGCCCTATACACCCGCAAGAGAGCCATTGGCAAAGTTGGGTATTTAGACCGCGTATCATGCATTGGGTATATACTGCAGTTGTCAGACCTATAATGCTATGTGGTGTTTGGTCTGGTGGACGTCGCTTCAAAAGTCCACCTACTGCTCAATACTTAATCGCATCCAAAGGATGGTTTGTTTATGCATCACAGCCGCCCTGGGTCATGTGGCGGCAACGGACACTGTGTTATCCTTGTTACAATTTCCGACGTTCCAGGCAATGTGGATTACTCCCTACCTGAGCCGAAACTATGTGGCCTAATCAAGACTTGAAGAGGTCTACTGCTTTGCTGTTATTGGGTAGAACAGACATCTCAGTTATTGTGTCCGTCATGACAGGTCACTGTCTAATCGGAAAACATGCTGATAGACTGAAGGTTGCCAGCAACGAATTTTGCAGAGGCTGTGAAGACATCGATGAAACTATAGAACACCTTCTATGTGTGTTTGTCCCGTACTAGCAGTCAGAAGCAATTCCACTTTAGGTTCACAAGATGTTGGGCTTTTTAAAGCAATCTGGATGGTTTAACGGTAGGAACTAGAAGGCATCTTCCTTCTTCTGTTCCTGTGGTATCACAATGGACGAAAACATCTAAGTGACTAACCTTGGGGTAAATTCGACAAAGAGATTTATATAATTTTTTTTTTAATTATGAGTAACTTTGAGGTGCTATAAAATCGTAACAAATGGCTATATCGTCATGATTAGATCAAATGCTTCAAATAATAAATATAGGAAATGCACCAGTATCTTATAAAATGCGTTGCAAATGGCCAAATTAAGGTACAACCACGTTTATTGCTAGGATGTAGAAACCTTTAACATTTAATTAGTATAAGTGTGGGGCTACTTGAAAGTGTTAAGCACTTGGGAATCGGTGCTCTGCGGTTTTTTTTGTCTAAAAATTGCCGATTTTGTGACGGCCTTAACATAGTTGATCTAATCAGGATTTGTACAACATTATTCGCATCCACATTTAGTCTTCTTTAAAATATTAGAAAGAAAATTACGCTCAAGGGGTGCGCCAGCGGGGAAGCACTGAACTTAAAATGTACTTCGACAGCAGCAGTTAGTGAGGCATCTAAAGAAAAAAAGTCCACACCAGTGGTTCCACAGCTTTCTCACCTGCCCCTGGATGCGTACAGAAGCTTATCAAGACAAGATCTAACGAATCTTGTGAGGATGAAGTCCTGGTGGAATCAGAAGAGGAGGCTTACACAACAGTGGTGAAAGTTCTGAATCCTGACTATGGTTCGGTTTCAACAGATAAATTTCCACCATTCTAAGACTGCTTCTGCGGCACTAAAGGTCCTCTTGATGGCAGGGGGATCTGACGTGGTTCTTTTCCAGGAACCATGGATGTGTGCAGGAATGGTTCGTGGACTAAGAATTCCGGGATTTATACTTCTCAAGGGTATGGGGAATAGGAGAAGCAGAGCTTGTATTCTTGCAAAAAGTAGTCTAAATGTTCTTCTTTTTCCGTCGCTAAGCACTGAAGATTTAGTAATAGCCAGCCTTGAAATAAATAAGTCTCATTATTGGCTGGCTTTCATATATATGGCACATGATTCAGAGATGCCGCCTTCAAACCTTAAGTCGCTGGTTGAAGCCGCTTCTGTAGGAGAGCCTCATTGTAGGAAGTCATGCTAATGCACATAACCACTTATATTATAAGTTGCAATCTGGCTATTTGTAGTAAGGGGCCTTATTACCAGGAACAAGCAGTAGGTACTAGATATTACCTTTGTATCGGAGAATAAAAGCGCAGGAAAATGCGACTGGGAAGTGTTGGATGACCACAGCTTCTCTGATCATCGTTACATTAGTTTCAGCCTTGGGGAAAATACTGCAGTAGTGGTCCTTCGGCTAAACAGAAGAAAAGCGGATTGGGATAAATTTCTGCACGTCTATCTCTTCTAGACCAGAAAAGAAAGTGGAAACTACGGAGTATATAGATATAGTGGTTAAGCGGATCACGAAGGCCCTGAAGGACTCGCTTGTGTCAGCATGCCCTAGTGCCAAGCCAAGGGACAAACGGAGTATATAGATATAGTGGTTAAGCGGATCACGAAGGCCCTGAAGGACTCGCTTGTGTCAGCATGCCCTAGTGCCAAGCCAAGGACAAACGGCGACCGCCATGGTGGACCTCACAGCTTGTTGGTCTAAGGAAGGACTGCAGAAAACTCTTCAACAGAGCAAAAGCCACAAGAGCACCACACGATTGGGACATCTATAAGGCTGAGCTAAGAAAATATAAGGGCGAGCTTAGAACGGTTCAAAACAAATCCTAGGTAGAATTCTGCAGTTTCGTGGAGATACATCTGAGGCCTCTAGGCTAAGGAATATTCTGTCCTCGAGACCTATTACGGTGGGGTATATTCAGAAGTCAGAGAATGTGTGGGCAACGTCTAGTGAGAAAACACTAGCGGACAACGTGGCGCTGGAATAGGTTGTCACTGGTATGTATTCGACGGAGGTTATTACGATAATTGTGTCTGAGCCGAAAATCCTTTGGGCGATAAGAAGTTTCGACTCCTTTTAGTCGCCAGGCCCTGATAATGTATCACCGATTGGGAGATATACTCTTCTTGTATCAGAATGTCATATATATCAGTGGGATGGAGGGACACGAAGGTCATTCATTCCGAAAGCAGGAAATTCCTACCTTACGATGGCGAAAGATTTTCGTCCTATAAGTCTGTCATCCTTTATATTGAAAACTCTTGAGAGGTTGATAGAAACATATCTTAGGGCAAAGATCCCTGGAGATCGCCTATCGCGGCAGCAGCATGCATATAGTAAAGGCAAATCTACAGATACAGCCCTTCACGACCTAGTCGGCTACATAGAAGGTTCTCTCGCTGTTAAGGAATATACAATGGTAGCGTTATTGTCTCTGGAAGAAAAAGGGATAAAAGTGGTCATGTATGCTGATGACTTGGCAGTTGCGCTTGGGGAAAAGTTTCCCATCACTCTAAGAGATAAACTTCAGGAAGCTCTACGTGCAATAGCAAAGTGGGCTACCGAAAGTGATCTAGGTATAAATCCGTGTAAGACAGAAGTAGTTCATTTCGGCAGGAGATACAAGTTGCCTATAGTGGAACCTGTCTCCTTGGGAGGAGAAAATGTTCCGTTTATAGAAAGCACAAAATACCTGGGTGTTTTGCTCGACAATAAATTGAACTTCAAATCCAACATTTTGGAAAGAGCAAGAAAGACAACTCTTGCCGTATGCACCTGCAAGAGAGCCATTGGCAAAACTTGGGGGGTTTAAACCGCGTGTCATGCACTAAGTAATTACTGCAGTTGTCAGACCTATAATACTATATGGTGTTGTGGTCTTGTGGACGGCGCTTCAAAAGTTCACCTACTGCTCAATACTTAACCGGATTCAAAGGATGGCTAGTTTGTGCATCGCAGCCGCACTAAGGACGACACCATTTGATGCACGGAATTGAATGCTACATCTTATGACTCCGGACATTGTGGCAAGACAAATTGCAGCCACCACTGCCGTGAGGTTAAGGGAGCTTTCTCATTAGTCATGTGGTGACTACGGACACTGTCTTATCCCTGTTACAATATCCGATGTTCCAGGCAGTGTAGATTGCACCCTATCTGAGCCGCTTTTTGATAAAAAGTATTGTACCACTTTTCCTGATAGAACAGATTGGAACTACGATATCCCTGGCAACAGAAGTTACATAGACTTCTATACCGATGGTTCCAAACTAAATGAACAGGTAGACTTTGGGGTGTACTCTAAACATCTAGAACTGTTCTTATCGAAAAGGTTATCAGACCACTGCAATGTGCAATCAAGGAAGTGGTATAATGGCTAAGATATAGTGTCATTATATTTTAGCCATTAAATCCCTGGATAACCCTCTCAATGAGATGGCTGAACAGTACAAAATTCAACTGTTCTGGGTGCCGGGCCACAGAGATATCCCAGTGAATTGTAAAGCGAACGAGTTTGCGAGACTTAAAACTACCCTAAACATTGCAGGGATACTGGAATCTGTGGGTATGCCTCTAACGACATGTAAACTACGTTTTTAGGACCAATCCCGAAGGACAACGAATGATAGATGGTCACAAAGAGAGGGCTGTGAGCATTCCAAAACTATCTGGCCTAATCCAGACTTGAAGAGGTCTACTGCTTTGCTGTCATTGGTTAGAACAGACGTCTCAGTCATTGTGTCCGTCATGACAGGTCACTGTCTAATCGGAAAACATGCCGACAGACTGAAGGCTGCCAGCAACGACTTTTGCAGAAGCTGTGAGGACAAAAAAGAGACACCTTCTGTGTGTGTGTGTCCCTCACTAGCAGTCGGAAAGAGTTCCACTTTAGGTTCTCATTTCATTGAGAACCTGTCTGGTTTAGCGGATGTGAACATTCGCAAGTTGTTGGGCTTGTTAAAGCGATCTGGATGGTTCAATGGTAGGAACTAGAAGGCATCTTCCTTCTTCTGTTCCTGTCGTATCACAATGGACGAAAGCGTCTAAGTGAGTCTGATGACAGACTGCCACTTAAACCTGACCTAACCTAACCTAAATTTGTGTCAAAGAGTGCACAATATCATTTGCTCTTTTTAGAAACAGATACAGATCTACTGTTTCTGTTATTAAAAAACAATTTAACTCGTGCAATTAAAAATTTGTTAAACATTAGTCTTTTTACCAATCACATTGCATGATTCAATAATAAATAGAATTTCAGTGTCAACAATTATTAAAAATGTTTTTATAAATCAATGCAATGTTTAATTGGTGATATTTAAGTCAATATTTTTTCTGTGTGATATACAGTTCTCTATATCTGTGATATAGACGTGATGTCACATGTTGTCACGTTGCATTCGAACTTGGACAGTAGCTTGATCTTTTTGTGTTTTCCACACCCAGAGCATCTGTAAACCCCCCGAACTTTCGTCAGCATACCGTTGGACTAATGCAATTTTGTTCCAAACGCATTTTTGACTTTTTATACCCGCTAACTTTCGAAGGAGTAAAGCTAGCCGCTTGAAATTTTGCACGAATACTTTTTATCAGTGTAGGTCGGTTGGGATTGTAAATGGGCCATTTCGATCCATGTTTTGATATTTCTGCCATATAAAGCAATCTTGGATCTTGACTTCTTTAGCCACTAGAGAGCGCAATTCTTATTCGATTTGGCTGAAATTTCACAAGAGCGTTTTGTTATGAATTTCAACAACTGTGCCAAATATGATTTTAATTGGTCTATAACCTGATATAGCTGCCATCTAAACCGATCTGGGATCTAGACCTTTTGATCCTCTAAAGTTTGCAATTATTATCCGATTTGGTTGAAATTCAACATACATGTTTATTATGGTCTGAATCGGTCTATAGCCTGATACAGCCCCCATATAAACCGATCTCCTTATTTATCTTCTTGAACCCCTAAAGGGCGCAATTTTTATTCGAATTGGCTGAAATTTTACATAACGACTTCTACTATGGTCTCCAACATGCAGTTCAAATCGGTCCGAATCGGACGACAACTTGATATTATATTTAGATCCAATATCATGGCAATGCTTTCCTTTTTTATATATTTGCCTTTCTGGGGTTTAAATGTACGAACTTTCACAATTTTCAGTAAATTATGACATATCTATGTTGGTTTCCTAGGTATTGAAATGTAAGATTGTTTCATATCCCATAAAGAATTGTGAATTTTTTTCTATATCCAAAATCTCTTCACGTGGAACAAAATTACATATATTTTTCACAAATTAAATTGATAGTGATCATGTTCCACGTGTCCAATTTTTACTCAATTTGTTCCAAAATATAATTTAAAGCAAGAATTAAACGACATTTCATTAGAATAGATAATGCCAGAAGGCATTAATTGAAACTTAGGTTATGTAAGTTTGAAAAGAGATGTTAATCCGCCCATGACACTATGGACATACACCTAAGCCAATAACCGGTTTGTTGTGCGCTCTTAAAACTAAAAAGTTACATTGAAAAAAAAAATCTAAGTTAGGAATTTCGTGCTACTTACAAAATCCTTAATTGTTTTCAATGTCACCCCTAAGTTGGTTCATGTCCGGTATTGCGTCCTCACCTAAGTACCGGCATCTGTTAGACGCGACAGCCGGACAATGACAAAGGAAATGCTCCAACGTCTCATCATTTTCCCAGCATTCCCTACACATGTTATCACCTGCCGCACCATTTCACATAAATGAGCTCGTAGTGCTATGTGTACCGTCATGATACTAATAGCTATACTGATCTGCTTCTTGCTTTCTTTCAGTAATAGCCTCGTCTTCTCACGATTTGGATCACCTTATAGGATTTTCAGTGTCCTACCGATCGTTTAGGTTTTCCATATGGCAGTCCTCTGGCCTTCCCCACCAAATCGTCTGCCCTTTCATTCCCCCTTACTCCGTTATGGCGCGGCACCCAAACGATACGTATTTTGCCATCCTCAGAGAAGGCGTTACTGTCCTTCTTAAGCTGCAAGACTGGTCGTGACTTTATTTTTACTGTCCGTAAAGATGTTTACACTTGACGTCCTTGCGTATTATGGTTAGGGAGTCTAAAACAGATCTCAGTCCTTGGGTTCTCAATGGAGACTGGTTGGTCTATTGTCCTTTGTCAGAGAGTGGCTCGGCCTTCGGAAAACCGCTCTATGTTAGGCTTGGTTTAAGTGACAGTCTGCAATTGGACTTACGTTTTCGTTTCGTTTATTGTGAAACCACAGGATCAGGACGATGCGGAATTTGTGGCTGGAACATTTGGAGCAATGTAACTTAGGCACCGGTGCAGGCAAACTGTGGGCCACTGTTAAGTCTCTCTCGAACCCCGGTAGACGGGACGACAGGACCTCAGTCACTTTTGGCGAGTTAACCGTGACTGATCCGAAGAGATGCGCCAGGTTGTTCAACCGTCAATTTATCGTGCATCCCGAGAGAGACAGGGCAAGGAGGAGAGCCATTCGCCGTATTCGTGGTCTCCGAGCCGATGAACACCCATCACAATTTACCGTGGGCGAAGTTACAAATGTCATCCGTGGCGCCAAATCTTCCTAGGCGTTGGGCCCCGACGGAATCTCTACATTGACGCTGAAGAATCTGGATTCACCTGGAGTTGAGTACCTTACCACTGTCCTCAACCTGTCATTGAACACTCTTATAGTTCCCGATGTGTGGAAAATGGGCAGAGTGATCCCGTTACCGAAGCCTGGGAAAGACGCGAGTTTGGGGGAGTCGTACAGACCGATCTCCCTTCTCTCACCAGTGGTAAAGACGCTTGAGGCATTACTCCTCCCGAGCCTCGTGGGAGAATTTCCATTCGCCGTGCATCAACATGGATTTCGGAGACTGTACAGCACAACAACAGCTTTGCATGCCATCACCACACACATTTGCCGTGGCTTCAATCAACCCAGGCCATGTGATAGGACGGTCCTCGTGGCATTGGACCTATCGAAGGCATTCGACACGGTCAGCCATGCCAAATTATTTGAGGACATCGCCAACACGTCCCTCCAGCCAGGCCTGAAACGTTGGGTCGCGAATTATCTGTGTGGCCGCCAGTCATTTGTGGAATTTAGGGATAAGAAGGCAAAACACCGTAGAGTGAAACAGGGAGTTCCCCAAGGTGGGGTGATATCTCCGGCTCTGTTTAACCTGTACCTATCCTCCAGACGGCATAGAGATCGTATCATATGCGGACGATTGTACGATCATGGCATCAGGCCCCCCACCCATTGATGACATCTGCGATAGGTTGAACGTCTACCTCAACGAGCTTGCCTCATATTTCGCTGCAAGAAATCTGAAGATATCCGCCACCAAATCTTCAGCCACACTGTTCACTACAAATACGCGTGAGGTGAATACTGAGCTGACTGTGATGGCCGATGGAGAAATGATTCCGACGATCAAGTGTCCCAAAATACTTGGCGTCACATTTGACAGCTTCTACACTTTCTCCCCAACTGCCACAGCAATCTGCAATAAAGTCAATAGTAGAAACAAGGTCCTTAAGTCACTCGCTGGCATCACTTGGGGTGCAGACAAAGAAACCTTGTTGACCACGTACAAAGCAATTGGCCGGTCTGTGGTAAGTTATGCATCGCCAGGGTGGTCTCGTCAACTTTGTGATACGCAGTGGAATAATATTCAGATCTGTCAGAATGCCGCCCTCCGAACTGCGACGGGCTGTCTCCTCAGTTCTCACGTGAACCCCCTCCATCAGGAGACAAAGATCCTACCAGTGCGAAGACATAACTACATGCTGTCTAAGCAATACCCTTTGGGCTGTTATCGCAGAAATCATCCAAATCATCATCTTGTGGATAGATACCCACCGCCCAGAAGCCTTAAGGTAGATCTACACGATCTAGAGCGTGAGGTTTAGCGCTACAAGAGAGAACCTCTCGATCAAGCGGCATATCAAGTGGGTCTGAACAACATTCATGCAGACACGGTAGCAGACGCGTTAATTGGCTACCGGGTGAATGTAGTCCTTAGAGAACGACTGCCACCCATTGCACCCGAAGAAATCGACCTCCCCCAGCAAACCAGAGTAGTTCTGGCTCAATTACGTTCCGGCAGATGCAGCCGCCTCAATTCCCACAGAGCTAGGATTGATGCCGACGTACAAGATATATGCCCCGATTGTAACCAGGGACCGCACGATACACGTCACCTGTTTAACTGCCCGGCCAGACCCACTCGACTTAGACCCAGATCCCTGTGGACGCACCCCATCTTAGTCGCGGAGTTCCTGGGTCTCGACACTCAACAGAATCAAGCAGACGAAAGATAGAATACAATAAACTGCTACAACAACAACAACAACAAGGACGATGCCTTTTGGTTGCTATCTTTGAACCATCCAGACCACTTTAAAAACCCAACAATTTCACTTTTTATGGGCGTCATATCGAGTGATGATCGCTGTTGGACAAGGCTAGATCGCGTAAATGATTTTTCGACGATCTTCATATCGAGTGATTTCTTTATCAAAACTCGGGACGGTTGTCGGCGTTCTTACAAGGCTAGATCGCTGTTGGACAAGGCTAGATCGCGTAAATGATTTTTCGACGATCTTCATATCGAGTGATTTCTTTATCAAAACTCGGGACGGTTGTCGGCGTTCTTACAAGGCTAGATCGCTGTTGGACAAGGCTAGATCGCGTAAATGATTTTTCGATGATCTTGTATGTATACTTTGATAGGTTTTAAATGAATAACCCGATGTGTTACGAATGGAATGACAAAATGTACAAAGGGAAGGAGCCAGAATTTATTCCGAAAATTTTTATCAAAGATTCAATCTTCTGCAGAGACAAAGAAGAAAATCTGGTTACTCATATAGATATTGTGCTTAAGATATTCAATAATATCGAAAAAAAAATCTCCAAAGCTTACAATGTTTTCTGTAACATAAAAGAAATCAACAATTTCGCTTAGAATATTTCCTATGCAAGCGAAAATTTCACCAGAGCTGCGTATCGACCTTTTAAACTAATTTTGTTTGGCTAAGGGTTAACGACGTTAACGCCTGTAGCGCAAAGGTAAGCATGTCCACCTTTGACACTAAAAACCCGGATCCTGGCGAGAACATCAGAAAAAATGTTTAACAGTGCTTATCACCTCCTAATGCTGATGATATTGGTGAGGTAATATACCATGTAATGTTCATGGGCATATTGCATTTGCAGTGGTAATGCTTCGAAAGGCACGATCATGACAATATGGTGCCTCAAATGGAAGGTATATTGAATCTAACATTGAAATATGGCTTAGTGTCAAGTGCCTATGGGTCATTCCAATATCAAAAAAGACCTTGACAAACACTCAATTATGAAGGTTTCACAAGTGGGAAATTAAAGATTCAGAGGGGCTTAACGCACTTGTTTTATGACAATGTGTCGTTTAAATTTAAGATATTTGAGATTTAGTATGAATTTGATATCCAAATTTATTGGTCGAGAATTTCAAGGGACGCCAAACCTTCTCAATGGGATTGTAGCCTATTTGAAACAACCTGGGTCTCATATAAAAAGGTTTTATGGAGTAGAGTTCGAACTGGCATTGAAACAAAATCATGAGAGCCGATTCCGTCCACCAGCAATTACCAAATGTGGAACGTCCCTGAAATGGACATAACAATTTTGGTCTTAAATTAAAGTCACAAGAGAACATGTAGCCTAATGATATGAAAAATAGCGTACGAACCTGTCGTTGAAATATAAAGAGAGTCGCCAAAAACATCGAATGTACATATCCATTCCCGTAATAACAGCAATATGGAGCGCTAATGGTTTATGAAGTTATAGTAAAGAAGAACCTATGAAACCTTGAAAATATTTGGTATCTGACCTTGAAGGAAACAGTAAACTTCTTAACAATAGTTAACGCATTTCTTAAATATTAATGTACATTTTTGACAACAAGGAAGTACATTTTTGTTTTTGTTAAATAATAAGGAAAATTGAGTACTGAAACAAAATAAAAAAAAATGAAAAGATAAGATGTAATATTCAACTAAGATATAAACGTAAAGTATTGAACATTTTTAGGGTACAGCCAATTTTTTACCATCTGAAAACAATAGAAAATGTTGGCGTTTTTGCAAAAACAAAAACTTGTTGCACCCAAATGTTTTGTTGATTTACTATATATAACTTTTTTCAATATTGTAAACCTTTAAAGCCAAGATGCTATAATAAAATCTAGAAGTTTGAATTGCAAATATACGGGAATTTTTATTCTGCATATTTTAAAACAGGGCACATCGGTGCGTGCCTGGACAGGCTAGTTAATTATTATTTACACTATTTATTATTAATTATTAAATAATTTGTTTGTATTTGCAGATATTAAAACACAAAATTGACAATGTTAAACGTATGAGTTCACATCCTTTAATGCCGTTGTATTTGACCGGAGGTCAGGATGGATCAGTTCAAATTTGGGAATGGGGTCACCAACAAGTTGTTTGTACACCGCGAGCTTCTGGTACGTTTGCTAAGGTCACAAGATGCAGATTTTCTGAACAGGGCAACAAGTTTGGTATCGGGGATGGTGACGGAAATTTAAGTTTATGGCAAGCAGGTATTGCCTCACAGAATAATAAGTCATTCTTTGTAAGTTATTTTGTCCATCTAAAAATTAGCAACATATATTCACTTTTTTCTTTTTTTATAATGGCAGACATACCAATGTCACAACAAGACATTATCAGATTTTGTGTTCTTGGGATCATGCAGTTTACTTGCAACTGGTAAGTACTTTTATCAATTTTTTTGAGATTAAGAACTCAAAAATATAAGCGACCGATTTCACAAAAAAAAGATGTTTGAATATCTTTTAACTTGTCTACACTTATTGCTTATTAAACTGTTTTTAAAATTTCGTATTCTTAACCTCTAACAACAGTCAAAGAATTATATAATAACTATTGAAGTCTGGAATTTTTTGAGGTTTTATCTGGCAATTCCCGTCATTTGACAATGACAAATTGGTAATAAAAAACGAACAATTTTTGGTGCTGGCTTGTAAGTTTGCTCGGATTTTAGCCCGTCTTCGGAATTTATGAGCTCATATTTAAGTCAGTAATCAGCTTTCTGTGCACTCTAAATCATGAAAAGTTAACCTATAAAAGGAATTCCATGCACCTCAAATATCCCTAATCGTAATGCTTTTTATGCCCTAAGTGGGTTCTATGCTTCTATTTGGAACGCCTTATATTTAAACAGCGTTGCAGCAGGACGTTTAAAAAAGTGATTTTTCTACACTATAAAGGTGTAAAGTTCGCTGAAGCCAAATCGTTTGTATCCACTACATTGTATTACAAGTTTTCTGGACGATTTCTTTGGCTCTTGATACCATTGTATAAATGTTGAAAGGCATAGAAGTTCAACATACGGAAAATTTCAGCCAGATTAGGTAAGGTTTAAGTAGCAGTCTACCATCAGACTCACTTAGAGGTTTTCGTCCATTGTGAAACCACAGGAACAGAAGAAGGAAGATGCCTTCTAGATCCTACCGTTGAACCATCCAGATTGCTTTAAAAAATCCAATAACTTGTGAATGCTCACATCCTCTAAATCAGACAGGTTATCAAAGAAATGAGACACGGGACAAACACACAGAAGGCATTCTATAGTCTCTTCTTCTTCGATGTCCTCACAGCTTCTGCAAAAGCCGTTGTTGGTTCAGTCTGTAAGCAGTGACGGTAGACCTCTTCAAGTCTAGATTAGGCTACATAGTTTTGGAATGCTCACAGTCCCCTTTTTGTGACCATCTATCATTTTTTGTTCTTCGGACCTGGTGCTGAAAACTTAGCTTATATGTCGCTACAGATTCCATTTTCCCAGAAATGTGTAGGGTAGTTCCTAGTCTCGCAAGCTCGTCCGCTTTACAACTCCCTGAGATATCTCTGTGGCCCGGCACCCATAACAGGTGAATTTTTAACTGTCCAGCCAACTCGGTTTTTGTGTTCAGAAATACATTATCCAGGGTTTGAATGGCTGCCTGGCTGTCTGAAAAGATATTTATGCCAACCGTCGCTATGTTATTATATCTAAGCCATTCCACCACTTCCTCCGGCTAGCGGCTCAGGTAGGATGTAATCCACACAGCCTGGAACTTCGGACATTATATCAAGGATAACACGATGTCCGTACCCGCCCCCAACTTTTGCCAATGGTTCTCTTGCAGGTGTATAGAGCAAGAATTGAATTTCTTTCTCTTTCCAAAATGTTGAATTTGTAGTTCAATTTCCTGTCCGGCAAAACAGACAGGTGTTTTGCGCTTTCTGTAAATGGAACATTCTCCCATCCAAGGAGACAGGTTCCACTGTAGGCAACTTGTATCTCCTGCTGACAAGAACTACTTCTGTCTTGCATGGATTCACAGCAAGACCACTTTCGGAACCCCTTTCGCTATTGCACGTAGAGCTTCCTGAAGTATATCTCTTAGAGTGAAACTTAGAAACGTGCCCCTAACCTCAATTGTCACGTCATCAGCATTCGCGACCACTTTTACACCGTTTTCTTCCAGAGACAACAATGTATTGTTAATGGCTATATTCCAAAGTAAAGGAGACAGTACACCTTCTTGAGGTGTTCCTCTGCTGATCATCATCCATTAGTATTTGACAGATCACGTGGGATTTCAGACATGGTGTCAAAGAGAAAGATGCTCAGTATGCTTTGACATTTCATCATGAATAGACTTACTAACGAGCAACGCTTGCAAATCATTGAATTTTATTACCAAAATCAGTGTTCGGTTCGAAATGTGTTTCGCGCTTTACGTCCGATTTATGGTCTACATAATCGACCAAGTGAGCAAACAATTAATGCGATTGTGACCAAGTTTCGCACTCAGTTTACTTTATTGGACATTAAACCAACCACACGAATGCGTACAGTGCGTACAGAAGAGAATATTGCGTCTGTTTCTGAGAGTGTTGCTGAAGACCGTGAAATGTCGATTCGTCGCCGTTCGCAGCAATTGGGTTTGTGTTATTCGACCACATGGAAGATTTTACGCAAAGATCTTGGTGTAAAACCGTATAAATTACAGCTCGTGCAAGAACTGAAGCCGAACGATCTGCCACAACGTCGAATTTTCAGTGAATGGGCCCTAGAAAAGTTGGCAGAAAATCCGCTTTTTTATCGACAAATTTTGTTCAGCGATGAGGCTCATTTCTGGTTGAATGGCTACGTAAATAAGCAAAATTGCCGCATTTGGAGTGAAGAGCAACCAGAAGCCGTTCAAGAACTGCCCATGCATCCCGAAAAATGCACTGTTTGGTGTGGTTTGTACGCTGGTGGAATCATTGGACCGTATTTTTTCAAAGATGCTGTTGGACGCAACGTTACGGTGAATGGCGATCGCTATCGTTCGATGCTAACAAACTTTTTGTTGCCAAAAATGAAAGAACTGAACTTGGTTGACATGTGGTTTCAACAAGATGGCGCTATGTCGTGAAGGATTGTTTCAGTGGATTTGCCTTTACTATATGCATACTGCTGCCGCGACAGGCGATCCCCAGGGTTCTTTGCCCTAAGATATATTTCTATCAACCTCTCAAGAGTCTTCCGTATAAAGGATGAAAGTGACCTTCGTGTCCCTCCATCCCAGAGATATATATGTAACGTGCTGATACAATCAAAGTGATACAATCAAAGTATATTTCCCTAAGCCAAGAAACCAGTCTATCAGACATAGCTTTTAATTCAACCGGTGATACATCATCAGTGCCTGATGACTTAAAGGAGTCCAAACTTTTTATCGCCCAAAGGATTTTCGGCTCAGACACAATTTCCCTAAAAGCCTCCGGAATTCTTAGTCCACGAACCTTTCGTCCACACACCCATGATTCCTGGATGAGAACCACCTCAGATCCCCCTGCCATCAGGAGGAACTTTAGTGCAGCCGAACCGGACTATAGTCAGGACCTTCCAGGCATCCACCACTGTTGTGTTAGCCTCCTCTGCTGATTCCGCCAGGAGTTCACCCTCACGAGATTCGTTAGATTTTGTCATGATGAGCTTCCGTACGAATCCAGGGTCAGATGAGAAAGCTGTGTAACCACTCTTCCTCAGGAGACTAGACACTTGCGGTGTGGACGTTTCTTCCTTATATGCTTCACTAGCTGCTACTGTCGAAGTACTTTTTCAGTTCCGTCCTCCCCCGCTGGCGCACACCTTGAGCCCAGTCCAACCGGATGACCCACCCACACAGGGCTTGTCGTGTCCCGTGTCAAGCCTTGCTCTCCATTTTCGGTCGTGGCAGAGGGATTTTCAATCTCTTGCAATCCGCCAGACCTTAGCGATGTGGTCGATAGTTCTACAGGCAAGTGTTCAGCAATAAAGTCGTCTCTTGATTCCCCAACCCCACCGCTTCTATAGACCTTCAATTTAAAGTTGTTGAATCCGTAGGATAAAACTCCCTCAGACTTATTGAGGTCCGCGAGACAGCCGGAGTTTAGTACGAATACTGCATGTCTCTGTTCACCATCAGCCTCATCAAATCTACCAATCTTCCAGTCGGTGATTGAAAAATTGGGATTACATTCCCTCAGTCTTCCAAGTATCGCCTCATGATCTGAGGGAATCCTTGGTATGCAAGCTTGCGCCATTGGTTGACTAAATCTAGTGCTGCACCTGCCCAGATCTCACCAATCTTTTTTAGCGCACAATGATACATTTCAATTGAGCGTTGATCCCCGAAGGTAATTAGTCTGTATCGGCCCCGATACCATTGTCATAAACTGGAGCAGACCCAGTAAATTCTGTAAGGACATCGGAGTATACTGATGACAGTCCATTCACTATCCCACTTCAATTATTCCTAGGTATGCAGCCCTTTTCTTACGCACTTTTGTTGTATGCGAGCTCTCTTCACACAAGTAGAAATAATAACAAACCACGAACATTCTTCAGTGTATGTGTGCCAATTGATAGCAAAGTTGTAGGGTTTGGAAATATATGACGTTTGAGTGTGGTGAATAATTTATGAGTAGCTCAGCGACTAGTAAAATTTTTGACAAAAGCAATGCAATGTTAATCAATCATCAACTACACACACATTTATTTGTTCATGATTAATTTATAATATTGTTAAATATATTTTTATATTTTGATATTGCCTTTTAAAAATTCATAAAACATGCTTCACTGTTGAAAGAATTTGGCAAGTGTTGTTATTAGAGACATTTCCAACCGCTGTGTGAAATCTTCGGCGTTGGAATCAGCAATCAATTGTATGTTAATGAAATCTTGGTATGTTCAGTTAAGTAACTTTTTCTGTGAACAATGTCTAAGTATTTAATGATTCTTATTGCAAGTTTACTGAACAATTGTTTTTAAGCAATTTATGGATGATTTTCAATGAATTTTGATTATTTAAAATAGCGTGCGTTATCATTTACAACACTTTGACTGGCATGGTGGATTGCGATTTTTGATACGCCATGTATGTATCTTCATCAACACCTTTGTCAAATTGATTAAGTTGCCCTACATACCCAAAGACAATTGAGTATGGTGTAGAGCTGGCTTTTGTTTCGAAACAGGGCTCAGTAAGTCCTCTAACTCTCCCTAGCGCAGTAAGAGAGAAGGAAGCCTTACTTTCCACTATTCCGATACATACTAATCATCTATACTAAGAACAACAAACATATCAACATTGGCAAATTCGTTTTGTCGTGCACTTGAACATTCTATGAATGTTACTGCAAGTGCTTTTTGTGCTTAGGTCGCATTAACATACAGCACAGCGACGCGCCGGTTCGTTTGATTTGTCCTTTTGCGCTCTTTTATTTTGGTCTTTAAAATCTTATCGTGATTTTTCGAACATTTTCAGCTCGAGATCACATTTAATGCTCTCTATTCAAATAATAGCATATCAAAGAAGTTATAAATATTCAACAAATGTGTGTTATCATTCAAAACACTTTGACTGGCATGGTGGATCGCGATTTCTGATACGCCATGTATACCTTTGTCAAATTGATTAAGGTGTCCTACATACCAATGCCCTGCAAATGTCACAATTTTCTCTATTAATGTCATCTGTCGAAAACAATTGCATCGCTACAATATTCGATCATCAACACAACGACAACAAAAACCAACTGCTGTTAGAGACTGCTATGCCGAAGATTCAACGATGCTATAAACCGTTTAGGCAGCAACACAGCATACCTGCAATGCATCAAACAACAGTGTCAATTTTGAAAATATTGCATAAAAATATAATATGTTGGCGTCAAACGACCCTTTGACAAAATGGGTGAAGGCATCAAAAAACCTTTATCCCTATTTTGTAATTAAGGATTTCTATGGTACTGTAATTAGCTGCTAAAAAGCAATTACAGATTTTTGCGGTATTTATGGTACTAGAGTATGGTCCATATAAATGTAGAATGCGTGCAAGTTTTCCATCTACTGCAACTATCCGCGTATTTAAAAAGCGGTAGTAGAGATTAAGTTTTCTAATTGTATTTTTAAACATGATCATAGTTAGTCTCTGTTTAAATAAATTGATTTAAAATAAAAAAAATTAACCCATTAAAACCAATCCATCATTCCTTTGTCCAATTTTGATCAATTTCATATATTTGCTATTTACGGTATTTATAGTGACATAGCATTTTATTTTTATTTTTTATTGAAAAAAAAAACTAGGACTTGCATATACTCCGAAAACCTGGCAGAAGGCAAGGGTGGCGTTTATACCCAAGCCCGGCAAGGGAAGTTATGCGACACCAAAGGCCTATAAGCCCCTCGCACATTATACTGAATACCATGGAATGCATTGTGGATACCATGATAAAGAGTAGGACATCCAGCGAACTGCTCATATACAAACAGCAAGCCTATGTCAAGGTAAGGTTGGTGGAGACTGCCCTGTACGAAGTTGTGCATAAAATAGAAGAAGCCTTCGATGCCAAGACGTTCACATTGGCGGTTTGCATTGACATTGAAGGGGCGTTTAATAATGTGCGGACCGACACATTGATCCAATCCTTAGACCAGTACCGAGTGGACCGGGTCCTTTGAGACGGGGGGTCTACATTAAGAACCCAGGGACTGAGATATGTTAAAACTGTCAGATCATATTACTGTCCTGCAGGCGGAGATGCAGGACATCGCGTGGAATGCGTGAGGTGGTGTAGTACTATCGCGAGGACGTCGAGTGTTAACATCTTTAGGGACAGTAAAATGCCCATAAGGGCAATAACAACCAGGACGGTAAGGTCACGAACAGTCTTGCTGTGCAAGAAGGAGATTAACGCCTTCTCGCCTTAATTCGCTATGACAGAACACTTGTTCCACTAGCCAAAGGTAGAATAGCGTTCCAAGCTCCTCGATTTTCTGCGCTCATTCTAAAATCTCTGACACCAAGTTTTGAAGTGTCTCCTACCACTTGATCTTTCCATCGGGTTTTGGTCTTCCCGGAATTTGCCTTCAAATGACTTCTTTGCTGGAGCTTCTTCATTCATTCTGACAACATGACCCACGTGTAACTATGCTATCGTCGTCATACAGCTCGTGGTTCATACGACGCTTATATTCTTTATTAACACAAACTGGTCCATATATTTTACAAAGAATCTTTCTCTCAAGTACTCCAAGCACTGTCTCATCTGTAATCCAGACAACTACCTTCGATAACTACTACCGGTTAACTCGAAGCCTTTTGGGTCGATACACGATGTAACACTGTGGAACAGCGAAACAGTCGATAGGACGGCGAAAATCCTCTAAAGTGATACGGATCCTGGGATGACGAGGCTATTACTGAAAGGAAGTAAGAAGAAGGTTAGTATAGCTTTGGTGTCATAACAGAACACATAGGACTACGAGCTCACTTATGCAAAATCGATGCGGCAAGTGATAGCATGTGTAAGACATGTGGGACGTTGGAGCAATTCCTATGTCATTGCCCTGTTTTCGCGGCTACCAGACACCGGTACTTAGGTGGGGGAGTAGTATGGAAAAGTATTAAGGATTTTGTAAATAGAACGTAATTCCTAACTTAAAATGTTCTTTTTCCAGTTACTATTTATTCTTTTTGAACTCACAACAAGCCGATTACTGGCTTAAGTGTATGTACATAGTGGTATGGAACGGATTAACATCCGCACCCTCTATTTCAACCTAACCTAACCTGTCGCCATACCAATACTTTTTTGAAAGGATAGCAGGTAATGTACTGGAAACCGAAAACGTTTACAGAAATTTCACGTACGAAATTTCCGTAAATGCTTTCATTTCTCCCACTGTGCGTCATGCCTTTCTTGGGCTTGGCTGCATGGATTTGTGAGTGTACTATGCAAATTGATGGCTTGTCGTCTGTTATTTTATGTGTCCTAACCTGACATGTACATCCCTTTACTACATACCCAAAACAAAAAATAAACTACATACCCAAAACAGGGTCATCTAAAGCACTAAAAATTTCCTCAAACTGCTACTTCGAAAGGCAAACACCCAGATCTCGTATGAAAACTACCAACAATCGTGAAGAATTTGAGTTTAGAAGAACAAAAACAACTGTAGTTCTAATCGAGAATGGCATGTGTGCTTATCTCCAAAAATAAAACATCTACGAGCAGCATGTATACCTAAGGAATACTCCGATCGATTCCTTCAATTGATCGTGGGTGCAAGTGTAAACAGGGGACACATGTTTGATCGAATAAATGGCAAATAGCAGCATCTAAGTTACAGTTATTAAAGAATGAGAGTTAAGGTTTCATATACATTTGTATTAACATGTTTACAATTAGAAGTGCTGGCAAATGAAATGCTTCTAATGTAGTTTAATTTAATAAATGTATACAAAGTTTTTATAACATAGAAACTTCAACTTGGAAAAGTCCGATATTTTGCCGCGTCTTCTTTCAAAAACATATCTTGCGATACTGTTGAATGTAACATTTAATCTTCTCTTTGAGGCACTGTCACTTTTGTCAGAAATTCGTGTATAAACGTGTTAGTAAACGTGTATAAACGTGTATAAACGTGTATAAACGTGTATAAACGTGTATAAACGTGTATAAACGTGTATAAACGTGTATAAACGTATAAACGTATAAACGTGTATAAACGTGTATAAACGTGTATAAACGTGTATAAACGTGTATAAACGTGTATAAACGTGTATAAACGTGTATAAACGTGTTAGTATTAGGTAGGTACCAACAAGTGTATTCGAATGTGAAAAGGAGTGACAAAATGCGAATGCCGTAGATTCCCCAGTATTCAGTATACTCTACCGGTAGAGATATTGACATGAATCGTCCACATCAAATGTTTATTAAATATAATGCCAAAGTTCTTGGCTGATTCTACTATTTCAATATTAGACCCGCCTAATAGGAGGATTCAGTGCGCGTTTATGAATCGTCAAGTATTTAGATTTCCATTGGCCCTTGCCCAATCGTGCACTACCTTGAGATCTTCGTTAATTCTTTCTATACATTCATCAGACTTAGATGAATCACAGCTGGAATAGAGCTGCACATCATCAGCAAACATACAAATGTATTAGGCAAAAACGTAATCGTTCGGGTAAATTGTTTGCATAAATGCAGGTACTACTAGCGCTAAAGGCAAGGAATCAGAAAGACAGTCTTCACTGTAAACCGATTGTTGTCTATTGTGGAGGTAGGACGTCATAAGAATGGCGAGACTGGAAATTTAAATACATTTTCCGATTTGAAATGCAATAATTCATAACTAACATTGTAAAATCTTTCGAATGATCCAAAAATAATAGGAACCTTCATCCAGACTCGAGCGACTGTCTTCCGAAATATTAAGCAGCGTACTAATGCATCCATGTTTCGGACGGAATCGCGATTTCTATTCGTCAAAAGAATGTTATTCGATAAAAAGTTACTCATTTGATCGTGGAGAAGACGCTCTAACACTTTTGAGAGGAAAAGCAATATAGCAATGAGTCTACATTTGATCACATCCTTCTGAATTGGTATTACTTTAGCATATTTCTAGCAAGAAGGAAAAATCAATGTTGTGTGTACCGAATTAAAAAGGTTTGTTATATGCGGAAGTAATAACGGTAGTATCGTTCTAGCGAACTGGGAATCTTTGCCATCTAGTCCAATGAAATTAGACCTTATTCCATTTAGATCTCTCATAACTTCTTCTTTGAATTCTCTAGTAACCCCATCGTAATAATTTAAGTCCCCCAGTTGCAGTTTTTGTAAAACGACTGTTAAGCTCATCTACATTGTCATTTACCTTTACATTTCGCTCTTTTCCTACAACACCAATTTCTCGTAACACCTTTTACAACTACCAAAATCGATTGGCTGTGAAAATAGCCTTTCAATATAAAGAGATTTAGCTTGCTTTATATCCTCCATCACCTTATTCCGAAGTTGTCGATATAGCATATGAAGAATTGGTAGTCGGAAACGCTTCCATCTGCCATATGTTGTCACGTTGATATACCTTTTAATGTCATTTGTGAACCAGGGTTTCTCGCTAGTTGTCTAATATTTTATACTGTAGGAAGGAAAATCTGTCATCTAGTAATTGATGGTAGAAAATTTTATCCCAATTTATGGTTGACATGAGATATTCCATCAAATTGATATTAATCATTTTAAAATCACGATAGGTATATGTTTCATCTGTAGGCCTGAAGTGATTAAAAACATCGAAAGAGAAGAAGGCCAAATCACGTCTTGAAAAAAAAACTCCGAAAGTTGCTCATATAACAAACACTTCGATTGCCTGTTTCTTAAATCAAAATATTGTAATGTATTAGTCAAAGCCGTAAAATAAGTGGAAAAATTAGAATTAACAAGTGTGAGACCAATAGATTGCATTTCATCGACCAAGAATTATTCATGTAGTACGTTACTATTAAAATCGCCCGTTATGACAATGCTTTCATATTCTTAAGTATTTGTAGTTAAGATAGAAATTAGTGGCATGAGGTCAATGTTTCTACGAGGGTTGCCTTTTATATTTCTGGATTGGATAACCCGTGAGGTCTGTATACATTTTCAATCAGCATTTTTTCATTTCCATCTCTAAATCTCAAAATATATATGGAGTTACCTTGTATAGATGTGTCTAATATCTTGCTTTTTATGTGATTAATTAGGTAAATTTTAACACCTCCTTCATTAACACCCCCTTCTGGTTCAATCCTCTCCGGAGTCGCTACCTTCTGGCCCCGGCAGTGCTCAGTCCAGGGGCAGTTCTTTTCCTTTGGAGACTAATTCGGATGTGTCCACATAAAAGTAAAGTGTAAGGTAGCTATTGTGTCATGTGTGTGACCTTGAGAACCCGGATGGTAGTAATAGTTAGTGAGCAACGTTACATGCAAGGTTCCCAGTGGCGGAATTACATATCGCTCCCAACATGTAGGCATATAAATATAAATTTTTTAGGAGTCAATCCACCATCAGTCACAACTTTTCAAAATATGCATGCTATAACACATATTTTCGACTTTTTTCCCTTGAGTGAAAATGCTCTTACACCTACCCACACAACTTCTCAAAATTGTTGTTTTAATATGCCTGCTTATCGGCTCCAAAAGATGCGATACTCACTGCTCCTTCATTTCTACGAGGCTTAAGCTACAATTATGAAATTTTGCACGAATGTTGGTCTTAGGTCGTAGACGCGGAATAAGATTGAATTTGGCGATATTCGTTCGTTAAGGTACCAAATAGTACCAATATATTACGAAATGGTGCATGTTTGTGCAGTGTGAAAGGAAAGTGAAAGATCTTAAAAATTGGATTAGTGAAAAAATCTTCCAAAATAGTACCGGAAGTGGGAGAAATAGTACTTTTAGTGCTGCAATGGGTACTATTGTATTTGTTACTTTCTTTGTAAATTGAGATAGAGCTCTGAAACTTAAGTACACCATGGCAAACTTAATTGGATGGTTAGAAGAGTTTTTGGAAATTTTATATCTTAGAAATTTGTCTTTGCTATAAAGTTGAATTTGAATTTGCCTCTGCTATAAAATTATGAGGATGAAAAAAAGAAATGGAATAATAGTACTGGTAATGGGAGAAAACGTACGTTTAGTACCGCAGTTGGTACCATTTGGTACTTTCTTTACAGATGGAGTTAGACGCCTAAAACACGGCATGTAGGTACAACTAAAAAATATATGATGGGTGACTAAAGGATCTATTCACAACTCGAAAATTTTGGTACCAAATTGGTACCATTTGGTACTTTCTTTACAGATTGAGCTAGAGGTCTGAAAATTGACATGTAGCCACAAGTAGGCAAAACATGTTAGTCGTCTAAATTATCTCTTTAAAATTAGAACATGTTAGTACCACAATTAATACCATTTCGTGCTTTCTTTATAGATGGAGCTACAGGTCTGAAATTTGGCATGTAGGTACTACTAGGAAACATATAATGGGTGACTAGGTTAGGTTGAAAAGAGGGGCGGATATTCATCCGTCCCATGCCACTATGGACATACACCTAAGCCAGTTTTTGGCTTGTTGTGCGTCTTAAATACTAAAAATTAACTTCGAAAAAGAAAATTTAAGTCAGGAACACCGTGCTACTCACAAAATTCCTAATTGTTTTCTATATCACGCCCCATAATTGGTTTATGTCCTCCCCGAAGTGCCTGTTAGCAGCAAAAGCCGGGCAATGACATAGGAAATCTTCCAACGTCTCATAATCTTCCCCACTTGCCATAGACATGCTATCACTTGTCGTACCGATTTTGCATAAGTGATCTGATTCTGTGTTTTTCATCTTTCTACCGACCGTTTCGCTATTCTACAGTAATATATGCGCATTCGTAGCCAACGCTAGCAATCCCATGGTAGCCGGTTGTACGCACCGGATTGACCCGATGGAATCTTCATCGGCAAAGGCTGCCGCCTCAGTGTATGTGTTCGTCTTTTTTCGTCATGGGAGAGGCACATCCCGGAGTGCCTTCTCCGTACGCTTCTGGTCCGTGCCGGGATTGAAAAGAACCCCGGACCCTGGTTCTGTTCCGTTTGCCAGAACCGCCTTCATCATCGGTCAGTGTTGGTGAGGTGTAACCGGTGCTTGGAATGGGTACATTTCCGTTCTTGCTCTGGCCTAACTTCGCTACGGGAGTATAGTCATACTGGCTATGTTGCTAGGTGCTGTGCGAACATAGCCAGCAGTGGGTCACAAGCGTCGCCGTCGTCGCCTTCGGCGTCCTCGTCGTCGGACTATATGACCCCCCGACCTCTCCCGTACGGCAATTTATGCAACAACAGCACCCTAGCCCTACTATTGCCAGGCCAGTGCCGGGAAGTGTATCGTTCTTGCAGTTAAACTGCAATGGACTGCGTGGCAAGATTGATGAGATTGTAGATTTTATGAGTCGGAAGAGCATATCGGTCGCAGCGATCCAGGAGACAAAGCTGACTAACACCTGCAGCTTGCACAGTTGTCACGGCTACAATGTGCTACGTAAGGATCGCTCAAGGAATGGAGGTGGGGGATTGGCCTTCGTTATACACCATTCCGTGCAGTATAGACCTATCTCGCCTGCACTTAACGCTAGTGACCCATACATGGAATGTATGGGGGTAGCAGTCAGGTCTGGTACTGCCGAGATAGAGATATACAACGTGTATATACCGCCGGTTGGTAGCTGTGTCCCGATTAATGGCCAGGCCTACAGCCCCGACATAAGTGGGTTGCTATCTGGCCATAGTCGTCTGGTTCTGGGGGATTTTAATGCACATCACTCGTCATGGTATTCTCCCCTAGGTAACGACCAGCGTGGCATAGCTTTGGCAGAGCAGATAGATAGCTCCACGTTTTGCACGGTGAATGAGGATGCCCCCACTAGGATTACGAGGAGGTGCAGCAGCTCGCCAGACATCTCACTCGCATCCCCTGATCTCCCGAGTGACGTATCCTGGCAAGCCGTCATCTCTTTGGGGTCAGACCACCTCCCCATAATTCTCACCATCGACCGACCACCCGACTTCATAACCTCTGAGCGCCGGACGTTCATCAATTACAAGAAGGCCAATTGGACTGGCTTCAGAGAGTATAGCAATCGCCGCTTCAATAAACTGCCACCCCCTCTGATGTGCTTGTGGCCGAGAGGAAGTTCCGAGACATCATCAACGCAGCAGCCGCTCGCTTTATACCAGCCGGTCGATTATCGCAAGTGCGACCCAATTTCCCGGCGCAAGCAGTGGTACTCGCAGACGAGCGTGATGGCATTCGTGTTATGGACCCCGCTAACCCCAGAATCAGCGAGCTGAATCTGGAAATAAACAGGGTAGTCAACGAACATAAGCGGAATTTGTGGCTGGAACACTTGGAGCAATGTAACTTAGGCACCGGTGCAGGCAAACTGTGGGCCACTGTTAAGTTTCTCTCAAACCCCGGTAGACGGGACGACAGGACCTCAGTCACTTTTGGCGAGTTAACCGTGACTGATCCGAAGAGATGCGCCAGGTTGTTCAACCGTCTATTTATTGTGCATCCCGAGAGAGACAGGGCAAGGAGGAGAGCCATTCGCCGTATTCGTGGTCTCCGAGCCGATGAACACCCATCACAATTTACCGTGGGCGAAGTTACGAATGTCATCCGTGGCGCCAAATCTTCCAAGGCGTTGGGCCCCGACGGAATCTCTACATTGATGTTGAAGAATCTGGATTCACCTGGAGTTGAGTATCTTACCACTGTCCTCAACCTGTCTTTGAACACTCTTATAGTTCCCGATGTGTGGAAAATGGGCAGAGTGATCCCGCTACTGAAGCCTGGTAAAGACCCGAGTTTGGGGGAGTCGTACAGACCGATCTCCCTTCTCTCACCAGTGGCAAAGACGCTTGAGGCATTACTCCTCCCGAGCCTCGTAGGAGAATTTCCATTCGCCGAGCATCAACACGGATTTCGGAGACTGCACAGCACAACAACAGCTTTGCATGCCATCACCACACACATTTGCCGTGGCTTCAATCAACCCAGGCCATGTGATAGGACGGTCCTCGTGGCACTGGACCTATCGAAGGCATTCGACACGGTCAGCCATGCCAAATTATTTGATGACATCGCCAACACGTCCCTCCAGCCAGGCCTGAAACGTTGGGTCGCGAATTATCTGTGTGGCCGCCAGTCATTTGTGGAATTTAGGGATAAGAAGGCAAAACACCGTAGAGTGAAACAGGGAGTTCCCCAAGGTGGGGTGATATCTGCGGCTCTGTTTAACCTCTACCTATCCTCCATCCCACCTCCTCCAGACGGCATAGAGATCGTATCATATGCGGACGATTGTACGATCATGGCATCACGCCCCCCACCCATTGATGACATCTGCGATAGGTTGAACGTCTACCTCAACGAGCTTGCCTCATATTTCGCTGCAAGAAATCTGAAGATATCCGCCACCAAATCTTCAGCCACTCTGTTCACTACAAATACGCGTGAGGTGAATTCTGAGCTGACTGTGATGGTCGATGGAGAAATGATTCCGACCATCAAGTGTCCCAAAATACTTGGCGTCACATTTGACAGCTCCTACACTTTCTCCCCACATGCCACAGCAATCTGCAATAAAGTCAAAAGTAGAAACAAGGTCCTCAAGTCACTCGCTGGCAGCACTTGGGATGCAGACAAAGAAACCTTGTTGACCACGTACAAAGCAATTGGCCGGTCTGTGGTAAGTTATGCAGCGCCAGTGTGGTCACGTCAACTTTGTGGCACGCAGTGGAATAATATTCAGATCTGTCAGAATGCCGCCCTCCGAACTGCGACGGGCTGTCTCCTTAGTTCTCATGTGGACCACCTCCATCAGGAGACAAAGATCCTACCAGTGCGAAGACATAACTACATGCTGTCTAAGCAATACCTTTTGGGCTGTTATCGCAGAAATCATCCAAATCATCATCTTGTGGATAGATACCCACCGCCCAGAAGCCTTAAGGTAGATCTACACGATCTAGAGCGTGAGGTCTAGCGGTACAAGAGAGAACCTCTAGATCAAGCGGCATATCAAGCGGATCTGAACAACATTCATGCAGACACGGTAGCAGACGCGTTAATTGGCTACCGGGTGAATGTAGTCCTTAGAGAACGACCGCCACCCATTGCACCCGAAGAAATCGACCTCCCCCGGCAAACCAGAGTAGTTCTGGCTCAATTACGTTCCGGCAGATGCAGCCGCCTCAATTCCCACAGAGTTAGGATTGATGCCGACGTGCAAGATGTATGTCCCGATTGTAACCAGGGACCGCACGATACACGTCACCTGTTTAACTGCCCGACCAGACCCACTCGACTCAGACCCAGATCCCTGTGGACGCACCCCATCTTAGTCGCGGAGTTCCTGGGTCTTGACACTCAACAGAATCAAGCAGACGAAAGATAGTACACAATAAACTGCTACAACAACAACAACAACGCTCTTTACTTGGACGGCGTCGATCCGAAAGGCTTCGGGTTAACCAAGTTTGACGACAGTCGTCTGGACTGCCAAATCGTCTGCTTATTCATTTCCCCTTACTCTGCTGTGGCCGGGTACTCAAACGATGCGGATCGTAATGTGTGACAAAATGTTCTATTCGTACATATTGGTATCAAAAAGTGCTAAAGAGTACGAAAGAGCTTATCTTCGCCTACAGCGAGCAGGGACACCTAGAACTAAGCATTTTGATACGACTTAGCAGTCTTGACAAATATACTATATGTCGTAACAAATCGTACCAGGAATGGAAGAAAACTTACTAATTGTGGTGTAATTGGTACCTTAAAAGCATATATTGGACGACTAGACGACTTTTTGAAAATCGTACATATAGGTACCTAAACATTAAAAATAGAAGATTTTTTTAAATTCGTTCATTTAATTTCTAAAACGTAGAAAATGGTAATCTTATGCACAGTGCCATAAAGCTCTAAAATTTGAGATGCAGCTACACCCTGACAGTATATTGTGGGAAACTAGAATTTTTTAATTTTTACATTTAGGTATTAAAACGTAAAAACGGCACTTTCCTTACGTATTGAGCTGGTGCTCTGAAATTCGAGATACAGTTACACTTTAACAGTATGTATTGAGTGACTAGAAGATATTTCTGATATTCGTAGACTTATGTACTAAACGAACAACATTGAATTTTTATAGAGGTAGTCTCTGCAGTTGCACTATTTAATTTTCAAAGCATGGGTTTTCAAATTTTTAGACTTAGACAAAGTAACAAATAAACAAAAAACATTATTATTGTTATTTTCATAAGTGTATTTATTTACAACTAGCATCCCAGCGGTCCGCTTCGTTAAGGTATAGCCGTATCCTAATTTTGAAAGCTTATGTAATAAAAGTGCCATTGTGTATGTTTTAGTACCCAAATGCACGAATTAAAAACAAATCTTCTATCCACCCTATATTTAATGTCTTGGTGAACCCGATTCCAAATTTTGAGTGTTCTAGCTCAATTCGTAGATAAAGTATCATTTTTGTATGTTTTAGTACCTAAATGTACGACTTTGAAAAAAAAGTTTCGATCGTCCAAAAGTTGTCGTCAAGGTATAGATGTATCGCAATTTTGAGAGCTTTATCTTACTCCGTAAAGAATGTACCATTTTGTACGTTTGAGTAACTAAATGCACGAGTGAAAAATATCTTCCATTCGCCCATTATATACTTTCAAGGTACAATTTCGTACGTTTTCTTCCACATGTCTTATTTTGATCAATACTGCGATAGTGTTTATCAAATAGCTTATTTCTAGCTGTTCCCGTTCGCTGTTTGCTCTTGTGTATTATTTTACACTTTTTGCTACAACAATATATGAATATTAAATAGATCATTAGTCACCCATCATATTTTTCCTCGTTGTACTTACATGCCAAATTTCAGACCTCTAGATCCATTTGTAAAGAAATTATCAAATGGTTCCTATTTTGGTACCAAAATGTTCAAATTTTTATTAGATCATTTAGTCATCCTTCATATTTTTCCTTGTTGTATCTACGTGCTAAATTTCAGACCTGTAGCTACATCTATAAAAAAAAGTACTAAATGGTACCAAAATTTACGAATTTTGAATAGATCATTTAGTCACCCATCATATTTTTCCTCGTTGCACCATCCATCTTTAAAGAAATTATCAAATCGTACCCATATCTACATGCCAAATTTCGGACCTGTAGATACGTCTATAAAGAAAGTACCAACTGGTACCAATTTTGGTACCAACGTGTTCGAATTTAAAATAGATCATTTAGTCATCCCTCATTTTTTTCCTCGTTGTTTCTATATGCCAAATTTCAGACCTGTAACTACATCTGTAAGGAAAGTACCAAATGGTACCAATTGCGGTACTTAACGTACGTTTTCTCCCATTACCAGTAGTATTTTTTAAATTTTTCCTTTGCAGCAGATGTCTTTTAATTTTTAATTTCTAAATTCTAGCTCTATCCATCCGCCCTGCACAAATTTCACCCATTTTGTACACTTTTGGTACTTTTTTTACTACCTAAATGTACAAATTTCCAAAAACTCTTCTAGTCATCGAAATAAGTTTGCCATTATGTAAGTTCCAAAATTCAGAGCCCTAGCTCTGAATTTTTTGCAGCACTAAAAGTACTATTTCTCCCACTTCCGGTACTATTTTGGAAAATTTTTGCCATAAAATCTTATTTTTTCGAGACGCTCTTTAATTTGAGCCCAAAATCATAATTCGAGATTAATCCGTTCATGCTGGGTAAGTACACACAATTTTGTACTTTTTGGTTCTTTTTAGTACCTAACGTATGAATATCACCAAATCTCGTTTTATCCCTATGACCTAATACCAACATTTGTGTAAAATTTCATGATTCTACCTCTAGCCGTTTGGGCTGGGCGACGATCAGTCATTCAGTCACGCTACTCTTTTATATATTTTGATAAAAAAAAAAAAACAAATAAAACTTTAAAAAAAGTGTAGAAATCACTTTTAAAAAAATTGTTTAATGAGAAATACATAAAATATTGTGCCGAATTTTCAAAAAATACTTTAAAGAAAAAATAAAACAGAAAAAATGGCCGGCCGCGGGAATCGAACCTGGGTTTGCTGTAGAAATAGAGTCGGATTGTACATGAGCATTTTTAACCTTGCTGTATTGCACGCACCTTCGCCTGCCTGCAAACTGCAACTAGAATTTTGTTGTTAAGTTAAAGTTAACCTTTTGCCATTCATTACATTAATATTGTAGTGTGATGGCTGAGTTGGTAAAGTATGCGCTTTGCAGTTGAAGGGTTCAAATCACGCTAGCAGCAAAAAGTGGGCTTCAAAAAAATTTTGAAGGGGGTATGAAAATAATAATTAACACGCGAAATTAGATTGCGTAAATATAAAAAAATAGTTTTTTTCTATTTTTTGCTTTTTTAGATCATACAAATATTTAATTTTTCGCAGTGCTGCAAAAACAACTTTAACAGCAGGCCTTTTTTTTAATGGTGCTGTTGCAGCCCAGTCCAAAAGACTGCTTTTGTAGGACTCGTAAATGGACATATTTTGCAGGCCCTTCAGGTGGCGTATATCGAGCAATGGGAGGAGCATGACGTCGTGCCAATGACACACAATTTTATTTTGAAATGGTGTTAACATTTGTGTGGAAGTACTTGTAGCTGCCTTTGCAGGCACATGCGTATGCATGTACTTCGTCTGTTTCCGGTACTGGGTTGTTGCTCTAGACTCTTTACCCGCTCAACCTGCTGACTTACAAATTCTCGTCAGCCCTAATTGCACCTCCTAATAGATTGCCTTCACCTTTCGTGACAAAATGAAACCCTTTAAAGTTTCATAACCAACAACAATCGTTTATATTTAAAAGTGAATGATAATTAATAATAAGGTACAAAACGTGAATTTATGTTTTGCGTAATTCAATGAAGTTTTAAGTGTAAAATAAAAATTCATAATTTTCTGTAAAAAAAATTTTATTTTCAAGATAAGTTAGGTAAACAAAAATAAGGCAAATTAAACTATAATTATGGATAATTAAAATTATGGTGAAACATTTAAGAACAAATAAATATGATAATGTTGATTTTAAATAGAATTACTTAATCTTACTGTGATGATAAATGAGATAAATTCAATATATATTTTGCAAAGAAAGTCTTATGGATTCTTGGCACTTTTTTAGTTCCAGCTTAAAATGGTTGAAGAGCCAAAAAGTATCTTAAACTCCAGGTATTTTTTAATATTTGGCACATCTGGATATTTTAAAAAAAGTTGACACATTCGGGTATCTTGAAAAATTGTCAAATTTAGGTAATAGTTTAATACAATTGTGAAATTCTGCTTCAGCGAAATGTTGGTCAGGAGAGCTTCAAAATTTAAAGTTTACTGCGTTTAATTTCTAGAGAATTTCTTTCTGGAGAATTGTAGGTCCATAACATGTCTCTGGTTGCTATTATTGCAAATGATGAAAGTTGCCTCCGGTCCTCCTTCAGATAAATCATTATCGGAAAGTCCAGTTATGGCTTTTTTATTATTTTTCTTGCACAATCTAATATTTTTTTCCCCTTTAATTTCTAATAAGTTTGTATGAATTTTTTTTCCGCAGCACAAAAAAACAATGTGTTTTTTCTTCAGGCTTTTTTCAACCTATAACAATTTTTTCTTCTCTATACCAACGTAACTCATTTTTTATTTTTCTTCCAGCCTTCTACCAAGCTTACTACGAGTTCTAAATAGATTTAGTTTCAAAGCATGTACAAAGTACCCTGTTGGCTGAAATATTTGCAGGGAATTCTTCCCTGCCAGATAGCAATCAACTACACCAAATATTTTTTCGAACTCGTGGAGTTAAAGGTTCTTGAAAATCTAGACGTAAATAAATCCCCGGGCACGGATGGCATATCAACACTTGTTTTACGCAAGTGTTCTTCGACGTTCGCTCGTCCATTACGCAACCTTTTCAATCTTGCCTACCGTGCGGGAGACTTCCCGGCGCGTTGGAAGGTTGCGAACTTTCAGCCAATACCCAAGAAGGGTGAGGCAAGCAACCCTGAGAATTATCGGCCAATTGCTATATGCTCCGCTATCTCCAAGGTCACCGAGAGCATGGTTAATCATCATCTTGTGAAGTATTTAGAGTCCAATGGCCTTTTTAGCGACCAACGGTATGGGTTCCGCAGAAATCGTGACCTCGTGGCACTTCTGTCGGATCGTTGTTCTTTCTCCTTCTCTTTTTCTAATTTTCATCAACGATCTGTTGGGTCAGACATCGAATCCGATCTACTCATTTGCGGATGATAGTAATCTCTGTCAATCGTACTCATTCGACCATAGGCCGAGTCTTCGTGAGATTGAGGACAAAAGGCGGGTTATGGACGATACACTCTGCCAGAATTTGCTGGCCATTTCTGAGTGGGGTCGAATGAATCGAGTAGATTTTAATGCACGGAAGACTCAGTGCTGCTTGTTGTCACTCAAACGATTCGCTGACCATTTACGATCATCTTTGTCTATCATCGGTGTAGATGTTGAGCAATCAGAAGCTCTTGATGTTCTGCGCATGAAAATACAAAGTGAAGTCCGTTGGGCTAAACATGTATTCGAAGCGTCGAAAGAAGCATTCAAGTGTTTAGACTTCCTTAAACGGTGTAAGAATTACTTCACTCCGTCTGATCTTCTTAACATCTACACCACTTTCATAAGGCCGAAAATGGAGTACAACTCACATGTATGGGCTGGAGCTTAAAAATCATCCCTGGAGCTACTGGACCGTGTACAGAGGAGAGCGATGGCGTTGATTGGGGACAGTGGGGTATCCAACTCTATTGCCTCCCTTCATCATCGTCGCTATGTGGGTTGTTTGGCGCTGTTCTATCGGAACTTTCATGGTGTGTGTTCGTCTGATATTCGTCTTCTTATTCCTGAAGTAAGGATGCATATCAGGACTACTAGACATTCCAGGAACTCACACCCGTTTGTAATTGATTGGCCAGCAGACCGCACAATGCATTATAGAGAGAATTCTTATTTTGCCCGAACCGTTCGTTTGTGGAATCGACTTCCGGCTAATGTTTTTCCCACCCACTTTGACATCCAAAGTGGATCAGAACTCGTATGTGAAGTATAATATATAATAGTTTCTCAATAAGATGATTTCGATATCTGACTAGGTCAAATACTTAGATGTGATCTTGGACAGGAATGTGAATTGGAATGAATAGGCGGAGCGATGAGGACCACGCCCACTAGGGCACTGGAGACTATTCTAGATATCCGACCCACTGACATACAGATTAAGTGTAAGGCAGCCACTGCGACTATGAGACTTACGGCGATGGGAGAATGGATTTAGGATGGGAGCAGCTCATACCATCGCGGTATAATCGAGGCGACGATAGGAAACCTGGAAAGAAAGAAAGAGGTTTCCGATCGGATACCTCAGATGAACCTTGAAGTGCGAGGCACTGCTGCCATCGGCACAGTCTTGGATTGACGGAACCCTAGTATTGCCATCTAGAAGATCATGTTATACGGATGGATCAAAGGTAGGGGACAGAGTGGGCCTGGGGGTCACAGAATGCGTGAGGTGGTGTGGTGCAAACGCGAGTAAGGGGAAAAAAAAGGGCAGACGATTTGGCGGTGAAGGCCAGAGAACTGTCGTCATTAAACTTGGTAAACCCGAAGCCTTTTGGGTCGACGCAGACCTAGTTAAGGGAGTGGGCGACGAATGTGCATGCAACATTGTGGAACAGCGAAACGGTCGGTAGGACGCTGAAAATCCAGATTGTGAGAAGACGAGGCAATTACTGAAACGAAGTAAGAAGGAAGTCAGTATAGCTATTGATATCATAACGGGACACATATATATATATATACATATATATATATATATCATTCGGGGAAGATGATGCGATGTTGGAACATTGCCTTTGTCATTGCCCGGCTTTCGCGTCTAACAGATACCGTACTTATGAAGAGACAATGAAGGATTTTGGAAGTAGCACTGATTTCCAGACTTAAAACTTTCTCTTTTAGGTATATATATATATATATATATATATATATATATATATATATATATATATATATATATATATATATATATATATATATATATATATATATATATATATATATATATATATATATATATATATATATATACGTTTTTAAATATGTACAAATATGTATGAAAATATATAATATTTACGCCACTTATAATGTTTACCTTTTTCTTTTCAGCTGGTCAAAGCTCGGAAAACAAAAATATTATTGTTTGGGACACATTACTTCCACAAAAAAAATCTTGTGTAAGCGGTAAGTGTTATAAAATAATGTTTCAAGTATGGTGTTTTCCAATTTCCAAGAACAATCAAAACATTTATGAATATAACTTCAATTCTTTCATATGACTACGGCGAACACGTTTGCATTGGTCATTACGTTGGACCTAATTTTTGATCTAACATTTCAGTCAACTCAGTAGCTATTTCCCGTTCAATGTTGGTCCTGAGGTCTAGTAAAAAAGTGCCATTTCAGAACGGATAAATTATTAGAGCTGGGGGGTTTTCGAAATCATGTGCAAAATTTCAAGGCTCTAGGTCGTTCGGGCGCTTATTGCCATGCCACAAAAGTTGCCACTTCAGCATTTCAACAAATTGTTCGGGCTGCCAAATCTTCCTGTGCTCCTTCTTCCTCCTTCCTTTGCAGGATAGTGCTCAAAAATTCTTGCAAAAAAGTCCGCTTGATGTATACAATATCTTCACTGGTTTCGGGGTTATTCGACTGTTAATTGTTATTTGTTGAAATTTTGGCCGAGACGCGTTTCGTATTTTGGATTTAAGAAATCATTTGTGGGACGATTTTCATGTTGATAATGTGGATTGGTGACTAAGTTTACAATGAATATGTTGCAATATGTGTCATCATCCGATAATTTAGTTAAATTTTGAATGGAAGAATGTGAAAAAGTGGAATTTTCCATTTTTTAGTAAAAAAAGGTATTTTCATTGTAAGTCCTTATTGAACAAAGTTGCTTAACCCTTTGAGGACGAATGGGTCATAAATGTCTTATTTTTATTTGTACTCTAAAATGCATCTTTATTAATGAATTTGGGAAAAATTTTCCCATTTGTTTTGAGTAAGATTTCAAACACAAAAAATTGCTGTATTTTTTATTAATTTAAAATGTCTCTATTTCGAAGACTTGATAGAATAGCAACCTAAATTTTTAGAACAATTTGTGTCAATACCCCCTCTACCAGTAACTTTTTGCAAAAATTGATAGCACTGTGGCAGAGAAGGTACTAGCCAAAATGTGGGTAGCATAGGGTGTAAATTTGCTACAAATTAGGTCTTTACCTACACATCTTGCTGATATTTCCAATATTTTTGTAGTCAGCCCAAACTTTGGTACATTTCATTTAGCTTTCATCACATTTCAAGAATTGGTTCGATTTAGCAAGACAATATATCGGGAAAATTCACAAGTATTTGATTAAACGAAGAGAATAAAGGAAAATGTAAGTCTAAGTAGTTTTATAGATAGGTGTAGTTAAAGTATCATAATAACGAATATCTAAAATAGTTTAAAGTGACAAAGTATAATAATAATATTATTTTCGCGGATATTTAACTTTGATATAAAAAATAACCAGTAAGGAAGGGCAAAAGTCGGGCGGAGCCGACTATATAGTACCCTACGCCTACCCTACAATTATAAATTCGGGTAATATATAAAAATATATGTATATTAGAGCTATATCTAAATCTGAACCGACTATTAAATAGATCGTTTGAAAATTGTTGTTACTACGGCCGGTGCAAAACTGGCAATATATATGAAATATGAAATCTCGCACATATGTTAAGATTAGTAACAAAACAATCCGTGCCAAATTTTGTGCAGATCGGTTACAAATTGTATTTATTACAGCCTTATAAATATATTACAGCCTTATAAATATATATATTGGAGCTATATCCAAATCTGAACCGATTTTGATGAAATCTAGCAGATATGTTAAAATCAGTAACAAAACAATCCGCGCCAAATTTTGTGCAGATCGGTTGAAAATTGTAGCTACTACGACCATTTAAGTGCAAATCGGGCGATACATATATATGGGAGCAATATCTTAATCTGAACCGATTTTGATGACATTTTGCAGATATGTTAAGATCGGTAACAAAACAATCCGCGCCAAATTTTGTGCAGATCGGTTGAAAATTGTCCTTACTACAGCAATTTAAGTGCAGATCGGGCGATACATATTTATGGCAGCTATATCAAAATCTGAACCGATTTTGATGAAATTTTGCAAATATGTTAAAATCAGTAGCAACCCAATCAGTACGAAATTTTGTGCAGATCGTTGAAAATTGTAGCTACTACGCCTATTTAAGTGCAATTCGGGCGATACATATATATGGAAGCTATATCTTAATCTGAACCGATTTTGATGACATTTTGCAGATATATTAAGATCGGTAACAAAACAATCCGCGCCAAATTTTGTGCAGATCGGTTGAAAATTGTCCTTACTACAGCAATTTAAGTGCAAATCGGGCGATACATATGTATGGAAGCTATATCTATCTAAATCTGAACCGATTTTTATCAAAATCAATAGCGTTCGTCCTTGGGCCAAATAGTCAAAATTTCGCCATGATTAGACGACAAATACGACCTGCACTTTGATTACAAGAATACATAGACTCATAGACGGACATGGCTAAATCAAATCAGAGAGTGATTCTGAGTCGATCGGTATACTTATCAATGGGTCTAGCTCTTTTCCTTCTTAGCGTTGCAAACAAATGCACAAATCTACAATACCACAGTGGTGGTGTAGGGTATAAAAAGGATGATATTACATATGGTAAGTAGATATAATTACGGTTGACTTAGTGAAAATTAATTCGAATTGAAAGTCATATGTTCAGAATTGAGGATTAGTATTATTACCGTGGTCTTAAAAATGTGTAAATAAAAAATCTAATGTAGAGCTATCGCCAATGTGGAAGGTACAAAAAAAAGATATCCAAACTTGCACAGTCCTGTTGGTTGGGATTCTAGTTCATCAAACGGTACTTAATCGATAAAAAGAAATCAATTGCCTTCCAAAAACGAATAACTTGGTTGAAATTTGTCCGTCTTCCGGTTCGCAAGTTCTTTGTCTTTCGTCGTTTATAGTGAATCTAATATTGTCAATAGTTTTAAATAAAAAACAAAAAAATGCAGTATAAACACATAAAGAAACGAACAAAACAGACAATAAAAAAGAACAACAAACAATAACAAAATACCGCTTCGGTACAAGGAAAGAAAAAAATAATAACCAAATCCACACGCGAATATCGAAACGCTTAACAAACAACAATGGCAAACAAGTAGACAACAGAAAAAACACCAACTCATTACACACGGCAATTTGTTTTTGTTTTCTGGTTGGTAGTATGTTGGATGGGTTTGAAATACATTTCGCCAACATTCGAGGCTTAAGATGTAATTTATTTGCAGTGCATTCCCACATTCTTTACCATCGTCCTGATGTATTAGCTCTATTTGAGACACAGGTGCGTGAGGATGCAGTTCCACGTTCCTGGGTAGCGCACCCTCTCACTTTTTATTTCTCACAGAGGTCTTGTGGTATATGTGCGTAACGATGTAGTGTTCCAAAGACGGCAGCGCCTGGACTCACAGGATCCAGAATTTGGTCCTCTATGGGCAAAAATTCAGGATTGCAACACACATACATTTCGGATTTTATATACATAGAAGTCCAAACACGGAAAGGAAGGATTCCATTAATGGCTTCGAAGCTCTTTCTGATTCTCAGTGAAATCGTTGTCGCTGGGGATTTAATGTCCATAACTCTACTTCACTTTCCCATTCGGGCCACACGATTGCGGAGGGCCAATACGCCGAGTTATTTGCCACGCCGAATGAAATGACGCAACTGGTAAACGAACCGACACATAATCCGTGTGTCAACGGGCAACAGATGACTTGATTTTTTTCATAACTACGCATCCTGAAAAGTACGAAGTAAATGTGTCTCTTGGAAATCTCGTTCATTGCATTATTTCAGCATCTTTTTCGTATTAAACCCTTTGTGCCGCTTTATCTACAGCCACAAAGCGGACAATTTTTATGTACGAAAAACCTCGTTGGGCTGAGCTACGTAGATGCAGCAGCTGAAATGATAGAGAAGGTAATCTTAATTGGAATGGAGTTATTTATTCCAACCAAAATAATTTTGGTTTAATCGAAGGACAAAAGATGGTTTAACCAGACATGCAGGAATGTCGTCAGATAGAAAGAGGAGGCATTCAGGAATTGGCGTTCAAATAAAAATGCCAGTAATGTATTGCTGCGCAAACAGACAAGAACTTCGTGTGCCGGAGTATTTAGACGCGAAAATTTTCTGCACGAACAGCGTCTTCATGCTAAAGTACTTGCTTCTTCAAGGGGAAGTAAAAGTTTTTGGTCGTTTGTGGAAAGAGTGAAGGGCAACTCATCGGCTATCCCGACTTTCATTAAAGACAACTGTCTGACATGTTTCTCGGGAAATTCTTCCCTGCCGGAAAGCGATCAACCACTCCCCGTTATTGAAGACGTATCTAGTTCTATGCCTCAGATATATTTTCGAACACGTGTAGTCAAAAGGGTTCTTGCAGATCTCGACGTAAATAAATCCCCAGGCCCGGATGTCATATCGTCACTTGTTTTATGCAATTTTATGGGTGTTTTTCCGGCGTGTTGGAAGATTGCGAACGTGCAGCCTATCCCCAAAAAGGGTGAGGCAACCGAACCTGCCAATTACCAACCAATAGCATTATGGCAAGGTTATGTAGAGCATGATCAATCTTCTTGTGAGATACTAAGAGTCCAATGGTCTTCTTAGCGACCGACAATATGGGTTCCGCAGAAATCGCTCCACGGGTGACCTGATGGCATTCCTGTCTACACGTTGGAGTCGCTCTATTCACCAGTTCGGTGGAGTAAGGTCGTGGCTCTGGATTTCCAAGGCATTTGATAGGGTCTGGCACGGTGCACTCCTTTCAAAGCTAGTCGCTTTTGGTGTCGGTAATAACTTCGCTCGATTTATATCGTGTCTTCTCAGAGATCGCACTATAAGAGTTGTTGTATATGGGTTCTCATCTGACGAATACAATTGACCGCAGAAGTACCACAAGGCTCTGTTCTTTCGTCCTCTCTTTTTCTTATTTTCATCGACGATCTAATGGGTCTGACTTCGGATCCGATCTACTCATTCGCAGATGGCAGCCACTCCTGTCATTCATTTTCATTCGACCTTAGGCCGAGTCTTCGAGTGATTAAAGACAGGAGGCGGATTATGGATGTAACACTCTGCCAGGATTTGCTGGCCATTTCAGAGTGGGGTCGAATGAACAGAGTAGATTTTAAAGCACGCCAAAAGCAGTGCTGTTAGTTGTCCCATAAACGATTCATTGACACTTTACATTCGTCAATATCTATCGACGGTGTAGATATCAAGCAGTCAGAGGCTCTGGATGTTGTGGGCATGAATATTCAATGTGATGTCCGTTGGTCAAAACATGTATTCCAAGTGTCGAAAGAAGCATTCAAGTGCTTGGGCTTTCTAAAGCTGTGTAAGAAATATTTTACTCCCGCTAATCCCGTACATCAGGCCGAAGATGGAATATAACTTGCATAAATGGGCCTGACCTCCAAAATGTGCAGAGACGGGCGTTGGTGTTGATTGGAGATGGTAGGGTATCTAACTCTATTGTTTCTATTGAGCATCGTCGATATGTGGCACTGTTCTATCGATTCTTCCACGGTGTGTGTTCTCCGGAAATCAGTCTTCTGATTCCTGACTTGAGGTTATTTGTCAGAAATACAAGATTTTTTTGAAGCGCGCACCAGTTTGTAATCGATTGGCCAGCTGGTCGGACCATGCACTATCGGTTGGTATGTGGAATCGACTTCCGACGGATATTTTTTCCGCTACTTACGACATCCAGTTATTCAAAGCAAGTGTCAATAAACACTATTCCCCCCCTCCTATCCTTAACTTTCCTCTCCAACGCATTGCACTACATATTTAGGGAACATCCCCTGCGTGTTGGTTGGTGGAAAAAAAAACTCGATCAAGATATAAATGTATGTGGTATATGAGTTATTAGGGATGCTTAAATGATAATATTGTTTAGCTCACAACTCGCAATTCGTGTCCACGGACAAATTTTCACTCCATCAAAAAATTTCAAATGGTTGATTTGAAACAACATTAGACTGGATTCAATTATTCTATTTATCTATTTTACTTGATTGTCTTACGCAGATTTTATTTATTGAATCCTTTCCTTATATCCTTTCCTTATACTCGCATTATAGGGTCTTTTTTAGTTCCTCGACTCCAAGAAATTTCGGATATAATATGTTAGGTTAGTTTGGGTTAGGTTGAAAAAAGGGTTCGGATAGTAATCCGCCCAATGCCACTATGGACATACACCTAAGCCAGTAAATCGACTTGTTGTGCGCTCCAAAAACTAAAAAGTAATCTCGAAAGAAAAAAAATTAAGTTAGGAATTCCGTGCTACTTAAAAAATACCCCACATGCCCTACACATGCTACCACTTACCGCAGCGATTTTGCATAAGTGAGTTCGTAGTCCTACGTGTCCCTTTATGATATCAAAAGCTATAAGGGCATCCTTCTTACTTCCTTTCAGCATCCCGATCCAGACCACCCCATAGGATTTTCGCCATCCTACCGACTGCTTCGCTGTTCCACAGTATTACATGCCCACATGTTCGTCGCCCACGCCCTTAAATCGGACTGCGTCGACCCGAAAGGCCTCGGGTTAATCAATTTTATTGACGGCAGTTCTTTGGCCTTCACAGCCAAATCGTCCGCCCTTTCATTCCCCCTTATTCCATTGAACTTTCCCTAAGGATGTTCACACTCGTGCAGTACGTGATCGCCCGGATCCTCAATCCATTCTCCTATCGCTATAAGTCTCATAGCAGCCGCATTGGCTGCCTCACACCTAATGTGTATGTCAATGGGTCGGATATCTAGAATAGTTTCCAGTGCCCTAGTGGGCGTGGTCCTCATCGTTCCGCCCATGCTAAGACAACATGTTCTTTGAACCTGTTGTATGGTCCTTATGTTGAAATTCTTTCTATGGCAGTCCAATAAATTACTGAGGCGTAAATAAGTATTGATCTAATCACGCTCCTTTAGAGCCAGTAGACTATGCTCGGATTTAGGCCCATTTCGCCCAACATTTGCGAGCCATCTCAGTACGCTCCTGAATGGGACACTTCTAATGTTTGACCTTGTCAGAGATCGAAATCGTGGTGCGTCACCTTCGTCTTCCTAGTGGTTGGCCCACCTTCGTCTTCCTAGTGGACAGGCATATTTCTGTCTTCTCTGGGTTAACATTGAGATCTCTGGGTCTAGCCCAGTCATATGCCATATGCAAGACCCTTCTGCATAGCTGCCGCCCTGTGCCACTTTCTCCCTTATGTTTATGTCATGGGACCCTCAATTTATCCACCTGTTCCTTAGCATATGGTTTATCCAGTCTCTATGGATCCGGTCCACCTGGTACTGGTCTAAGCATTGGATCAATGTGTAGGTCCGCACATTTCATTCGCCGCATAACATACTAAACTTTTTTCAATTCAAATTTCTTCCAAATCCAAATTCTAATTGAAAAAATTATTTTTTTTTCGTTGAAATTCAAAACCAGAACGACTACATTGAGAAAGTTATTTCAAGACACAAGTGAAATTCAAAACTAAAAATTGGTCTTTCTCTGTTTCTTTGTTTTTGAAATTCAAAACCTGAAAGACTGGGTTGAAAAATTGTTTCAATGCACAATTAAAAATTAAATTAAATCAAAACAAAACTAACACATTCGTCCTCAAAGGTTAATAAAAGGGTACAAATCTGTTTTTGACTTTTTCGTATATATTCATTTCTAAGAGTAATGTGTACATAAAAATAGCATGAAGATACAAAAAATCAGTTGGGCCCGTCGCCATTTTCATTATCTTCGATATGCCAAGACCACAAAATTTTTATAATACTTATCACCATATGATGGAGAGTATATTTTTATTCGTCTTGCCTCGAAAATTCGATATGCAACCTTATTTCATATATTTTGTTGATCGTTTTCACATTCTAAGTCGATTACGAACAAATTTAATGCACGTTTTATGTTTGTTATAGGTTTTGATTACTTTGGGTGTTTTTTAGTAATTTTTTGGAAGAGATGATTTTAACTTGTGGAATATTACTGTAAAGAAGCTACATAATCTTTCCATTGGCATACATTTCGAAATGTGGCTGAACTCGCTAGCATTTTTTGTTATTGCTCTACTAATATGCACATGACCGGCAAGGCCTTTTGTTAAATAAAATTTAAAGAAAAGAGATTTTGGAAAGTATAAATACAATGGTGATTGTAAACATCCTTCTTCTAACACCCTCTTCATAATTAAGCAGCAGTCATTCAGCCAACAACAGCAGTAAGCCTGCTGCCCTCAAATTGCAGAACTACTACTGTAATAGCAGAATTACTGCTACATTAGCAGCAAAATTAACTACTTATATTCTGCAAACAGTGTTTGGTATTTTCAGCCAATTTTTTCTATGAGTGCATGAACCGATTTAGGGGCATGGAATGGAATGTTCATGGGCAAAATTTGCAATTTTACCCAATACTTCAAATTTTATGATGGATTGAAGGCGAGATTGTATAGAACCCATCATTTTTGGGTTACAGTACAGAAATTATCTTTATTTTTATACCCTCCACTATAAGATGGGGGGTATACTAATTTCGTCATTCTGATTGTAACTACTCGAAATATTCGTCTGAGACCCCATAAAGTATATATATTCTTGATCGTCGTGAAATTTTATGTCGATCTAGCCATGTCCGTCCGTCTGTCCGTCCGTCCGTCTGTCTGTCGAAAGCACGCTAACTTCCGAAGGAGTAAAGCTAGCCGCTTGAAATTTTGCACAAATACTTCTTATTAGTGTAGGTCGGTTGGTATTGTAAATGGGCCATATCGGTCATGTTTTGATATAGCTGCCATATAAACCGATCTTGGGTCTTGACTTCTTGAGCCTCTAGAGTGCGCAATTCTTATCCAATTGGGATGAAATTTTGCACGACGTATTTTGTTCTGATATCCAACAACTGTGCCAAGTATGGTTCAAATCGGTTTATAACCTGATATAGCTCCCATATAAACCGATCTTGGGTCTTGACTTCTTGAGCCTTTAGAGTGGGCAATTCTTACCCGATTGGAATGAAATTTTGCACGACGTGTTTTGTTATTATATCCAACAACTGTGCCAAGTATGGTTAAAATCGGTCCATAACCTTATATAGCTGTCATATAAACCGATCTTGGGTCTTGACTTCTTGAGCCTCTGGAGGGCGCAATTCTTAACCAATTTGAATGAATTTTGGCACGTAGTATTTTGTTATGATATCCAACAACTGTGCCAAATATGGTTCAAATCGGTTCATAACCTGATATAGCTGTCATATAAACAGATCTGGGGACTTGACTTCTTGAGCTTCTAGAGGGCTCAATTCCTATCCGATTTGGCTGAAATTTCGCAAGACGTTTTTTATTGTTACTTTCAACAACTATGTCAAATAAAGTACAAGTCGGTTCATAACCTGATTTAGCTCCCATATAAACCGATCTGGGATCTTGACTTCTTGAGCCTCTAGAGGTCGCAATTATTATCCGATTTGCCTGAAATTTTGTACGACGGATTCTTTCATGACCATTAACATACGTGTTTATTATGGTCTGAATCGGTCTATAGCCCGATACAGCTCCCATATAAATCGATCTCTCTATTTTACTTCTTGTTTATATCTCGCATGATCAAATGGCGGTAAAGATAATTTCATAGATATTCTATTCGATTAATATCTGGCGACTGGAGAGAGTTTTCAGTTGTTTGGTGCTATTAACAACCATTCCTTAATAGTGTGAGCCGTGTGGTTAGGTTCTTTGTCTTGCTAAAATACGGTAGTATGAAAATTATTTTTAAAAATAATTAAAACAATTTTGCCCACCACTCCATGGTGCCAGGTTTTTGGGGGAAGGGATTCAGGGAACTACGAAATAAGCCCCTAAAGTAATTTGGGGAATATTTCATATTTTTTGGTTTTACTTTGTCGATACTCTTTGGATATTATTTCATTATGAAACAATTTCCAAATAAAGAAATGAACATACTCCAAAAAATCGCTGACGCGGAAATCGCATGCGCTATCTTAAATTGAACACAACATCTAAATTTTCTCTATTTACCCTTTAATTTCCACATTGTTCCAAAAATGTAGTACTTAAATGTTTCCCAAGCTATTGTTCGTAACCACAGGCAGGAGTGACTGAAAACGTTGCTTCAACTAAAAAGCGACGACCATCAAGTTAAACTTTAGCAGTTATTTAAGCGTTAAGACCAGTCAACCCTAAAATTGCAGGCGAACGTGTAAGCTCACCATGCCACCAAATCTATTGCCTGTTTTGTCAAGTAGTTAATGATAGATTGCAAGTCTTTTTATAATTATTTTCTGATTGAAATTAGAAAATTATCCTATCCTAACCTTACCATTATTTCACCAAAAAATAACATCCAAAACATTGGGCTTTATTTAATTTCTTGCTTTGAGACTTCTTTCATTGGGGGTTATTTCGTAGTGCCGGAACTCAGTTCCCAGACACTTGGTCCCACTAGCCGCGATCGGTCCAAATGTCCTATTGAAGGCTGGTTTGGGTGTGGAACGTCCAACAACATACTTAATCCTTACGATTTATATTTACGTTACCATGTTCAGGCATTTCTAAAGAATTTTCCTTTAAATTTTTAAGTTTTCCATACAGAAATAAACCTTTTATGGCTCACTAGCTGTACCGGGCCCACTCCGTTGCGACTTCTTTTTATATGGAGCAAAATTTTACTTTGAACATTTTTTTCCACAATTAAAGAGCTTTCAGTGAAATACCATGCTACGAAAATAGTATATCGCTTGACTAACAGTTTAACAATATAAGTGCCTTTTTCTAAATCCCATATGATCTTCATTGGTCTACGATTTCAAGTTTGGATGTAAGGTGTACTCCATTCTTAAAATACTTTATTTCAGCCCGATACTCTCATGATGTCCGATTTAGGGGTGTTTTCGGGGGTGAAGTGGTCCTGACATTTGGCCCTGAAAAAATATAAGCATCGTGCTCTCAAATGCCATTTATTTAAACCCTATATTGCCATTGGTTTGATGGGAGTTTACAGGTTGAGGCGTCCCCCAAACACATGGCCCCAAAATTGGTTATCAAATTCGTTTTTCAATCTCAAATACCTTTTATTTGAGCCACATATTGGCACGGTCGAAAATTTTTTACCTTTTCTGGTGTGTTTTGGGGAAGGGGTGATGCCCTTAATACATGATCCTACATTTGGAAATCAATACTCAAATACGTATTCTACTCCCAAAAACCTTTATTTGAGCCCCATATTACGAAGCTGAGTAAAAAATTGCTGTTTCTGGGGTATTTTGGGAAAGGGGTAGACCCCCAGAACAGTTGGTCCCGAACTTAGATATCAGATTTATAGTCTACTACCAAATACCTTTCATTTGATCCCTATAGTCTGCAAACATGATTTGGTTTTGAAAATATATATCAGATACGTGTTCTACTCTAAAATGCCTCTTATTTGAGCCTCATATTGCAATGGTCAGCAAATACTTCCTATTTGGGTGGTGTGTCCTCGTAGACACTTTTCCCGAATATTGATATCAGATTCGTAGGGTATTTACGTCTGGTGTTCCGCAGGGTAGTCTTCTTGACCCGATTCTATTTGCTCTATATTTGAATAATCATCTGTCTGTTATTGGATCTTCAAAGATATTAATGTATACAGACTGTAAAAAGTTTTTTTCGTACATTTGTTCACCTTCTTATTCTATCGGAATACAGAACATTCTTGACAGGCTGATAGAATGGTGTGATATTTATTGCATGAGCCTTAATAGGAAGAAATGTAAGAGTATGTCCTATTCAAGAAGGTCTGCGTTTCTGACTTCGTATTATAGAAGAAATTATGTTCTCAGAGCGTGGCTTCTTTTTAGGATTTAGGAGTTTTGCTTGATACTAAGATGCATTTTTATGATCATATTGATTCCTGCGTGTTCATGGTTAAGTTAGTAAATGGTGAAATTGATTCTTATTTCTTGGACATTTACATTTCCATGTACCAGTCCGGCCCATGAGATGTTATGTTCCACTTAGACAACCCTTTGTAAAACGCATTTATGAAGCATGTACTCCATTTTTCTGCATAAAGAAGGAGTTTAATAATGCATACCACTTGTTTTGCATGTCTGATACAATATCTATAATAATAAGAGCTATCTTGACGAATTAGATTATATTTTTTTTTTATCTTAACTTGCTCAACTGTGCGTGCTGTTCAACATCCTGCCGTTTCAAGCTTTTATTTACTAAGTTAACGATCTGCTGTATCCTGCTACACATCTTCTGTCTCTTTATACGAGTCATTCCTGCCTCACCTTCGTTCCTGTTTCATCATTTCATTCGTTTCATACATATTGTTTCATTGTTTTTGCCTACAACCATATTGAAACCTATCGTTTCTGTTCTCCTGCTGCTGTGTTCTGATCGTGTCTGGGACAAAATCCGTCATACGGATTCGACGACGTTGACGGTTCCATCTATATCCGTTACTGCGGATTTGACAATGTTACCGAATGTACTCTATTCTAAATCCATTACTACGGATTCGTTTTAGTCATTACTGAGTGCTTGTGTGTGAATGCAAAAACCGTTACTGCGGTTTATCGTTCATCTTCCGAATACAGAGATGCTTAATTTGAACCCATTACTGTGGGTTCGGCGATCACTTTTTATATAGACTTTTGCCAATCTCTATGGGTGAATGTGAGCTTACTTATGTTTATGTTTTTAACGTGTTTTCGTTTATTTAAATTGTAATATAAAATTTTTACTTGTATGGTTTTCCTAGCTGCCACTAGCTGATGAAATAAATAAACAACATTTCAACCTTTTTGTACTTTACCCCTAAAAGTCAATTAATAAATGGTCAAACTGACAGGCCGCATTATGTCAAATTGGAAATAAGTCCACAACTTTTTACAATTTGATCTGAGTGGTAAAAAATATTCTAGACATGTTTCTAGAGGAGGACATAGGCTTTCCGGAAAATGGAAAATGTTCGTCTATATCTTCAATAAAGGGTTTCAAAGTTGACCACATTCTACTTCTCCAAACGTCAATGGTCTGTAACTTGAGATCTGCTGAACCGATGTCTAAAAAACATATATAATGTACCATGACAACATATACCTTTAATGAGGTATTAGTAGTTTAATTTTAAAATATCAAAATTTTGTCTTAATTTTTTCTTTTTTTTTCTTAATAACTCTGTCAATTTTTAAGCAATATACTGTAAATTCCAAATTGTGCCAGTATATGTATGAACAAAATAAAAAAAGAATTATGTTAATATCTGTAGCAGATTAAAAATTGCTTCGTTTTCAATATGAAAAATATTTTTGTTTTAAAAAATTTGGATACTTTACCAATAAAGATATTCCTGTATACTTCAAGGTTTTGTAAACTTTGGCTACCAAAACATACTCATGTCTTTCTATTTTCGTAAGCAATAGGTATTAAGAAAAGTTTTAAATGGAAAATTGACGCATTTCGTTATAAGACCACACGTTGTTTTATAGCAACATGGCTAATATTTTTACTAAATTTAAAAAGGTAAATACTGGCAAAAAAGCACCACGGTGATTTTTCTATTTTTTTACTTAAGTTTAAAGCTTGAAATGTTTCCAACAATTTCTAGCACTCTCCGTAAAATATTGACGAATATATGCTACTTTGTACTATTTGGTAATATAAATTTTTAAGGTGTATCTATATGACAAACTTCAGAGCTCTAGCTCAATCCGTACGAAAGAAAAAATAGTACCAACTACAGGACTGAAAATACGAACGTATGGACATGGCTACACCGCCTCAGAATGTCAAGGCGATCAGGAGTATATATACTTTATAGAGTCGAAGATAATTATTTCACGGTGTTACAAACGGAATGACTACTCATCCAATAGTGTAAGTTGTAAAAACTCATATATAGGGCTTGGCCAGGCCGTGGGATATGTTATTGTTATTTTATGTTACCATACTTTTAAAGATTAAAAAATTAAATTTGCTTGGACACTGCTTTGTGGCGTTTACATGAGCTAGGTTAGTTTTATGTAGCAGTCTGCCATCAGACTCACTTAGACGTTTTCATCCCTTGTGTTACCACGGGAACAGAAGAAGGAAGATGCCTTCTAGTTTCCACCGTTAACCCATCCAGATCGCTTTAAATAGCCCAACATCTTGCCAATGTCCACATCCGCTAATCAGACAGGTTCTCAAAAAATAAGACCCTAATGTGGAACTCCTTCTGACTGCCAATGCGGGACACACACACAGAAGATGTTCTATAGAAGATGTTCTTCGATGTCCTCACAGCTTCCACAAAAGTCGTTACTGGCAACCTTTAATTCGTCAGCATTTTTCGATTAGACCTGTCATGACGGAAACAATGTCTGGGACGTGTGTCCTAGCCAATGACATCAAAGCGGTAGACCTCTTCAAGTCTAGATTAGGCCACATAGTTGTGGAATGCTCACAGCCCGCTCTTTGTGACCATCTGTCTTTCGTTGTCCTTCGGGCCTGATCCATACCCACAGATTTCAGTACTTTTTATCAAACTGTGGCTCAGTTAATTTAGTTACATGAACTAACCCGAAAATAAACTCAGTGTTTGTGTCTTTACTAAGAAGAAGAGTTGTATCAGTGTGGCAAACTTGCGTCGTCTGAGGTAGTATTATTAAAACGACTAAAAGGTTTGTACAGAGTTGTGTTACCCAGGGTTGATTTGATAGCTTGCTCTTTGTAATAATACAATTATGGCAACCCCACGATCGTCAACTAAAAAAAGAAATAAATAGTTTTAAAAGAAGACGGTAGTATATATGAAAAACAAATATTATTATATTACCACACCAACGTATAAAAGTGCCAACGGTACCAAAAAACAAGTTGTGTCTCTAACGCCCCGAGTCTCAAATTTCAATCAAATTGAAATGAGATTATATGTCTTATTTACGCTCTTCCAAATTGTTTCATTCTCTCCGTGACTTAAAATTAAATTATTTTGCGGAGTGAATTAAATTTTCTTTTTTAAATTATCCTCAAATAAGAAAATTAAAAAACCGCTCCTTTCTTGGCCAGTGTTAAATCAGAATAAACATTGTTTTTAAAATGAAAATAAAACAAGTAAAAGCGTGCAAAGTTCGGCTGGGCCGAATCTTATATACCCTCCACCATTTGTCGAGTTCTTTTCCCGGCATCTCTTCTTAGGCAAAAAAGGATATAAGAAAGATTTGCTCTGCTATTAGAGCGATATCAAGATATGGTCCGGTTTGGACCACAATTTCATTATATGTTGTAGACCTGTGTAAAATGTCAGCCAATTCGAATAAGAATTGCGCCCTTTGGGGGCTCAAGAAGTAAAATAGAGAGATCGATTTAAATGGGAGCTGTATCGGGCTATAGACCGATTCAGACCATAAAAACCACGTATGTTAAGGTCAAGAAAGGATCCGTCGTACAAAATTTCAGGCAAATCGGATAAGAATTGCGCCCTCTAGAGGCTCAAGAAGTCAAGACCCAAGATCGGTTTATATGACAGCTATATCAGGTTATGGACCGATTGAAACCATACTTGGCACAGTTGTTGGATATCATAAAAAAACACGCCGTACAAAATTTTATTCGAATCGGATAAGAATTGCGCACTCTAGAGGCTCAAGAAGTCAAGACGCAAGATCGGTTTATATGGCAGCTATATCAGGTTATAAACCGATTTGAACCATACTTGGCACAGTTATTGGATATCATAACAAAGCACGTCGTGCAAAATTTCATTCCAATCGGATAAAAATTGCGCACTCCAGAGGCACAAAAATTCCTATCCGATTTGGCTAAAATTTTGCATGACGTATTTTATTCTTACTTTCAACAACTGTGTCAAATAAGGTTCAAATCGGTTCATAACCTGGTATAACTGCCATATAAACCGCTCTGGGATCTTGACTTCTTGAGCTAGAGGCTAGAGGTCGCAATTATTATCCGATTTGCCTGAAATTTTGTACGACGGATTCTCTCATGACCATCAACATACGTGTTTATTATGGTCTGAATCGGTCTCTAGCCCGATACAGCTCCCATATAAATCGATTTCTCTATTTTATTTCTTGAGCCCCCAAAGGGCGCAATTCTTATTCGAATTGGGTGAAATTTTATACAGGTATCCAACATATAATTTAAATGTGGTCCAAACCGGACCATATCTTGATATCGCTCTAATAGCAGAGCAAATCTTTTCTTATATCCTTTATTGCCTACGAAGAGATGCCTGGAAAAGAACTCGACAAATGCGATCCATGGTGGAGGGCATATAAGATTCGGCCCGGCCGAACTTAGCACGCTTTTACTTGTTTAAAATAATATAGATAACATCAATCGGTACAATTTACATCAAGTTTTATTGCTTGGCAATATAGTGCTTACCATGTTTTCGATAACTATCCAGGGCATCTCTTCACCGAAATTCTAACTAGAACATATGACTTGCACTGGATACGATAAAAGTAAAACTCAGGAACGGTACCGGTCAAAATTTATGTGCCCGTTTTTTATACAACACCGTGCAAAGCACGTGTTATCGACTGTTATTGTATGATAACGATAACAATCTATCCAGTCCACCTTAGCATATGTTGCAGGCAGCCACTGCGGCTATGAGACTTAACGCGATGGGAGAATAGATTGAGGATGGGAGCACATTATACCATCGCGGTATAATCGAGGCGACGATAGCAAACCTGGAAGGAAGGGAAGAGGTTTCCGATCGGATACCTGATGAACCTTGAAGTCGAGTGCAAGGCATTGTTCCCATCTGTGCCGTCTCTCCAAGACTGTGCCGACGGAATGACGGAACCCTAGTATTGCCATCTGGAAGATCATGTTACACGGATGTATCAAAGCTAGAGGACAGAGTCTGCCTGGGGGTTTACATTGAGAACTCAAGGACTGAGATCTGTTTTAGACTGCCTGACCATAATACGGTCCTGCAGACGGAGATCCGGGGGATCCCGGAATGCGTGAAGTGGTGTAGTGCAAACGCGAGGACGTCGATTGCGAACATCTTTGCCGACAGTAAAATTGCCATAAGAGCGATAACAACCAGGACGGTAAGGTCACGAACAGTCTTGCAGCGTAAGAAGGAGATTAACGCCTTCTCTGAGGATGCGAATAAGGGAGTGAGGGGAAATGAAAGGACATACGATTTGGCGGTGAAGGCCAGAGGACAGCCGTCAATGAACTTGGTTAACCCGAAGCCTTTCGGCTCGACGCCGTCCGAATTAAGGGAGTGGGCGACGAATGCGCATGCAACATTGTGGAACAGCGTCAGTAGGACGGCGAGCATTTCCTTTGTCATTGCTCGGCTTTTGCGTCCAACAGATACCGGTACCTTAGGTGGAGACACAATATCAGACATGAATTAACTTAGGGGAGTGGTGTTAAAAACAATTAAGGATTTTGTAAGTAGCACGGAATTCCCAACTTTTTTTAAGAGGTTACTTTATAGTTTTTAGAGCGGAAAACAAGTCGATTACTGGCTTAGGTGTATTTCCATATGGCATGGGCGGATTAATATCTGCACCCTCTTTTCAACCTAACCTATAGATATTATAATCCCTACAGACTAGACTATACACAACTACACTTAATAACTACGAACTCAGCAAAATAATAATTATCCTCTTTAAAGTATATTTCTTTTTGCACAGATCTATCTTATCGTAATATTTATTAAGTTCAACGCATAGACGCATAAATGGGTCATTGTTCGCAAAATTTGTACGATAGTATTCAAAATGAAGAAGATAAAAATTCCGTGTTGGTCTCAGCGGTCCGTTCAAGTGAATGTGATCTAATAGAAACTCAGACTTCAGGTTTCCATTTAGTATATTTAATTTTAAATTGAGGTTCAGCATTGTACGCCGACTTTTCAGCGTGGGCCATTTGATCCGACTTAATCTTTCCTTATAGGGTGGTAAAGTATAAAATGTCGGGTTATGTCCACGTAAGCAGAGTAGCATGAACTGTTTTTGCATAGACTCAATTGAATTGAAGTGGATTTGATAATAAGGGCACCATATTATTGATTCATTCTCCAGAATCGGTCGTGCAGGGAATATGTATATGTTTCTCGCACTGATTGGATCCACATACTCTGTGCCCCAACGCTTAACGAACCCTAAAGAATCAAAGGCTTTATTGACCGTCAAAGATATATGTGATCTAAATTTTAACTTTTGATCTAAGAAAAAGTCAAGATTCATGATTGATTCCACAATCTCTAGGGGCGAACCATTTATAATATAACTTGTGGTTAAATTATTTAATCTGTTAAAAGATATATGTTTAAATTTTTTTATGTTCAATTCCATTAGATTTTATTGACACAAGTCGTATAATCGGTCAAGGTCGAATTGTAATTTCAGTTGATCTATAACATTTGAAATGTTTTAAACATATCATTTTTGAAACATTTTGAATATTTTAAAGTGGCAGTGGGATTGAGTCCAATTAAAAAGGTAATTTGATATCCGTGCAAGCAATGAGTCTGGAAACCCCAGCAGGTCTAGTTTGTATAATAGAAGACAATGATTTACCTTATTAAACGACTTACTAAAATCAGTACATATAACATCAGTTTGCAAACGATTTCTAAATCCTTTTTTTACAACTGTAGTCAATTCCAAAACATTTGTTACAGTTTAATACGATTTACGAAATCCATGCTGATATCGTGATAACAGTAAAGAAAGTTGAAGAGACAGTCAGTGATGAAGCTTTTAAGCTTTGCGATTCCTCTGAAGTTGGTGACATCAAATTTACATCCACTTTTAAACAGGTGTATTATGAAAGAATTTTTCCATAATGGTGGGAAATATTTTTTCCGTAAAGTTTCATCAAACAATATTGAAAAAACACTAGACAGGGAATTTGCTCAGTGCTTTTGTATATTGCTAGGAATACCATATGGACTTCAATTGTTTTGTTTGTTTCATTTTATATTTTTTCAAATAAAGCAGTACAGTATCTGCTGTTGTTAGTGGAATAAATATCGTGTTATTTCCGTATAAGTTGTGGGAGGGTTTAATAACTTTGTTATATATTTTCCGGGAATAAGTAGCAGCAAAGAAGTCTGCATATATATTGTTGATGGAAATGTCATCATCCGCTTCAATCGATCCAAATTTCAAAACTTTTGGAAAAGTGTTCGATCTACATTTAGAATTTAGACGTATATAAAAAGACTCAGGGTTTACTTGTAGTTGGCCTTTTATACTTGATAAATTAGTGTTATATGAGATCTTATATTATATGTTATATTCAGAACGTGACACAGAGTATTTAGAAAAGTCCATCACAGCACCAGTTTTCTTGTTCTTTTTATATAGTTTTTTTCTATTCTTTAAGTTGCGCAGTTTGTTATTATTCCAAGGTGGCCCATATCTGTTGGCATTTCATTTTACAGGACCAGATTTCTGAATACAGTACTTAAAAATATCATAAAATGGATCAATTGACTTATCCAAATCATTTAATGGAAGTGATTCATGCCACTTCATTTCAGACATAAGAGTATTAAGTTTCCGGTTATCAGTTTCCGAAAAAGCGTAAATACTTTCAATATAAGACAATTTTGTTATATGAACGATAGAGGTAGAAAGGTTAAAATCAATATAATTAGTTTCGTGAAATACATCCTCTGGACTAGTAAAAGCGTTCGTTCTCTGTATTTTATCATTAGCGTTGAAAATTCTATTAACTTGGCATAAATCAGTATCCAAAATTGTCTCAATAAATTCAACAACATGACTATTTTTTAATGGGTAATAAATGATTTGTATCACTATTTTCTTTCCACTGAATAGATGGTAGACTGAAGTCCCCAGTTACAATTAATGAGTCCCATGGTTTAGCACGACAGCACGGATTGGATAGTAGCTAAGTGTGCTTTATAGATTTCAGTAGTAGATCCAGAAGTCAAAAATAAAAATGTGTTTCCATATTTTTATTTGACTGCCAGAAATTCGATGGACGTATCAATAAAGATATTGATGATAAATGCGCTGTATTCAGTCGAGACTGCAATTAAGGCACAACCACCAGACTTTTTATGCCAATTGTACGATCACATCTTAAAATGTATTATCACATAAAATTTCAGTATTTAAAACCTTTGTATGAAGCCAGGTTTCAGTGAAGCCAGTTACATCGTATTCAAATCCAAAACTATCTGTATACAGATCAGATAACTTGGTATTTAATCCCCTAACATTCTGACAAATCAGACATAACTTTTTATCAGAAGATGAGGTACCTATTTTTTGGTTAATCTTCAGAACGTGCAGGCAAATTCGTAATATTAGTACGAACTCTCTCTCTCTCTCTCTTTATTAACATATTCCTGTGTTAAAGGCTTTGGTGGCCAGAAGCCAGGATTAAACACGGTCTCAAAAATAGAGTCAGTTATCACAATTTGGAATGATGTAGTGTTGCGTGCACCTGTGTCCTGAAATTTAAATATTTTCAAATTCACATCCAAGTTCAGCTTGGGCTTTGATATCTCATATCGCCTTCAGATGTATCGGCAGCAAAAATTGGAGAATTAAGCGATGTAGTTGTCTCACTAACGAAGTTTTGTCTATTTAAACCAGAAAAAGTGTGACAACTAATGACGTCACTGTCTTATTTCCAATATTTTTCAGTAATCAGTTCAGTTATCCTTAAATTTAAATTTGGTGCTTTGAGTTACATTAGAATCAGTATTCGGTATTGGCGCAGTAATATTATTTCCAAGAGCAATACTCAAAGGAGCTTTTTGTTCGTCTTTGACTTCTTCCTTTTACGTGAATTGTCATTTGGAGAACGAAGAGAATCTTCAAGGCTTGAAGATTAATCGGGTAAATCTTTAAATTTCTTAAAACGCTCTGCGTATTATTTGTTGCATCTAGTTCAGTACGAGAGATTTTAACAAATTTGAAGAACTTGAAATCAACCAAGCTAAATTTATCACAACGGTAGAAATAGGATCTTCTTAATAAAAAATCTTAAAAGGTTTTCCGCTTGTTCATAACATTTGAACCCCCAGACCTGAGCACCGTAGAATAAAATCGACTTTGCTGCCGTATCGAAAATTTACTTCTTCTTAGAACGTTGAATTCTGTCTTTACGTAAATATAGCCCCCACGTGGCAATTATTGCTAACTTAGATGCCTCTTATTTATTATCAAGATGTTTCTTAAATTACATATTATAGGTGAGGGTAATCCCAAGATACTTATATTCATTAACTACCTCTATGGGATGAGATCCATATGACCATTGTTGTTTTCTGTCGATTCGGGTGCCCCTCCTGAAAATCATAATCTTAGATGGATTAGTTGGATTCGCCTCCAGACCCCATTTCAAGCAATAATTTCGGAGAGCATCTATCATGTTTTGCAGCTGTAAAGGAGAGTCAGACAACAGGACTATGACGTCTGCGCACATAAGCAGCTTGATTTCCATATCCTCAATAACCAAACCGAACGGCAGTTCTTCGTGCATGTCGTTCAAAAATAGTGAGAACAGAAGGGGGCTCAACAGGGAACCCTGTCTGACTCCCTGAGTCACCACGAAACTATCCGATAAAAGACTACCGTCCCTTACTTATATTGTCCTGATAAATCATTTGAAGTATCCTTATCATTTTCGTTGAGAGTCCCATGGCAGTTAGCTTATAGAATAAAGAATTACGCGGAATCCTATCTAATGCGGAATCGAATCGAAACCTAAAAATGCATAAGTTTTTCTTCTTATGTTGAAATTTATGTGTACCTGGTTAGTTAGAGTAAAAATATTATCAACGGTCGAGTAACCTTTCCTAAATCGTTCATCACATCCTTATGGCTTACCCAACTATCAATCCTACTTATTAAAATACCCGTAAATAGTTTAAACAGAGCATCCAAAAGCGATACGCCGCTGTAGTTGGATGCATCATTAACGTCGCCTTTCTTGTGCAGAGGTATAATAATGGACCTACGGAACGCCACGTGAATAGATTCTCGTAGAAAAATAAAATTGAAAGGTATAAGAATATATTTGTAGAACTATAAAGGGATCCTGTCGAAACCTGGAGACTTCTTAAGTTTTGCGGCTCTCAATACCAACAGCAGTTCTCTCATTTCAAAAGGAGAGTCTAAAAAAGTAAAAGCGTGCTAAGTTCGGCCGGGCCGAATCTTATATACCCTCCAACATGGATCGCATTTGTCGAGTTCTTTTCCCGGCATCTCTTCTTAGGCAAAAACAAGAAGGAAATCTGTAAATAGGTTTATATGGGAGTTGTATCAAGCTGTTGATCGATTCAGACCATATTAGACACGTATGTTGAAGGTCATGTACAAAATTTCAGCCAAATCGGATGAGAATTGCGCCCTCTAGAGGTTCAAGAAGTCAAGATCCCAGATCGGTTTATATGGCAGCTATATCAGGTTCTATACCGATTTACACCATACTTAGCACAGTTATTGGAAGTTATAACAAAGCATCTCATGCTAAATTTCAGCCAAATCGGATGAGAATTGCGCGCTCTATTGGCTCAAGAAGTCAAGATCCAAGATTGGTTTATATGACAGCTATATCAAAACATGGACCGATTAAAACCATATTAAGCGTAGTTGTTGGAAGTGCTATCAAAACACTACGTGCAAAATTTCAATCGGTAAATAGGTTTATATGGGAGCTGTATCAAGCTGTTGATCGATTCAGACCATATTAGACACGTATGTTGAAGGTCATGTACAAAATTTCAGCCAAATCGGATGAGAATTGCGCCCTCTAGAGGTTCAAGAAGTCAAGATCCCAGATCGGTTTATATGGCAGCTATATCAGGTTCTATACCGATTTACGCCATACTTAGCACAGTTATTGGAAGTTATAACAAATCATCTCATGCAAAATTTCAGCCAAATCGGATGAGAATTGCGCGCTTTATTGGCTCAAGAAGTCAAGATCCAAGATTGGTTTATATGACAGCTATATCAAAACATGGACCGATTAAAACCATATTAAGCGTAGTAGTTGTTGGAAGTGCTATCAAAACACTACGTGCAAAATTTCAGTTAAATGGGACATGAATTGCGCCCTCTAGAGGCTCAAGAAGTCAAGACCCAAGGTCGGTTTATGTGGCAGCTACATCAAAACATGGACTGATTTAAACCATACTTAGCGGAGTTGTTGGAAGTGATACCAAAACACTACGTGCAAAATTTCAATAAAATCAGATAAGAATTGCGCCCTCTAGAGACTCAAGAAGTTAAGACCAAAAATCGGTTTATATGGCAGCTATATCAAAACATGGACCGATTTGGCCCATTTACAATACCAACCGACCTACACACTAAACCTAAACACTAACAACAATCACATTGATTGTGGGAAAAGCTGTGGAAGTGCGACATCGGTATGCATATCGGTGCCTTAGTCTGTTTGTCCATCAGTAGAAAGTATTTTTGTCCACGAAATTAACTCTAATTGAGTTTTATAAAAAAAAGCCAATCAAAACTGTTTGGGGAATTTTGGGTTAAAAGGATTCGAAATTTGGGGCAAAGGACGACAAAAGACTGGCATCTCTGATTTCACTCAATAGAAAGAATAACTAGTAATGTTGTATGTGCCTATAGTTGAGTGTATAAATGGATGTTAGTTAAGAAGATCAATGTTGGCTAGTACTAAAAGAAAACCATAAAAACAATCACAGTGCTTGTTGGAAAGACTGTGGAAGTGGGGAACTATCAACAACCATAAAAAGAGCCATGGACAGCGTGAAGGCAGCATGTGAAGGAGGGCAAAGATCACTTTTAATGTACCACAATTGAAAAAGAAAAGAAATATAAGGAACACACACTGGCGCGTTACTGAATGGAAAATAAAATTTTCTATTATTTTTGCAAATAAATGACATTTTCAATCCGGTCTTTCGAAATTTTCACTAAAGCACTGTGAAAAAGCGTTGCAATCGCCTCGATCTTCTTCGCTCATTTCATATACTCTGACACCAAGTTTTGAGGTATCTCCCACCACTTGATCTTTCCATCGGGTTTTTGGTCGTCCCGGTTTGCGTGTACCACCGTGTTTGCCTTCAAAAGACTTCTTTGCTGGAGCTTATTCATCCATTCAGACAACTTGATCTAGCCAACGTAGCCGTTGTATTTTGATACGTGTAACTAGACTAAAGTGCTAAAAAGTATTGTACTACTATTCCTGATAGAACCGATTGGAACTACAATATCCCTGTCAACAGACTACATAGACTTCTATACGGATGGTTCCAAACTATACGACCAGGTGGGCTTTAAGTGTGCTCTGTAGATCTAGAACTGGTCATATCGAAATGGTTACCCCACCACCGAATGACGGGGCTGTGAGCATTTCAAAACTATGTGGCCTAATCTAGACTTGAAGAGGTCGACTGCTTTGCTGTTATTGGGTAGAACAGACGTCTCAGCCATTGTGTCTGTCATGACAGGTCACTGTCTAATCGCAAAACATGCTGACAAACTAAAGGTTGCCAGCAACGACTTTTGCAGAAGCCGTGAGGACGTCGAAGAAGAAGAGACTATAGAACACCGTCTGTGTGTGTCCCCCGCACTAGCAGTCAGAAGGAGTTCCACTTTAGGTTCTAATTTCTTTGAGAACCTGTCTGATTTAGCGGATGTCCATGGGAAATGTCAGATTGTATCTGGCAACACTTAGTGGTAGAAGTGTCGGAAATGGAAATTTCGATGTGTTGCAAAGGAAGTGACTATATGAATGTACCCCTATCCTAGATCTAAATTTCGTTCATTCTAAATCATATTCGCACCGTTATCTGAGATGGTCACCTTAATCACATTCAGAAGGAATGACCAATGAAATTGGGTAACAATTTTACCTTTTAAGTGCTTTCTAAACCAAGGGATTGCTCAATGTGGATGTTATGTATATCTAGAAATGCCCATTATGGACTTGTTTCGACGTAAAGTTTGATTCCAATTTGATTTGAATCCTCTGAGAATGTATATCTTCCATAACAGTTTTAACTTTTAATACTCTAAAATATATATTTATTAAGTTTTATTCAAATATTATAGAATTCATGTGTTTTCTCACCCCCATGAGTAATTGGAAATCCAAATGTAAGAGTCCAAAGTGAAATATCGGGTAATACGTTGCATGTCATGACTAACATCTTGAGGTTAAAATTGGAAATAAATTACTGGTGATTGATAATAACAGCTATACGATTTATCGTAAATGATAGCGAATGACTCATTAAAGATTTAGGATGTAGGAACTAGAAGGCATATTCTATTCTTCTGTTCCTGTGGTATCACAATGGACGAAAGCATGTAAGTGAGTCTGGTGGCAGACTGCCACTTAAACCTAACCTTACGACTCCTATATTCTCCGCTAACGCAAACTTGACCATATATTTTACGAAGAATGTTTCTCTCAAACACTGCCTCGTCTGCTTTCACAAGTACCTATGCCTCAGAATCATATAACAACAAGGGCAATATCATTGTCTTGTATAGTGTGATCGTCGTCTGTCGAGAGGTGGCCTTGTTTCTAAACTGCTTACTCAATCCAAAGTAGTATCTGTTTGCCAGCATTATTCTTCATTATCTTTCAAAGGCTGCAATTACTACTTCCGGTGACCGACCTATTGTCTTGTGAGTAGTGTGTCATATCTATTCACATCTGCATCTCGTATAATCTCCTTCAGCAGGATATTTAAGAGATCACAAGATAGGCTGAGGAGACAGCCTGTAACCTCGTTTGGTATTAAATGGTTCGGAGAGATTCTTTCCCATTATTACTGAGTAACGTGTATCAGCAAGTGCCATCCTGCATGGATAACAAACTCAGACATGGCTTGAAATACCTTTGAACGTATAAGGCTATCGAATGCGGCTTTGAAGTCAACAAAGAGATGTTGGTTTGTCCTTCTCTGATCTTAGGCTCAGTGTGAATATTTGGTCTAGGGTGGATTTACCAGGTCTAAAGCCGCATTGATAGGACCCAATTATATCATTGAGTTAAGATTTTAATCTTTCACACAGTACGCTCGAGAGTATTTTGTATGCGATGGGGAGGAGACTTATTCCTCTGTAGTTGGTACATTCCGTCTCGTATTTATATGATGATGATGACAATATTAATGATTGTTTGAAATGGTGATGATGGGATGATTTCCAGTAATTAACCGCGTTGGTAAGGACCAATGAAAATGCCAATGGGTCTAGCTCAGGAACAACAGTAATGGTTAAAGCTTTAATAACAAGTCTGTTTGTTTACGGAAAAATAAAAGGAAAAACCGCCGGAATACTCAAGGCTACATAAAGCAAGACATCTTTAGAGCAACGAGAGAAACATAGACACGCAAAGCCGGAAAACAAACATGTGTGCGTGTATTCAAATGCAAGTAGCTGCGAAACTTAGGTAGGAAAATGGCTTGGCATTAACCTGATAATGTAATCTTAATTCTTGTTATTATAAACAATTTTCTCTCTTGAAAAATTTAAAGACTGTTGAATAGTTTTGAACTTAATTTCATCTTCATTTGATGTTTCCTTTATCCTTTTTATTTCTTCTTCTTTTAAAATCTCAAGTTTGTATTATGTTTTTGATTAAAAAAACTTCAATAGTTTTCAAAATTTTTTAAATGGTGTTTGTAATGTTCAAAATTTTCTTTTTTTATTTATTACGATGTGGTTTTCTATTGTCTGTCTGTAAGCACACTTATCTTCATGGTCTGGGTACCCTGCTATCCATTTCCTGGCCGTGCCAATTTAATTTATAGATCTCTTAGATCTCCCATCAGGTATTAGTAGATTGATAAGGTGGGATAGGGTTGTTGCATCGTTATGTTGGAATGGGGAAAATGGGTGTGAGTCGGGGATTCTCTTTGCCAGGAGTTTATTTATCGGAATTTTAAGGCTGTAGAAGCCACAATTTTAATCCGATCTATACAAAATTTAGCACGAGGCCTTTTATTTGACGTCTACATATGTGCGCAAAATTTCGTCTGAATCGGTCCAGATTTAGATATAGCTCCCATATATATCTTTCATCCGATATGGAATTTCAAAGCTGTAACATCCACAATTTTTGTCCTGTCTCTACAAAATTAAGCACAAAGTATTTTATTTGGCGTCCTAAAATGTATGCAAAATTTCATGAAAATCAGTTCAGATTTCTATCTATTCTATATCTTTCATCCGATATGGCCTTTTAAGACTGTAAAAGCCACAATTTAAGATCGATTTTTATAGAATTTAGCATGAGGGGTTTTATTTGACTTAATACGTGTGAAAAATTTCTTAAAAATCGGTTCAGATTGAGACATAGCTCCCATATATATCTTTCATCCGGTATGGAATTTTAAGGTTGTAGAAGCCACAATTTTGGTCCGATCATTACAAAATTTAGCACTAGGTGTTTTATTTAGTGTTCTAAATTGTGTGCAAAATTTCATAAAAATCGGTCCAGATTTAGATATTGCTCCCTTATATATCTTTCATCCGATATGGCCTTTTAAGGCTGTAGAAGCCACAATTTTGGTCCGATCATTACAAAATATAGCTTGAGGTTTTCCATTTGACTTCTTAATACGTGTGAAATGTTTTGTCAAAATCGGTCCAGATTTAGATATAGCTCCCATATTTAAACTTTCATTCGATATGGAATTTTAAGGCTGTAGCTGTACCACAATTTTGATACGATATTTACAAAATTTAGCATGAGACGTTTTATTTGGCGTCCCAATACGTATCTATCTCTGATTTAGATATAGCTCTCATATATATATTTCATCCGATATGGACTTTTAAGACAGTAGAAGCCACAATTTTGTTAAGATCTCTACAATATTGAGCGTATTGAGATATTTCATTCGACGCCCCAGATTTAGATGTTGCTCCCATATATATGTTTTCTCCGATATGCCTTTTTAGGCTGTAGAAATCCACAATTTTTGTTCTATCGTAAAAAAATCTTACAAGGTTCTATTTGATATTTTGATAGGTGTGCAAAATTCAATTCTCACTAGATTTGGAGATACGTTTTATATATTGAAAGGAGTACGTAGACTAGGTGGTAGGGTATTATATAGTCGGCTCCGCCTGAGTTTTGCCTTTCCCTACTGGTTTCAAATGGCATAGTTCATCACAAATGTCGCCAGCATTTGGAGGGCATAACCACCACTGAAAAATGTTTCTGATGTTCGCGCCAGGATCGAACCCAGCCGTTCTGCGTCATAGTGGACATACTAAGCTCTGCGCTACGGTGTCATCTTTCATTCTTATAATAGCGAACTTCGTAAATTTATCCATGGCGGTTGACACACGAAATTTGGTTGTTTCCGAACATTCGGATTGGTTCGGTGGTTTTGATGCCATTGGTGACGGTTGGATTCCAATATCTCTTCAGTATCATTTTTTTCATATCTGACTCCGCGAGACTAGGTTCCCTAAGGTAGGTAATGGGCCTATTGTCTTGTGATAAGACTGTTCCTACAGCATATTTAGAGTCGTCAGTAGTGAGCTCAAAGGGCCTTTTAAATCGGAGTACTGCAAGACGACTTCATCTGCATCTGCTACTACGGCAATTCTTAGCTTTTTAAAACTTTCAATTTGTTGGGAATTTAGATCAATGCTAATTTTCTTTGACTTATTTCTCGGAGCTAGCCCTTTGGCCCTCTCGTCATGGAGGTTAATGGTGTCGATATCTGAGCACAGCCCTTTTTTAAAACCTAAAAATGATCGTGAACTGTTTTCGTTTGAGGAAAATGTATTATGTCCGAGTAAGCAGAAAATCCTCCTTCCTTTACACATAATCCTAAAAAGTCAAGTGCTTCCTTTAAAAACTCTTACCCAAAAAAAACTTTCAGATTTGAGTTTTCTAAAGTACGGAATATTATCTTCAAATTCTCAATGCGTTCCTGCTAAGTTCCACCAAATATCAAAATGTCATCAATGAAGACGTGTCATCATTTCCCTATATGCTCTTTGAGGATGTTATCTAGTGCTCTTTGAAAGATTGCATATGCGTTGCGTAGTCCAAATGGTAATCGTGTAAATTCGAACTTTCCGCTATGGACGGAGAACGCCATTCTCAATATCGAATTCCATAAGGGGAATCTGATGGAATCTGCTTTTCAAATCTAGGGTGAAAAAATTCTTTTTCTCGCCTCGCCTTACCAAAGATATCCGTTATTTCAGGTATAGGGTATCTGTCAGGTCTAGTTACCTGAAACTATATCCTATAGTCAATTACCATGTGGTATTTTTTTTACATCTGAAGCATTTTGTTTTTTAGGCACTATCCAAACCGGAATCAGTAAGGGCGAATTGTCCCGTCCCCCAACAACTCCTCGATCTGTTAGTCAATTTTGGATTTTAGTGCCATCGGATATATATATGATTTTGAGAAAACTGGACTATCGCTACTTGTGTTAATTTCTGCTTGTTCGACTGTAAAGTAAGTAAGTTTCTTCTTGGGGTCTAGAAAAAGATTTGGATATTCATTAAAAATATTTCTTATTGTTTTCTCATCCTCGGGATTCATATGGTCTAAACGTAGGTTCATGTTCTTAATTCCACTAATTTACAGTTCTTTCAAAGGGAATTTTTCCATCCAGAATCGAAAGATAGGATCTCCATGTGTCGATTATAGTGTTTAAAGATTTTAAGGTATCATTTCCCATTATTCCATCGAAAGTCACCATCCAGGAGATCAAGTAGAATGTAAAATTCTAACTTTCAGGTCCCACAATCGAATATGTCATAAAGCTATGGGTCTCAATCTTAACAATGTAGGAGGACTTAATAAGGAAGGAGTTTCCCTTCTTTAAAAGGTTTCGGATAAATTCGCCATTGAAGTAATTTTTTTCCATCCGGCGTCTATTAGAAATGTCAGTCCGTTGTCATTTTCCATTCTAAATGGGAGGTATGGCCACGTGGAAGCTCTGTATCCTCCTCGCTAAGTAAGACTGCTATAAGTCTGGGTAAAGGCATCCAAAGCTTCATTCCCTTTATCCAGAAATTCAATTATGTCCAAAATTAGAGATAAATGGTGGTGAACCTTCTGGTAGAAGTCCGTTGTGGTTTGTCCACCCTGAGACAAAACCGTCATTTGATATACCAAAGTTGTAATATCTGTTTTGTCTGAAAAGTGAAAGGCTAGATTGTTTCCTTTCTCCACGAACTAAATTTTCCAGGCTTACCTGAAAATTCCCTCAACATTTTCACTGTGTTCTATATTTTCCCCCCTCTGAGATATTCCCAGATCCTTCTATGGCATATTTTCTGAGAAGGTTTACCAACGTTTCTTTTAAGATTTTCTTGCACTCTCTGGTTTGAGTATCTATAAAGGGATAAAATCTTCGTGAAACTGCCCAGAAGATGTAGAAGCAGAGTATAAAAGGCCCATTGATACCATTTCCGATACCAGTCTCCAAATCACTCAACATTTATAATTGGAAAGAAAAACTAACTTTGTCTAACGCAAATTCTGTCAGTTTGGCCTGGCACAAGAAATATGGAATTCGGGGTTTTTGTTTTCCTTTTCATAAAAGAAGTTTGCCTGATTCAATGTCGTTAATATTTGAATTTTGTTTTTTCGATAATTGTTTGAATTTAGATGATTTCACAAAACAAAATTTTTTTTTTCAATTTTGATGATTTTCCTCACACAAAAATTTGCTTTATTTGTCGTCGTTCTATGTTTGATTTTTTTAAATAATTCTTTTAATTGATGATTTTTTTCACAACAAATGCCTTATTTGACATCATTTTACGTTTGAATTCTGTTTTTTTTGGATGATTTGTTCACAAAAATAATTTTTGGATTTATGTTTGAATTTTATTTTTAAGATAATTCTTTTAACCTATATGGTCTTTATTTACTTTTAAAGATTTTCACACAACATCTTTGGTAATTTCTCAAACTTCGCATGTGTTTTTCTTACTTACGAAATTAATAATTACGAAATTAATAATCACCTTTTATACCGGTCGGCCGCTGTTACTCTTATTGTTAACTTTCTTTTTGATTCCGCTATTAGGGTGCTGGGTCTGGGCCGGTTGGGTTGGCTTCAGTGAATGTTGGGCGCCAATTAACACACAAAGATTGTTTTTTTATCGGTGCTATGCACCTAAAACAAACATTGGGTTTTTTTAATCGGTGCTTTACACCTTCTCTATTTATTATTTCGGTGCGTTGCACCTAGTTATTTTCTGGGTTCGCAAATGAGAATAATCTTAAATTAATTCCAAGCTGACCGCGCTACACAGTCTTTGCAGTCACTTGCAGTCACTTGCTTACGCAGCGCTCATGGCATCTTGCCCGTGTTGCAATGCATGGTTGCTTTGGTTTCAGATGGCGGTTCATTCAAATGCTTACGCAGCAAATTGTTATAAACATTCCACAATTATGTGGTGTAATCCAGACTTGAAGAAGTCTAAAGCTTTGATGTCACTGGCTAGAACAGTCGTCGCAGTCATTGTGTCCGTTCCAATTTCTTTAAGAAGTTGTCTGATTTAGCGGATGTGAACATTCGCAAGTTATTGGGCTTTTTAAAGCGATCTGGATGGTTCAACCGTAGGAACTAGATGGTATCTTCCTTCTCCTGTTCCTGTGGTATCACAATGAACGAAAACGTCAAAGTGAAACAAACATCGTGTGTTTAAGCTTAAGAAAAATCACCATTTTTGAAACATTATTGTATTAGTTGATTAGATAAAATTGTATAGAACTAGCACTATCTCGGCCCGTTTCGCTACCCCCATTTTAGTAGTACTTACACAGAAAAAAATAACTCTTAGAAAAAACCAACTACCAAATTTGTTTATGAAACTTTAAATTCTCATTGATTTTTCAACCATAGGATGGGGGTATACTAATTTCGTCATTCTGTTTGTAACACCTCGAAATATGCGTCTAAGACCCCATAAAGTATATATATTCTTGATCGTCGTGACATTTTAAGTCGAACTAGCCATGTCCGTCCGTCTGTGCGTCCGTCCGTCCGTCTGTCTGTCGAAAGCACGCTAACTTTTGAAGGAGTAGAGCTAGCCGCTTGAAATTTTGCACAAATACTTCTTATTGATGTAGGTCGGTTGGTATTGTAAATGGGCTAAATCGGTCCATGCTTTGATATAGCTGCCATATAAACCGATCTTGGGTCGTGACTTCTTGAGCCTCTAGAATGCGCAATTCTCGTCCGATTTGACTGCAATTTTGCACATAGTGTGTTGATATCACTTCCAACAACTGTGCTAAGTATGGTTCAAATCGGCCCATAACTTGATATAGCTGCCATATAAACCGATCTTGGGTCTTGATTTCTTGAGCTTTTAGTAGGCGGAATTCTTATCCGATTTGACTGAAATTTTGCACATAGTGTTTTGATATCACTTCCAATATCTGTGCGAAGTACGGTCAAAATGGGTCAATAACCTGATATAGCTGCCATATAAACCGATCTTGGGTCTTGACTTCTTGAGCCTCTAGAGGGCGCAATTCTCATCCAATTTGAATGAAATTTTACACATAGTGTTTTGGTATGACTTCCAACAACTAACAACTGTGCTAAATTAGGATCAAATCGGTCCATAACCTGATATAGCTGTTATATAAACCGATCTTGGGTCTTGACTTCTTGAGCTTTTAGAAGGCGCAATTCCTATCCGATTTAGCTGTAATTTTGCACGTGGTGTTTTGGTATCACTTCCAACATTTATGCGTATTATGCGAAGTATGGTCCAAATCGCTCCATACCCTTATATAGCTGCCATATAAACCGATCTGGGATCATAAGTTCTTGAGCCTCTAGAGAGCGCAATTCTCATCCGATTTGGCACAGATTTTTTACAATGGCTTCTCCCATGGCCTTCAACATACGTGTGCAATATGGTCTGAATCGATCTATAGCTTGACACAGCTCCCATATAAACCGATCTCCCGATTTTGCTTCTTGAGCCCCGAATCGGACTATAACTTGATATAGCTCCACCCCCTCATACGTTCAGTATTCTTTGTTTGCCTAAAAAGAGATACTGCGAAAAGAACTCGACAGATGCGATCCATGGTGGAGGGTATATAAGATTCGGCCCGGCCGAACTTAGCACGCTCTTACTTGTTTTTCATTAAACTTATTTTAGAAAATTCGGCATGAATAATATGAATTTCTTTTTCAGAAAAAAAATTTTAAGCTAAGAACCACCTTTTTTTTAATTTAATTAATAGTAGAGAGTGACAGAGAAAACCCCGAGAGCAGCAGTAAAACGAACGAGACAAAGCAGCGAGACCCTAACAAAAAAAAAACAAAAAATTTGTACTTTGGGTCGTGAGATTAAAATTAAATTGTTGCAGGAAAATTACAAACTTTCGTAGTGGTTTTTTCGACCAAATTTGTTGTTTTTCAAAATTATTTCTTTCTATGTACGTTTTAGTGTTAAGCTTCCGAAAGCCCACGTAGTCACACAGTTTACAAAATTATGAAGTCTTGTCATATCTAAACAAGATCTACTGATCCGATTTGCATGGCTTACGACTCTGAAGAAATCTAAAAAACAAGCATAATTGACCATGTCCTCAGATACCGTTAAGGAGATATGAATAGCAAAATTTTAAAATATCAAAATTTTGCCTTGGCTTCGTATGAGCACGAAACAAAACAACGATCGACCTTGGGGGTATGCACTAATAGAAAAATGACGATACTTTGTAAATACGCCCAGGTGTTATTTTATTCGCGTCATTGGCAAAGATTTTAAACACCATTTGGTATCAATTCAATGCCAGACAAAGAAGGCTTTTAATAATTGACGGCGTCACAATTGTATTCTTGTCATCGTGCGAGAAGAGTTGTTGGGCTTTGTGCTTAAAATATTGAGGAGATTATAAAATATTTGTATATCAAATAAATAATATGTTTTAATACAATTTGAGTGTGTAAAAACCTTTTCAAATACTCGTAATCGGTGAAAATGGAAAAAGTACAAATTCTAAGGACAATCTACATCAAAAACATGATAGTCTCTTGTGTGGAAAACGATTCTGTGTGGTTGTTTTCATATGAAACCAATTCTGGAAATCAATGAATATTGAATCAAATGCTGAATACAAAGAATTGAGGTTGGTATAACCCTACTTTTTGTAATTGCAAATTTTGTCCATGAACATTCCACTAAGGACAGGGGCTAACTTCTCCTGTATAAATGAGTGCAGTCCTTTTCAAGTTTATGCTCCTATTTATAGCCGAGTCCGAGAGAAGTTTTTACAAGGCACGGTACCTCACTTATGTTGCCAGCGTTATGATGGGAAAACCACCGCTGAATATTTTTTTCTGATGGTCTCTCCAGGATTCGAACCCAGGCGTTCAGGGTCATAGCCAGATATGCTAACCTATGCGCTACGGCGGCCAAAAATAAGCGAATTAAAATTAGATTAAAATTATTTCCAATGTTTTTTTTTATTAGAGGGTGTAGGTAATCAAAAACGGTTTGGTACTAAAACCTATAACGGTCTGGTCCTTAAACCAGCAACAGATTGGTATTAAAACCAATACCAGGTAATAAGGCTAGTGCCAAACGGTACTAATCATTTTATGTTTCAGCCATACCATATGGTATTGTTTTTGTACCATACGGTGTTGCTTTACTATCAATACCGTATGGTACTGATATGAGCTTGGGTATCAACTTTTCTCTGGGTATAGCTGGCAAACTACCGATAATCGCAACATTCGAAATTTTTGATAATAAATATCCATACTATCGTTCATTTCCCATCAAACCAGATAAAACCAAATTTAATAAAGTTAGTTGGTAGTCATGAGAGAAATCGATGTACAAAATTTTAGCCCTAACGGATGAAAATTGCGACCCCATAGGCGCAGTGTTTCTTGTAGGATACATTCAGCGTCGGATCGCTCATTTTTGTTAAATTTTCCAAATAATTGAAATTTGCCGATAGTATCGATAGAAAAAATATCAATCGATATTCAGACAAAAAATAAAATATGGGTAGTCCCATCAATATTTTCCCAGCTCTACGTGTAGGTCTTCGAAAGCGAGCCAAATCCAATAAAAATCTTTCAAAGAAGCACCTTGAATGGTTGCCTGTTTCTTCTGCAAAATTGGTCATCTTGCGAATGTTCCGCTTGAGCAATGTAGCAAAATGAATTTATTTTTTATGAGAATGATTGATGGAAATGATTATCGGTAAATAGCATCTTCTGTTAATCCTATTTATTGTATCCTGATTAAGATAGCTACAGAACTATGAAAATAACCAAACTGTGGTTCAAACAATTGAAATTGTTTTGAGATTATTATCTTTTTGTTCTTATAATCGAATTCCAACCAATGATTTATTTCGAAACGTCTACACACAGAAAACAAATTTGTTGCCTCAACCAATTTTTTGCCAACCAAATGTTTCCGTGGATCACATTGAGGTAAAATGCCATATTCAATTTTACTTATTAATTTTTACTATTTTAAGGTAAAACAGGAATTATTTAACCATTTTTTAAGTTTTTTCTCGACTTACCTTAGGTACGCAGGCTAATTTAACTTTTTGCTTGTTTGTTCTGCTTTTGTATTAACCCTATTTTTCGTTTCTAGTTGGTCCGTAGAACACAACAGAATGCTAAGCCATTCTCTGTTGTGGCAACAAAATGTTAGCAGTTACAACAAATGGATAACAAAATAGAATTTTTGACAAATTTTATGTTGAGATAACTAAATGTTTAGCTAAGCAAAATCTTTGCTGGCACTGGTGGTTGAGGGTTAAATAAAAGTTGGTTGCACCAACAGCTAACAATATTATATCATTATTTTAATGTTAACGGTTGATACAACAGAAGATTCGGTCCGACACATCATTATTTAATTCTATCGAAAATGACCGGCATTGGAAGAAAATATTGTACCATCAAAATCTTTTATTTATTATAACAGTTTTCCAACCAATTAACGCGAATGACTTAAACGTTCGTAAACTTGCCTATGGTTGATGTGGGAACTTGTTCAAGCCGATCGATTAATAATTGTTCCGATCGTGAGTTAAATTTTCAACACGTGACTGAAATTTATGTTATGGGCTGCATATTGTCAATCATATCGAATGCAGTGGAATATAATGAAATTAATTCCAAATTTCTAAGACTTATTGCACCTTATGGGTTGAAACTAATAACACATGTTTTTAATTCTATTATTACCACAAGTGCTTTTCCCAGCGTCTGGAAGCTTGAAAAAATAATTCCTGTTCAAAAGACTCTAAACGAATTCAGACCCATTGCCATTTTGCCTATTTTGTCTAAAGTGTTTAAGAAACTACTGCCTAAACAAATAAATATTAAATTACCTAAATTATTGACTGATAAACAATCAGGATTTAGACGTAGTCATAACTGCGCAACAGCCCTTATTGATGTGGTTGAGTCACTGTGATCTAACCTTGACAATAACAACGTCTCCGTTCTGTCCTCTTGGACCACCCAAAAGCTTTTTATTCTGTTCATCATCCAACATTATGCAATAAACTTACACATATGTTTGAGATCTCAAGTATTGCGGCAAGAATGATATCGTCTCATTTGCAAAATCGTTCGCAATTCACTACGCATAATAAAGAATTTTCACCGCCACTTCCAACTCATAGAGGCGTGCCTAAAGGATCAATTTTAGGACCTCTGTTGTATTCTCTACAGTAATGATTTGCCACATGTCATCCAACACTGCAATATTAGAATGTACGCTGGCGATGTACAACTTTACGCCTCAGCACCTAAAACCACATTAGATGACTGTATTGCATTTGTAAACCAGGACCTTGCAAAAGTGTTATAGTGGGCTACTTCCAACGGCCTCACTCATAACCACAATAAATCCAAGGCCATTTGTATTAATAAGAGAATAACTTCAACAAATGAAATTAATTTATATATCGGTGACTCCAAAATTAAAATTGTTCATAAAGTCAAAAACCTTGGGATAGTTTTTAACGAACATCTTAGTTGGACTGATCACATAAATGCAGCCAGCGGAAATATATATGCTAAGCTTCGAAATCTATGGAACTCACGCGCTTTTGTACCTTCCAACGTTAGAATGTTACTTGCGAAAACATATCTCACCCCTACACTTTTATACTGCTGTAGAATTTTCGATGGTTGTAATGCAAACGACTTGGGAAAACTAAATATTGCATTTAATAATATCGCTAGATATGTCTATGGACTCAAAAGATATGACAGGGTTTTGGCCTATGCAACCCACATAATATAACATGTCATGCGATAGATACTTCACCCGCAGATTACTCTTTTTTTTCATAAAATAATCAATGAAAAAGAACCTGTTTACCTTTATCGAAGGCTACATTTTTCACGGTCAAGCCGTAGAAAAAATTTAATTCAAATAAAACATAGGACTCAAATATCCGAAAGACAGTTCTATATTCAAACAATTCATCTATGGAATCAGCTTCCCATCGACTTACAGATTATCGCCAGCACAGCAAAATTCAAAACGTCTCCAACAACATTTATGCCGAGAACATCTTTAACAAAAAATTCACCAAAAAACAAGTAAAATTTTTATTAAATATTGCTATTGGTTTTACTACTACAAATGCACTTATGTTGAATAAGAATATTTAAACTCTCTTCTTTTATTTCTGAACTATTGTAATTATACATAACGCATATGATTCTATTACTAAACTGTTAAGATATAAATCTTGTTGTGTTAGGAAGACAAATAAATGAAATAAATATTTCTTAGTTGTACCAACATGCCATTTCCAAGATCTTGCACAATCTATAAAAAAGTATAAAATAACGTACGTATCTACGTTTTCACTCGTCTCGAGTACTATTTTCATACTGGTTATCTTTATAACCCCATACTTCGCAACATAAAACTAAATTTCTTAGTTCTGGCTCTATTCGTTTACTCTGCGCAAAGTTCAACTTCTAAACACTATTATGAAGCCTTTGGTACTTTTACGTTCTAATTTCAGAATAATTATTTAGTCACCAAATATAGGATGCCATAGTGTACCTGTGCTAAAGTTCAGAGCTCTAGCTCAATCCGCAAAGAAAGTACCAAATGGTACATTTCGTCTCTCTTGTATAATTAACTTATAAAGCTTAAGGTCGTCTATATTATTATACTATTTACTTTTCATACAAAGTTCCCTTTAGATCACAGTAGCATAAAATATGATACGAATTATAGGAAAAATTAAAAAAAAAAAACAAGTATATACCCTTTACCATGGATCGCATTTGTCGAGTTCTTTTCCCGGTGTCTCGTTTTAGGCAAACAAAGGAAAGGAAAGGACAAAAGAAAATAATTGCTATGCTATTCGAGCTATATCAAGTTATGGTCCGATTCGGACCATAATGGAATGAATGTTGGAGACCACAGTAGAAGTCAGTAAAATTTCGGCCAAATCGAATAAAAATTTCGCTCTTTAGGGGCTCAAAAAGTAAAATAAGGAGATCGTTTTATAGGGGAGCTGTATAAGGTTATAGACCGATTCAGACCATATTTGACACGTATGTTGAAGGTCATGGGAGAAGCCGTTATATAAAATTTCACCCAAATCAAATAATAATTGCGCCCTATAGAGGCTCAAGAAGACAAGATCCCAGATCGGTTTATATGGCAGCTATATCATGTTATGGACCGATTTAAACTATACTTTGCACAGTTGTTGAAAGTCATAAAGAAACACGTCGTGCAAAATTTTAGCGAAATCGCTTAGGATTTGCGCCTTCTAAGGGCTCAAGAAGTCAATACCCCAGATCGGTTTATATGACAACTAAATCAGGTTATGCATTGATGTCACCCGTACTTGGCACACTTGTTGGCCACCTCATGCGCAATTTCAGCCAAATCGGATAAAAATTGCGCGACTACAGGGCGGAATTTCAAGAAGTCAAGATCGGTTTATTGGCAGCTATATCAAAACATAAACAGATATGGTTCATTTACAATCATGAGCTACTACACCTATAAGCAGTATTTGTGCAAAATTTCAAGCGGCTGGCTTTACTCCTTCGAAAGTTAGCATGCTTTCGACAGACAGACGGACCGACAGACATGGCTAGATCGACATAAAATGTCATGACGTTCAAGAATATATTTACTTTATGGGGTCTGGGACGAATATTTCGAGGAGTTACAAACAGAATGACGAAATTCGCATACCCCTATCCTATGGTGGAGGGTATGAAAAAACACATAATATTCATAAAAATTAATGAAATCTTTATTTGAATCGATAGTACGGTCCATCTAATTTAATGTTTGAAGATTATTTCTTGCAAATGTTGACCGTGATTGCGCCTAAATAAAGAATAAATGCTTCAATGTTGTCTTCCAATTCGTCAATTGAAGCGGGCTTATCTGTATAAACATCAGCTTTAACACAGCCCCACAAAAAAAGGCTAAAGGCGTTAAATCGCACGATCTACGCAGCCAATTGACCGGCCCCGAAGGTGAAATAAAATGTTCACCGAACTCGCCTCTTAATAGGTCGATTATTACTAGCGCTGTGTGGCATGTGATACCGTCTTTTTGAAAGCTCAAGCTCTTGCATTTTGGGCCATGCACAGTTAAGTTACTATTCGCATCATCTTTGAAGAAGTACGGTCTAATGATGCTACCAGCCCATAAAAATGTGACTTTCTGGATGCATTGGTAGCTCTTGTAATGCTACTTATTTACATACCCATTGAGCCAAAAATGCGCTTCGTCGCTGAACACAATTTGAACACGATGAACTTTCTTAACAGGGCACGCATTTTGATAATACTAACTACTACTAAATTTCCCATGAACATTCCATTAAGGAACCGGGGATACTTCTCGTCCGATTAATATTTAAGCTTAATGGTAAGGGTCGTCCTTTTTATTGCCGAGTTCGAACGGCATGCCGCATAGCGACACCACTTGTAAGAGAAGTTTTAACATGGCAGGATACCTTACAAATGACATATGTAGCCATCATTAGTAAGTGGATAACCACCTCTGAAAATTTTTTTGATGTTCACGCCGGGATTTGAACCCATGCGTTCGGCGTCATAGGCGAACATGCTTACCTCTGCGCCACGGTGGCCCCATTTTCATAATAAAATTCAATGTCTATTTGCGCTTTCTTTTTTTGGTTTTAAAATCTTATCGAGATTCCATTGCAGGATATTGTCCGGCTTTAAGACCCTTGTTTAATGCTTTCTATTCAAAGAAAAGTATATCAATAAATGTTTGATTTGAAAGTCACCAAGTGTGCTATTGCTAGAAGCATTTGACTGGTTTCCCGTATCGCGATTTCATTTTCGACCATGTAAGTTGCCTATACACAAAAACAGCACTCGCAGTATCAACCGTTGGGCAATCGCCGTGCGAAGAACAAAAGAGTTTTGCAAAAGATGTTTGTGTTTGTTGCTATTAGCATCGTTGGATAAGTTGGATTTTAATAAGGAAAGTAAGATTTGATTGGTTTTCTATTAACCTTATGAAACAAGTCATCTTAAAGAGCCCTGTTCACATTCAGATTTGTGCTTTGCAACTTACTCTGGAATGATGGTGAAGCACCATGATCCATTTAACATCTCCGGCTGATGATTTTTCTTGGTCGAAAACGAAATCGCAATACGAGAAACCAGTCAAATGCTTCTAGCAGCAAAACACTTTTGCTGACTTCTAAATGTTGTTTGCTATTCTTTGAATAGAAGGCATTAGACAGTAGTTTAAAGCCGGACAATATCCTGCAATGGAATCTCAATAAGATTTTAAGACCAAAAAAGAAAGCGCAAACATACAAACCAAACGAAAGGCACTTCGCATATGGTGTAGGTCACTGCCTATATACAAAAACAGCACTGGCAGTATCAACCGTTGGGCGATCGCCGTACGAAGAACAAAAGAGTCTTGCAAAAGATGATTGTGTTTGTTGCTATTAACATCGTTGGATAAGTTGGATTTTATTAATGGAAGTAAGATTTGATTTGTTTTCTATTGCGCTTTTGAATCAAGTCATTTTAGAGAGACTTGTTCAAATTCAGATGTGTGCTTTACAACTTACTCTAGTTGGAATGGTTGTAAAGCACCATGATCCATTTGACATCTCCCGCTGATGATTTTTCTTGGTCGAAAATAAAATCGCGATAGGAGAAACCAGACAACAACAGCAACAACACACTTTTGCTGACTTTTAAATGTTTTATGCTATACTATTCTTTGAATAGACAACATTAAACAATGGTCTAAAGCCGAACAATATCCTGCAATGGAATCTCAATAATAAAATTCGATAATTTGTAAGCGCCGTCCGTTTGTAAGACGCTTCATGGTTAAATTATAGACGAAACTGAAGATGTTTGACAGTAAGAAAAACACGAAACGTGCGTGAGCTGTCATATAAGCTAAGTCATAAAGAGCAGTCATATTTTAATATTCGACGTTGATTTAGTTTTTTTTTTTTATTTGTTTCTCTTTCGACACGAGCTCAATGATGAAACGCGTCCCAACCACTATGGGACGCGTTTCGTTATTTGTCTACAATTCCTCATCAGCCATATTAGGTGTGAAGGCTTCAAGGGTCGTACGTTGGTATGTTGTATTTGTACCGAATTAATTGCGAAAACGCCTCTATGATACAAATACCACATTCTCGACAACCCTGTCATTAGCTGTACTCTTCCCAATGCATCTGTTTTTGTGTAATGGCAAATTTTCTGTCTGCCCAGGTTCGATTATTTTTAATAACCTCTAATTGTTTCTTTTTAGCTTTCACCTGTCACGACCAAGGTGCATCCTGCTTCGTGTTTGCCCCGCAGCATCAGATACTTATATCCTGCGGTAAGAAAGGAGACATCTGTATTTTTGATATGAGACAAAGGATTTTAAAGCAACGTTTGCAGGTAACTGTTAAATTTGTTGTTGTTCTTATGTAATTTATTGTATTAATGTTCCTGAAAACCAATACAGGAATACATGTATCACATCAGGGTACTGGGAAAACTTGTAGCTATATAAGCGTCTTGGATATAGTGACAGTCTACAACCAGAATTACTTAGATAATTTCTCCAATCTTATGCCGATTAGTTTGTTTCCACGATAATGGGACTCATAATGAGCTTTTCCAATATACATATTGAGAATTCTTCAATATTTTATGATTTAGGTGATTATAACGTAATGTTTTGTGTGCTTAAGCCGGTACTATGTTGATGGTTTGCAATGGAAAATCTATGTTTTTTCACTATTACTTCTTGAAACACCTTAAAAATCTCAACGACAACATCATACTTTTATTAAAATTTTATCATAAATAATGAGGCAATGAATGAAACAATAATTTTTTTTTGCTTCGAAATCTATTTTATAAAACAGGAAAAGATAAAAGTTGGGCGTAGTCACAGCGCCGAGTCTACGTTCTACTTTTTATACATGAAAACTGTTTTGATATATAGTCAGACTTTAATTTTGCATACCTATTGAAATATTTATATTTCCTTGTAAGATTTTCTTACGACAGGACCTAAATTGTGGCTACTACAGCCTTGAAAAGCCATATATGGTGTAAGATATATGAGGCATTCTCCCAAAAAAAGTGCTCACATTTATTTTAACAACAAATGTTTTAGGTTAAGTTAGGTTGAAATTAGGGTGCGGATATTAATCCGCCCCATGCCACTATTGACATACACCTAAGCCAGTAATCGGCTTGTTGTGCTCTCTAAAAACTGAAAAAAAAACGTATTCTCGAAAAAGAAAATCTAAGATATAAAGTCCGTGCTACTTACAAAATCCTTAATTGTTTTCCATGCCACGCCCCTAAGTTTGTTCATGTCTGAGATTATGTTACTACGCAAGTACCGGTATCTCTTAGACGTGAAAGGCTTGTTGTGCGCTCTAAATACTACTCAAAAAATAAAATCTAAATACGGAGTTCCGTGCTACTTATAAAATCATTAATTGTTTTCCATATCACGCTCCTTAGTTGGTTCATGTCCGGTATTGTGTCCCACCTAAGTACCGGTGGCCGGACAATGACATAGGAAATGCTCCAATGTCCCATTATCTTCCCCGCATGCCCTACACATGCTATCACATGCCGCACCGATTTTACATAAGTGAGCTCATAGTCCTATGTGTCCCGTTATGATACCATTAGCTATACTGACCTCCTTCTTACTTCCTTTCAGTAATAGCTTCGTCTACTCACGATCTGGATCCCCCCATAGGATTTTCGCCGTCCTACCGACCGTTTCGCTGTTCCACAATGTTGCATGCGGATTCGTCACCCACTCCCTTAACTTCGCGTCGACGCAGTCCGTCGGCTTCGGGTAAACCAAGTTTATCGACGGAAGTCCTCTGGCCTTCACTGCCAAATCGTTTGTCCTTTCATTCCCCCTTTCTCCATTATGTCCCGGCACTCAAACGATGCGGATTTTGCCATACTCAAAGAAGGCATTAGTCTCCTTCTTACACTGCAAGCCTGTTCGTGACCATAACCTCCGGGTTGTTATTGCCCTTATGGCAATTTTACTGTCCGTAAAGATGTTCACACTCGACGTTCTCGCGATAGCACTACACCACCCTGCGCTGCCGTGATCGCCCGGATCTCCGCCTGCAGGACCGTATTATGGTCAGGCAGTCTAAAAAAGATCTCAATCCCTGGGTCTCAATGTACAATAGACCCCCTCTAACTTTGTTCCATCCGTGTAACATGATCTTTCAGATGGCAATACTAGGATTCCGTCATTCCAAGTCTGTGCCGCTGACAGCAGTGCCTTGCACTCGACCTGAAGGTTTAGCTCAGGTATCCGATCGGAAACCTCTTTCATTCCTTCCAAGTTTCCTATCGTCGCCTCGATTATACCGTGATGGTATGAGCTACTCCCATCCTCGATCCATTCTCCTATCGACTTATGTCTCATAGCCGCAGTCATATTTAAACTGTATGTCAATGGTTCGTTTATCTAGAATGGACTCCAGTGTCCTAGTGGGCGTGGTCCTCATCGCTCCGCCTATGCCAAGACAACATTGCTGTATGGTCCTAATGTTGCATTTTTTCTCCATAGCAATCCACCAATCTACTGAGTCGTAAGTAAGTATTGGTCTAATTACGCTCATGTGGAGCCAGTGGACTATCCTCGGATTCAGTTTCCTGTCCAAGATCACACCAAGGTATTTGACCTTGTCAGATATCAAAATCGTTTAATTGAGAAAACGTTCTGCGTTAAATTGACCAACCTTCGTCTTCCTCGTGAACAGCCATATTTCAGTCTTCTCTGGGTTAACATTGAGACCCCTCTGTCTATCTCAGTCATATGCCATATGCAAGACCCTTTCCGCCCTTCTACATAACTGGTTCGGATCCTTACTCTTTAAAAGTATTATAACATCGCCTGCGTAGCAGACGAGTTCAAATCCCTCCTCAGTCAGCATCCGTAATAGATAATTTATGGTGGTCACCCATAGGAGTGGCGATAAAATGCCCCTTGTAGCGTGCCTTGTGTCAATGTCTCCCTTAAATTTATGTCACAGGACCCACAATTTATCCACCTGTTCCTTTGCTTTATGCTTTAACCTGTCTCTAAGGAGCGGGTCCACCTGAAACTGGTCTAAGGATTGGATCAGTATGTCGGTCCGCATATTGTTAAAAGCCCACTCGATGCCAAAGCATACCGCCATGTATACTTTTGGCATCGAAGGATCTTTCTATTTTATGCATAACGTCGTGCGGGCAGCCTCTCGAACTACTCCTGTTTGTATTTGAGTAGTTCCCTGGATGTCCTACTCTTTATCATGGCGTCCACAATGCGTTCCATGGTTTTGAGTAGAAAGAACGTATAGCTTACAGGACTTTAGACCTTTGGTGTCGCATAATTTGCCTTCCAGGGCTTGGGTATAAATACCATGCTTTCACATACAAACCAAACCAGGTTTTCAGAGCATATGTAAGTCCCAGGCACGCTGTGAAAATATTGGCCAGGTGGGGCGCCAGATAGTCGCCCTCCTTCTGTATTAACGCCGAAAATGTTCTATCAGGTCCGGGTGACCTAAATGGTTTGAAGTACCTCAAGGATTGCTTCACCAATACACATCCCAATAAACTTCCACTTTTTTACGACGTGCACAATTAAAAATCGGATTCGGCGCTGGCCGTGCTATTCTAAACCTAATGCAGCGATGCTCAGAGAAAGAGCGTTCCATGGAAACCTTCCAATCCTGAACCTCATCGATTAGATTTTTCGAACATATCTTCACATCTAATACCTCCTTCCTAATCCTATTAACAAGGTAGCGGTGTTACCAATATTAAGTGTTTTAGGTCGTTAGTATTCAAGAACTCTGCCAAGGCTTGGCCCCGCTTATTAATGTTGGTACTACCCAACAAAATGTGGTGAGAGTTCGCATTGCACCCTATTTGTACCTCGTTTCCTGTCTGTTTCGCTTTCCTCACCAGCCGCTGCAGCTCCGACGTGGGTGGCGGAGACGGAGAGTCGGAGTGGGTGGCAGATAAAGTGATGCCAAGTATGTTCCACCGTCTCCCTGTCTCACCACAGTTGCATCCGACGTTGACAATTGTCAGGAAAATTTATAATTAAAATTTTTATGACAAATAACGCAGGTCCTCGGCTAAGTACCAGTCGGAAACACCACCTTTACTTAAAGGCTGGGGACGAACTGTGCATCCCTTTGGTTTATCAGTCTCTTCTTCATTAATTAGTCTGACGATTAGTTATGCGCTTACTCTCGAGCAAAGGTGCCAAGGCACCCACACCTATAGCAGGGGTCTGACACCTGACACGCTACGGTCTGACACCACCACCGCAGCTATTGGGTCTTTGGAGTCCATATCTAGCCTACTCCAAGAAGGCTTTACAATTTTTCATAATAGGTAGTACCTATTCCAAGATACGGATGTTTTTTCTGTGTGGAGCGAAATAAAAACACGTCCGCCCCATTCAGCGGCTACTTTAGTACATGTAAAAACTAAAAGAAAGAGTATGAATTTAGGTCCGTGTATATAGAGTTGCCAAGAGAGACATTGAAAGCTGACAGAGTGTCAGGATTTAAACTTTTTAGAAGAAAAATCTTTGTTTTTATCTGTTTTTATTCCAATATTACGGCAGACGTTCTCAAGGACTAATAATTAATCAAAATCACGAAATTGAGCTTTGAAAAAGAAGAAATTTGAAGTCTTTTAACATTGCTAAAGTAAACACAAAACAATTTTCATTTAACGTGATGCTGCTACTCTCACTGTTTGATGTCACCTATAAAAACTGTATTATTAACCGTGGGGCTGTATTTGTTAACCGTGGGGCGGTAAATTCTCAAGCAGCTTTCAATGTCACTCTTAAAATTAATTCTTCTGTCGGGAGTGAATCTTCATCGGTGGTTTATTTCCCGTGGTAAGAACTTTACATTGGCCAAGGTTAGTTTGTGCCCAATCAGCGTACATGGGGCAGCAAGCGCTGTTTTTTGCTCCATCGGTTTGTCTGTCACTTTCATGTCTGAATTATGCGAAGAAAGTCTGAATTTTAGTTTAATCATTGTTGTGCCAACAGGCATACGTTGGACTTATCGCCGTTGCAGTTGATTTTGTAAACTACATTACATTTTTCCTCATTTTTTAATTTTAGATATTGGCTTGCAAAACAAATCGGTGACCGTCCTTGTTGTTTTTAGTGCCAGCTGATATTTTTCTTTAATATATATGTTGGACCAGCTTAGTCCCTCTGAAAATCCTGGTATATAGGTCACACTCTTATAAATTTTCCTTCTGTTTCCACAACTGGCCTTTGGTCCGTAGTGGTTTCCTTATTTCACTTGGCTTTCCGTAGAAGTGAATTTATTCTAAAGTCTCAGAAGTCGATTTCCTTGAGAATGTTTCCCCATTAAGATCTATACTTTTGCAAGCGTTAAAACCAATTGTCGAAGCACTTTTGTCAATTTGAATGAGGTATCTTCAAAACATGCATTCTGAACGCATCAACCGATTCTTCAGGTGTCGAAAAACGTTGACCTTTCATTTTAATTTTCACATACGTGCCAAGTCAGGACTATATGGCGGATGACTCAACAAATCGATGTTTTGACTAATTGATGTCTGATGAACTAGCGTCAAACGTAAGTGTAACATAAAACATGCTCAGTTTTATATTACACATACGTTTGCCGCTAGGTCATTTGACATCAATTAGTGGGCAAAGAAGAAAAAATGACGTAGAATAGTGTTTCTGATTTTTAGTTCTACCACCTTTTCTTATTTCGTCTCCTATAAATTATGAAAACATTAAGACTTATGAAGACATGATGGAAATTATAAGCATATATGACAATAGTTGGATGTAATTCAAACAAAAACAGATTATCGACCGATTTTAATTAAGTTCGAAGAAGAAATAAGCGACATCATTTAAGCTGAATATAGTTCTGGTTCTTCGTTAAAATTGGTCAACATTTATTTTTTGAAATATTTAACAATTATAGTTGCTTAATGTTTTCAGTTTGTTTGCGTAAAATTGTATGGAAATAAAATTTGTAACCAATAGCCCGACATAAACAATAACCTGTTGAGAGTAAAAATGAGCAATGACAAAATTTCATCAAAATACTGAAGCTGATTCGTCGAAACTTTCACTAGAAAACTAAATATTTTAAAGGCTTTGAAATATTAGGATCGGTCTATGAACAGTGTGTTGGCAATCAGTACAAATTCAGCTCTAACTTTATGAAATGTCACCGCCGATGGGTCAGTTCCTGCACTTAATAGCGACCACAATTAAAAAAAAATGAGGTGTCTATACCAATTTCAGAGTAACAGAAGAATTTTGACATTTTTCAATTTGGAAAAAATGTGGGCCCCTCAAAATAAAATCCTGGCTACGTCCCTGCCTCCCATATATAATTTTCACACGATATGGACTTTTAAAACTGCAAAAGCCACAGTTTTGGTCCAATCTTTACAAAATTTTGCATTCGATGTTTCGTTTAACGTCTAAATACGTGTGCAAAGTTTCATTAAATCGGTTCAGATTTAGATATAGCTGCCATAAATGAGGCATTCTCACAAAAAAGCCACTTCAAAAAAGTGCTCGTATATTTTGGCAACTAGATGTGTTTAAGTACATGTAAAAAACTAAACGAAAGATTTTGAATTTAGGTCCGAGTGATGTGGGGTTGCCACCCTGTCAGGATTCAATTTTTTTAGCAGAAAAATGTTTAAACCGCTTTAACATAACAAATGAATGAATTTAAAAATGCCTTAAAATTTTTTGTGCAGAATTTCCTAAGTTTTGCAAATATCTATCACAAAATTTAAAAAAAATTCTCATTTTTCAAGTATTTTGCCTGTTAGGGCGAAAATCATTAAATTTTTCAATTTATGTTTCTTTTAAATTTTTTTTTAGAAATTTTTAAGCCTTTGTGCCTCCTTTGATTTTTTTCAATTATGCCTGAAAATGTTTCTTATTTGGTCACCTTTCTACCCTACGACCGATTGTAATAACATCGTCATTCCTCTACGGTTTCTCACGAAATTTTGCATGAGGGATTTTTTATGACTTCCCACATAACTGGTGAATTTCATTGAAACCGGTCCAGATTTGGATATAGCTCTCATATATATATATCGCACGATTTGGACTAATACGTCAATAATTTGGTAATTTCTTAACCGATTCTCTCGAAAGAATTTCTTTTATTATTCCCGTCGTTACTTGTGTATTTAATAGAAATCGGCCCAGACATGGATATAGCTCCCATATATATTTAAGTCCCATATATATGGCTTATTTTAATTTGTATGAGATACAAATTAAAAATCTGCTCAGTCTAACTTTCTCCATTTTAACAAATCTTATTGCTTTACAGAAACGAAATCGTTTTTACCTCGTAAAATACGGCTATTTGTATCTTATTCACAAAAATTAATTGATAAATTTCTTATTCCTTCACCTTCCTTCACATTTCACCTTTGCCTTCTCTTGCTTGTTTAACAAGTTGGCGGGAACATCCAAATGTCTTTGCCACGCTTCTATCAGTCCATGAATCTGGCAGAAGTTTATTATTTTTTACTTATTTATGATTATCTTATAATTAGAGTGTAGATTTATTTTTATATAATACATCCGACTAAAGTAGGTTCTTAATAAATAAACTAGTTTACTATAAATAAAAAGTGGAACAAAACAGTGTTTACAAATAAAAAGTGTTAAAAAAACAGCCGTATGTAATTGGGAATTTAACAAAAAGCACAAATAAAAAATAATTGCAGAAACAGAATAATTTAAAAAAAATTCAAAGCAAAATTTAAAGAAATTAAATTTTATTTAACTATGAGAAAAATTGAATGAGGTCATATTTTTTGGGTCTACTACTCTGTGGATCATCAAACTTATTTTTTAAATTTTCAATAATTTGCAAAAAGTCTTCAGATATATTACAGTCCTTAATAGAATTCTTGTTCTTATGTAAGTAATTTGATTTGAAGTGTCATGGAAAACAATTAGGGATTTTGTAAGTAGCACGGAATTCCTAACTTGGATTTTCCTTTTCGAGGCGTTTTAAACCTCCACTTTGTTGATGGAACGGCAAAGCAAAACTTGAAGCAGAGTGCAGAAAAAAGGGGATGTCACGGAACTTTATCTTCCAACAAGATAAAGATCCCAAACATACCGCTCTAGATTCCATACTTTGGATAATATATAACTGTACGAAACATCTTAAAACACTATCTCAAAGCCCGGATCTCAATGGTAAATTTTTAAGAGAAGAATAGAAAAAGTTCGACTTAAAAAATGTGAAGGACTTAAAAACATAAAGAGCTAAAATATCACTTAAGTTAACATCAAAACTTTACCGTTTGAACCGTTGAGTGGAGCGGACGTTTTGTTACATCTCTCCGCAAGAATTTTCTTGTAACTCGTAATAGGTCATTATATTTGAAAGAAAAATTTAAGTCACTCAAAGATAACTACGGTAGAGATATCCATTAGGTGGTTGATGATCTGCGTCTGTTTCCAGTGGAGCGGCAGATCAAGAGCCCGAGAGGTGGCTTAAAATGGACTCCAAAGACCCAACAGCTGCTATGGTGGTATCAGGCCGTGGCATGTTGTCTACAACTGAAACCTCAACTAGTAGAGCGGCTGCTCCAGGCTCCACTAGCCGACAGATGATTGGTCAGCAGGGATAGATTCGGTAACTGCACCGCAGGCAGCCAAAAAGCTGCGGTCACCTAGCGGGCATCCCATGTTTAGAAGATCTAGGGCGAACAGGAGTAAGATGGGTTTAAAAACCTTTGCTAATGTCGCTAGAGACAGTATGGTGATGCCAGATCAGGGCTGCATACCTAGGAATAATTGGAGTGGGATAGTAAATGGACCGTCATCAGTACACACCGATGTCCTTGTGGAATTTTCTGGGTCTCTATCAGTTTGCGACGATGCAGGCTGGTATCAGGGCCGATACAGGCTTATTGCCTTCGGGGACCAACGCTTAATTGAAAACTATCGTTGTGCGCTTAAAATGATTGGTGACATCTGGCCGGGTGCCGCACTAGATTTAGTCAAGAAGGAAGAATCCTTCTCGACCAATGGCGATACCAAGGATTCCGATACAAGTAATTCCAATCATTCAACCACCGACTGGAAGATTGGTACAAAACCTGCAGTATTCGTACAAAACTCCGGCTGTCTCGCAGACCTCAGCAAGTCTGAAAGGGTTGTATCCTACGGATTCCACAAGTTGAAACTGAAGGTCTATAAAAGCGGTGGGTTTGAGGAATCAGGAGACGACTCAGCAGTTGTTGCTGAACACTTGCCTGCGGAACTATCGACCACATCGCTAAAGTCTGGCGGATTGCAGGACACTGAAAAGTTTCCCTGCCACATTCGAGACAGGAGGGGGTGGCATCGAAACGGTACCCGACAAGCCCGGCGTTGGTGGGTCATCCAGTTGGACTGGGCTGAAGGTGTGCGCCAGCGGGGAACCACGGAACTTAAAAGTACTTCGGCAGCAGCAGCTAGTGAAGCATCTAAGGAGGAAACGTTCACACCGCAAGTGTCCAATGTCCTGAGGAAGAGTAGTTCCACAGAAGGCGAGGCTAACACAAAAGTGGTGGAAGTTCTGAATCCTGACTATGGTCCGGTTTCTACAGATAAATCTTCACCATTGTAAGGCCGCTTCGGCGGCACTAAAGGTCCTTTTCTTCCGTCGCTAAGCACTGAAGATTTAGTAGTCAGCCTTGAAATAAACAAGTCTCATTGCTTTGTGGCTTCCCTATATATGGCAGACTATTCAGAGATGCCACCGTCAAACCTTAAGCCGCTAGTTGAAGCCGTTTCTGTAGGGAAGAAGAGCAGTGATGCTAATGCACATCACCAGATATTGGGAAGTTCGGATGTCAACGAAAGGGATGAGTTGTTTATCGAATATATTATAAGTTGCAATCTGGCGATTTGTAATAAAGGGGATAAACCGACCCTTATTACCAGGAACAGGCAGGATATACTATATATTACCTTTGTGTCGGAAGATATAAGTTTAAGGATATGCGACTGGGATGTGTTGGTTGACCACAGCTTATCTGATCATCGTTATATTAGTTTCAGCCTTGGAGAAAATACTGCAGAAGTGGTCCCACGGCTAAACTGAAGAAAGGCGGATTAGAATAAATTTCGGCACAAGTTCTGCACGTCTATCCCTTCTAGACCCGAAGAGGTAGTCGAAACTACGGAGTATATTAACATAGTGGTCAAGCGGATCACGAAGTCCCTGAATGACGCGCTTGTGTCAGCGTGCCCTAGTGCTAAGCCGAGGGGCAAACAGCGACCGCCACGGTGGACCTCAGAGCTGGTTGGGCTAAGAAAAGACTGCAGAAAACTCTTCAACAGAGCAAAGCCACAAGAGCACCACATGGTTGGGACATCTATAAGGCTGAACTAAAAAAATATATAGGCTAGCTTGGAAAGGGAATTCAGAAGTCAGAGAAGGTATGGCCATTGTCTAGTGAGGAAACACTAGAACTACTCGTTGATACACATTTTCCCCGAAATTCTGCAACGGACAACGTGGCGACAGAAGAGGTTGTCACTGATATGCATTCGTCGGAGGCCATTAGAAAATTGTGTCTGAGGCGAAAATCCTTTGGGCGACAAGAAGTTGCGACTCCTTTCAGTCGCCAGGCCCTGATGATGTATCACCGGTTGAATTACAAGCTGTATCTGATAGACTGGTTCCCTGGCTTAGAGAGATATACTCTTCTTGTATCAGAATGTAATATATACTTGTGGGATGGAAGGACACGAAAATCATTTTCATTCCGGAAGTAGGAAAACCCTACGACAAGAAGGCGAAAGATTTTCGTCCTATTAGTCTGTCATCCTTTATGCTGAAGACTCTTGAGGGGTTGATAGAAACATATCGTAGGGCAAAGATCCCTGGAGATCGCCTGTCGCGGCAGCAGCATGCATATAGTAAGGCAAGTCCACTGAAACAGCCTTTCACGATCAAGTCGGCTACATAGAGGGTTCTCTCGCTGTCAAGGAATATACAATGGTGGCATTTCTTGACATTGACGGTGCTTTCAATAATGTAAAACCGACGTCAATCATGAAGGAGTTGGAGTTTCTAGGCATCAACTCTACCGTAAGGAAGATTATTAATAACTTACTTACTAAAAGATGCATTATGGCAGGCTTGGGATCTATGGATCTAAAAAGATGGGTCAGCAGAGGAACCCCTCAGGAAATGCACTGTCGCCTCTACTTTGGAATATAGCTATTAGAAATATATTATTGTCTCTAGAAGAAAAAGGCGTTAATGTGGTTGTTGTTGTTGTTGTTGTATCAGTTTATTGTGTTCTATCTTTCGTCTGTTTGATTCTGTTGAGTGTCAAGACCCAGAAACTCCACGACTAAGATGGGGTGCGTCCACAGGGATCTGGGTCTGAATCGAGTGGGTCTGGCCGGGCAGTTAAACAGGTGACGTGTATCGTGCGGTCCCTGGTTACAATCGGGACATACATCTTGCACGTCGGCATCAATCCTAGCTCTGTGGGAATTGAGGCAGCTGCATCTGCCGGAACGTAATTGAGCCAGAACTACTCTGGTTTGCCGGGGGAGGTCGATTTCTTCGGGTGCAATGGGTGGCGGCCACACAGATAATTCGCGACCCATCGTTTCAGGCCTGGCTGGAGGGACGTGTTGGCGATGTCCTCAAATAATTTGGCATGGCTGACCGTGTCGAATGCCTTCGATAGATCCAGTGCCACGAGGACCGTCCTATCACATGGCCTGGGTTGATTGAAGCCACGGCAAATGTGTGTGGTGATGGCATGTAAAGCTGTTGTTGTTCTGTGCAGTCTCCGAAATCCATGTTGATGCTCGGCGAATGGAAATTCTCCTACGAGGCTCGGGAGGAGTAATGCCTCAAGCGTCTTTGCCACTGGTGAGAGAAGGGAGATCGGTCTGTACGACTCCCCCAAACTCGCGTCTTTCCCAGGCTTCGGTAACGGGATCACTCTGCCCATTTTCCAGACATCGGGAACTATAAGAGTGTTCAATGACAGGTTGAGGACAGTGGTAAGGTACTCAACTCCAGGTGAATCCAGATTCTTCAGCGTCAATGTAGAGATTCCGTCGGGGCCCAACGCCTAGGAAGATTTGGCGCCACGGATGACATTTGTAACTTCGCCCACGGTAAATTGTGATGGGTGTTCATCGGCTCGGAGACCACGAATACGGCGAATGGCTCTCCTCCTTGCCCTGTCTCTCTCGGGATGCACAATAAATTGACGGTTGAACAACCTGGCGCATCTCTTCGGATCAGTCACGGTTATCTCACCAAAAGTGACTGAGGTCCTGTCGTCCCGTCTACCGGGGTTCGAGAGAGACTTAACAGTGGCCCACAGTTTGCCTGCACTGGTGCCTAAGTTACATTGCTCCAAGTGTTCCAGCCACAAATTCCGCTTATGCTCGTTGGCCACCCTGTTTATTTCCAGATTCAGCTCGCTGATTCTGGGGTTAGCGGGGTGCATAGCACGAATCCCATCACGCTCGTCTGCGAGTACCACTGCTTGCGCCGGGAAATTGGGTCGCAGTTGGGGTATTCGACCGGCTGGCATAAAGCGACCGGCTGCTGCGTTGATGATGTCCCGGAATTTCCTCTCGGCCACAAGCACATCAGAGGGGGTGGCAGTTCACTGAAGCGGCGATTGGTATACTCTCTGAAGCCAGTCCAATCGGCCTTCTTTATAACCTCCGGCGCTCAGAGGTTATAAAGTAGGGTGCCGGTCGATGGTGAGAATTATGGGGAGGTGGTCTGACCCCAAAGAGATGACGGCTTGCCAGGAGACGTCACTCAGGAGATCAGGGGATGCAATTGAGATGTCTGGCGAGCTGCTGCACCTCCTCGTAATCTTAGTGGGGGCATCCTCATTCACGTGGAGCTATCTATCTGCTCTGCCATAGCTATGCCACGCTGGTCGTTACCTAGGGGAGAATGCCATGACGTGTGATGTGCATTAAAATCACCCAGAACCAGACGATTATGGCCAGATAGCAACCCACTTATGTGGGGGTTGTAAGCCTGGCCATTAATCGGGACACAGCTACCAATCGGCGGTATATACACGTTGTATATCTCTATCTCGGCAGTACCAGACCTGACTTCTACCCCCATACATGCCATGTATGGGTCACTAGCGTCAAGCGCAGGCGAGATAGGTCTATACTGCACGGAATGTGTATCACGAAGGCCAATCCCCCACCTCCATTCCTTGAGCGATCCTTACGTAGCACATAGTAACCGTGACAACTGTGCAAGCTGCAGGTGTTGGTCAGCTTTGTCTCCTGGATCGCTGCGACCGATATGCTCTTCCGACTCATAAAGTCTACGATCTCATCGATCTTGCCACGCAGTCCGTTGCAGGACTTCCCGGCACTGGCCTGGCAATAGTAGGGCTAGGGTGCTGTCGTTGCATAAATTGCCGTACGGGAGAGGTCGGGGTGGTCACATAGTTCGACGACCAGGATGCCGAAGGCGACGACGGCGACGCTTGTGACCCACTGCTGGCTATGTTCGCACAGCACCTTGCGACATAGCCAGTATGACTATACTCCCATGGTGAAGTTAGGCCAGAGCAAGAACGGAAATGTACCCACTCCATGCACCGGTTACACCTCACCCACACCGACCGATGATGAAGGCGGTTCTGGCAAACCGAACAGAACCAGGGTCCGGGGTTCTTTTCAATCCCGGCACGGACAAGAAGCGTGCGGAGAAGGCACTCCGGGATGTGCCTCTCCCATGACGAAAAAAGACGAACACATACACTGAGGCGGCAGCCCTTGCCGATGAGGATTCCATCGGGTCAATCCGGTGCGTACAACCGGCTGCCATGGGATTGTTGCGTTAATGTGGTCGCGTATGCTTATGACGTGGCAATTACGGTTAGGGGAAACTTTCCCAGCACTCTAGGAGATATAGTTCAGGAAGCTCTACGTGCAATAGCAAAGTGGGCTATCGAAAGTGGTCTCGGTATAAAATCCGGGTAAGACAGAATTAGTCCTTATCAGCAGGAGATACCTACTCCTTGGGAGGAGAAAATGTTCCATTTACAGAAAGCACAAAATACCTGGGTGTTTTGCTCGACAATAAATTGAACTTCAAATCCAACATTTTGGAAATGCCAAGAAAGACAACTCTTGCCCTATGCACCTGCATGAGAGCCATTGGCAAAAGTTGGGGGTTTAAACCGCGTGTCATGCACTAAGTAATTACTGCAGTTGTCAGACCTATAATGCTAAGGTTACCCAACCACTGCAGTATGTATCAAGCGGAGGTATGGCTGAGATATAACGTCATTACGACGATAGGCATAAAATCTTCTCGGACAGTCAGGCAGTCATTAAATCCCTGGAGAACGTATATATGAACACAAAAACCGCCCTCGACTGTCGCAGGTCCCTCAATGAGATTGCTAAACAGTTCAAAATTCTCGTGTTCTGGGTGCCGGGCCACCGAGGGCATTGTGAAGCGGACGAGGTTGCGAGACTAGGCCCTAACCCTACACATTCCACGGATACTGGAATCTGTGGGTATGCCTCTAGCGGCAGGTAAGGTAAGTTTTCAGCACCAGGCCCGAAGGACAACGAATGATAGATGGTCACAAAGAGGGCATTCTACAACTGTGTGGCCTAATCTAGACTTGAAGGGGTCTATCGCTTTGCTGTCAGTGGCTTGAACAGACGTCTCAGTCATTGTGTCCGTCACGACAGGTCACTGTCTAATCGGAAAACATGCTGCCAGACTGAAGGTTGTCAGTAACGACTTTTGTAGAAGCCGTGAGGACATCGAAGAAGAAGAAACTATAGAACACCTTCTGTGTGTGTGTCCCGCACTATCAGTTAGAAGGAGTTCCACTTTAGGTGCTCATTTCTTTGAGAATCTCTCTGATTTAGCGGATGTGAACATTCGCAAGTTATTAGGCTTTTTAAAGCGATCTGAATGGTTCAACGGTAGGTTCTAGAAGGCATCTTCCTTTTTCTGCTCCTGTGATATCCCAATGGATGAAATCGTCTAAGTGAGACTGAAGGCAGATTTCTACTTAAACCTAACTTAACCCAGCTAGGCTATCGTCGTCATACAGCTCGTGGTTCATACGACGACTATATTCTGCCTTAACGCAAACTGCTCCATTTATTTTACGCCTCGGAACCATATAACAACGCAGATGAACTACTTACTTAATCTAAAGAAGCATCTGTCATACTAAAACAACATGTGCAAAATTTCAGACAAATTGGGTAAGAATTGCGCCATCTAGAAGCTCAAGAAGTCTAATCGGGAGTTGGTTTATATGGCAGCTATATGAGGTTATTGACTGTTTTAAACCATAATTGGCACAGTCATAACAAATTACCTCATGGACAATTTCAGACAATTCGGATAATAATTATGCCCGCTAGAGGCTCAAGAAATCAAGATTCGAGATCGGTTTTACATGGCAGCTATATCAAAAGCGATATAGTTAATTTACAATTCCAACCGACCTGCATTTATAGGGGTCTTTGTGTACCCCATCCTATGGTGGAGGGTATAAAAACAAATATAAAAAATTGTACCCGAAACGAGAGAAAACGTACATTTACTGTCGCAAATGGTTCCATTTCGTACTTTCTTTACGAGTTAGTATGATAAGTGACTAAATGATTTTTTTAAAAATTCGTACATTTCCAATACCAACAAGTAAAAGCGTGCTAAGTTCGGCCGGGCCGAATCTTATATACCCTCCACCATGGATCGCATTTGTCGAGTTCTTTTCCCAGCATCTCTTCTTAGGCAAAAAAGGATATAAGAAAAGAGTTGCTCTGCTATTAAAACGATATCAAGATATGGTCCGGTTCGGACCACAATTAAATTATATGTTGGAGACCTGTGTAAAATTTCAGCCAATTCGTATAAGAATTGCGCCCATTGGGGCTCACGAAGTAAAATAGAGAGAACGATTTATGTGGGATCTGTATCGGGCTATAGACCGATTTAGACCATAATAAACACGTTTGTTGATGGTCATGAGAGGATCCGTCGTACAAAATTTCAGGCATATCGGTAATAATAATTGCGACTTCTAGGGGTCAAGAAGTCAAGATCCCAGATCGGTTTATATGGCAGCTATATCAGGTTATGAACCGATTTGAACCTTATTTGACACAGTTGTTGAAAGTAAAAATAAAATACGTCATGCAAAATTTCAGCCAAATCGGATAGGAATTGCGCCCTCTAGAAGCTCAAGAAGTCAAATCCCCAGATCTGTTTATATGACAGCTATATCAGGTTATGGACCGATTTTAACCATACTTGGCACAGTTGTTGGATATCATAACGAAATACTTGGTGCCAAAAATTCATTCCAATCGGATAAGAATTGCGCACTCTAGAGGCTCAAGAAGTCAAGACCCAAGATCGATTTATATGGCAGCTATATCAGGTTATAGACCGATTTAAACCATACTTGGCACAGTTGTTGGGTATCATAACAGAACACGTCGTGCGAAATTCCATTTCAATCGGATAAGAATTGCGCCCTCTAGAGGCTCAAGAAGTCAAGACCCAAGATCGGTTTATATGGCAGCTATATCAGGTTATGAACCGATTTGAACCATACTTGGCACAGTTGTTGAATATAATAACAAAACACGTCGTGCAAAATTTCATTTCAATCGGATAAGAATTGCGCACTCTAGAGGCTCAAGAAGTCAAGACCCAAGATCGGTTTATATGGCAGCTATATCAGGTTATGGACCGATTTGAACCATACTTGGCACAGTTGTTGGATATCATAACAAAACACGTCGTGCAAAATTCCATTTCAATCGGATAAGAATTGCGCCCTCTAGAGGCTCAAGAAGTCAAGACCCAAGATCGGTTTATATGGCAGCTATATCAGGTTATGGACCGATTTGAACCATACTTGGCACAGTTGTTGGATATCATAAAAAAACACGCCGTACAAAATTTTATTCGAATCGGATAAGAATTGCGCACTCTAGAGGCTCAAGAAGTCAAGACCCAAGATCGGTTTATATGGCAGCTATATCAAAACATGGACCGATATGGCCCATTTACAATACCAACCGACCTACACTAATAAGAAGTATTTGTGCAAAATTTCAAGCGGCTAGCTTTACTCCTTCGGAAGTTAGCGTGCTTTCGACAGACAGACGGACGGACGGACATGGCTAGATCGACATAAAATGTCACGACGATCAAGAATATATATACTTTATGGGGTCTCAGACGAATATTTCGAGTAGTTACAAACAGAATGACGAAATTAGTATACCCCCCCATCTTATGGTGGAAGGTATAAAAATAGTGCAAAATTGTACGAAATAACATACTTTTGTCTACAGCGAACGGCGATAGCTAAAGTTCAGAAATTTTTTAAAAATGATCGTGATTCTACGTTTTGCGTTAAATTTATTCCGTCTTAAAAAAATTCTTACAATCGGATATTCTCCGGATGCAGACCGTAGGGTTCTCTGTTTCTATTAGGGTTGCCTAAAAAGTAATTGCGGATTTTTTAAAAGAAAGTAAATGCATTTTTAAAAAAACTTAGAATGAACTTTAATCAAATATATAATTGCCATTTTGTTCGATAACCTTTTTTCATCTTCCTGGCAAATTTAGTATTCCACGCTCATAGAACTTCTGGCCTTTATCTGCAAAAAACTGAACCAAGTGCGATTTTATAGCCTCATCATTGCCGAAAGTTTTACCATTTAAGGAGTTCTGCAAAGATCGAAATAAATGGTAGTCTGATGGTGCAAGGTCAGGGCTATATGGTGGATGCATCAAAAGTTCCCAGCCAAGCTCACTCAGTTTTTGGCGAGTGACCAAAGATGTGTGCGGTCTAGCGTTGTCCTGGTGGAATATGACACCTTTACGATTGACCAATTCAGGTCGCTTCTTCTTGATGGCTGTATTCAATTTGTCCAATTGTCGACAGTAAACATCCGAATTAATCGTTTGGTTCCTTGGAAGCAGCTCAAAATATACCACATCATTCCAATCCCACCAAACAGACAGCATAACCTTCTTTTGGTGAATATCAGCCTTTGAAGTGGTTTGAGCTGGTTCACCATGCTTAGACCATGATCGTTTTCGACTAACGTTGTTGTAAACAATCCATTTTTCATCTCCAGTTATGACTCGTTTTAAAAACGGATCGAATTCATTGCGTTTAAGGTGCATATCACAAGCGTTGATTCGGTTTGTTAAATGAATTTCTTTCAATACATGTGGTACCCAAATATCAAGCTTTTTCACCAGTCCAAGACTTTTTATGTGATAGTGAACGGTTGATTTTGGTATATTTAACTTCTCTCCTACCTCACGCTCAGTTACATGACGATCCAATTCGATTAATGCTTTGATTTGGTCATCATCAACTTCATTTGGCCGACCTGAACGTGGCTCATCTTTAAGTGAAGAATCTCCAGAACGGAATTTGCGAAACCAATTTTGACACTGTCTTCCTTTTAAGGCTTTATCACCATACACATCTCGTAACTTTTTAGCAACCTGCTCCGCGTTTTTTCCTTTACGGAAATAATAAAGTAAAATATGACGAAAATGCTCCTTTGTGGGCTCCATATTAAAATTGACGCCAAACAAACAAATGTAAACAAAATTTCGGGCACTTTTTTTCTAAAGCAAGCTAAAAGTAACAGCTGATAACTGACAGTAGAAAGAATGCAATTACAGAGTCAGAAGCCGTTGAAAAAATTTGTCAACGCCGACTATATGAAAAATCCGCAATTAATTTTTGGGCAACCACAAAATTTCCCAAAGAACTTGACAAATTTGATCCATGGTGGAGGGTATCTAAAAGTCCGAGCGAACTTATCACCCCATTATTTGTTACTTTTAGGACCTTTGCAAACGCATATATGAACTGAGATTCTCAAAGTTGTGCACAACGATTTCTTCTATGACACCTACATTATGTATGGATTTTGGTCGAAATTCTAGATATCGAATTTAATTTTAAGCAAATTTGAATTTTGACGACCTATCTTGCATGCCTCATGTGGTTTAGGGTATCAAAAGGTCGGCCCATCTTTAGCCTATCCTTAATTGTTAGTATATAAAGCGCTCAAGAAGCCGGTTACAAAAAAATATTTTTAAAGTTAGGCAGAAAATGTGTTTGTTGTAATAGCATCTGACTGGTTTCCTAGATCGCGATTTCGTCCGGTGCCACACCAAACTCATCGATAGAATCTATCAAACTGGACATATGCTGTTAAGAGATTTTTTTTTTGCAGCGTAGCGAGATAGAATGTGAACTCCACTTCATATATTTCTGCCAACAGAAGATATCCAACTTTTACAACAAAACACACTTGCCCAACCGCTACTCTAAAAATTGTCCATTGCTGGAAGAATATAAGCAAAACACAAGCATGTAAACATATTTTAGCTTACACTGTTTGCATGCCGTACCGTTCAAGTTTTGCGCTAAATCTTGCAAAAAATGGATAGGCGGTAACAAATCTTACCATAAGTTGAAGAAAAAATACTATTGTGCTGTAATTGGTACTATTTGGTATAATCTTTAGGAATTGAGCTAAAGATTAGGAAGACAACGATAAGCAAGTATCCTCATATTGAGCCATCAGGCGGTGCAGTGGCGCGACACTCAATAACGCCGAACGGACAGGGGCAGACGATGAGATTATCACCGACTCTCTCGATATTGAGAAGACTAGGATAAGTAAAGACCATAATACCAAAACATCAGGCAGTGCAGGGGCTAGAGACCCATCACAACCTAACGAACAGGGACCCGACGACGGAACCATAAACGACTTTCTTGAAATTAGGAAGACTAGGATAGTAATGAAAGACTAAGATGGATGCAATGACGGGAAACTCAAAGCAGCCTAAAGAACAGGGAGCAGATGATGAGGCCATCACCCACTTCAAAGAAGCCTATCTAATGAAGAACCAACGATTGAGGTCATCCAGATAAACCTTCAACGGAGCGAGACAGCTACTGACGCTCTGATGGCAAAAATCAGCAAGGAAAAGATTCATATTGCCTCAATTCAGGAGCAATGGACGACCCAGAACAAAGATCATGGACTGAAATATATCAACTACCAATTATACTATGCTAACACTGGTACTAGGCCGAGAACCTGCGTAATATGTCATAAAAATTGAAATTATGTATCTTTCCCAGAGTTGTCAACGTCGGATGCAACAGTGATGAGACAGGGAGACGGAGTAGCATACTTGGCATCACTTTATCTGCTTTCGAATCTCCGACACCATCACTTACGTCGGAGCTACAACGGTTGGTGAGGCAAGCAAAACAGACAGGAAACGAGGTACTAAAAGGGTGCGATGCGAACTCTCACTACATTTGGTGGGGTAGTACCAACATTATTAAGCGGGACCAAGCCCTGGCTGAATTCCTGAATACTAACGACCATCTTGTTTGAACAGTTGAGTGGAGCGGTCGTTTTGTTATTTAACTCCGCAAGAACGTTCTTCTAACTCGTAATAGGTCATTATTTTTGGAAGAAAAATTTAAATCACTCAAGGATAGCTGCGATAGTGGTATCCATTAGGCGGTTGAAGATCTGCGTCTGCTTCCAGTGGAGCGCCAGATCTGAAGCCCGGGAGTAGGCTTAGAATGGACTCCAAAAACCCAACAGCTGCGGTGGTGGAGTGTTAGGGACAAGGCCGCACATATTTTTTCTTCGCATGCCTATAATTTGCCTAGGCCATCGGTCTTCCTTCTATTATTCTAACCTCTTAAAGAGGTAACAATAGAAGACGCTCAAATTTATTGAGAGGCCTGGTTTATTGAGAGGCTTGTCGATAAGGGCTGCATACCTAGGAATATTTGGAGTGGGATAGTCAATGGACTGTCATCGCTATACTCCGATGTCCTCGCAAAATTTCCTGGGTCTCCTCCAGTTTGTGACGATGCAGGCTGGTATCGGGGCCGATTGGTAGATTGGATGAGGCTGATGATGACCGGAGACATGCAGTATTTGTACTTAACTCCGGCTGTCTCGCAGACCTCAACAAGTCAGAAGGGGTTGTATCCTACGGATTCAACAAATTGAAACAAAAGGTCTATAGAAGCGGTGGGGGGAATCAGGAGACGATTCAGTGGTTGAAGTTCTAAATCCTCACTATGGTCCGGTTTCTACAGATAAATCTCCACCATTGTAAGGCCGCTTCAGCGACACTTAAGATCCTCCTGATGGCAAGGGGATTTGATTGGTTCTTATCCAGGAATCATGGGTGTGTGGAGGAATGGTTCGTGAACTAAGATTTCCGGGATTTAAACTACTCAAGGGTACAGGGAATGGGAGACACGGAGCATTTATTCTTGCAAAGGGTAGTCTTAATGTTTTTCTTCTGTCGTAAAGAACTGAAGATTTAGTAGTAGCCAGCCTTGAAATAAACAAGTCTCATTACTTTGTGGCTTTCCTATACATGGTACACGATTCAGAGATGCCGCCTTCAAACCTTAAGCCGCTGTAGGGAAGAAGAGGAAGTGATGCCAATGCGCATCACCAGATATGGGGCAGTTCGGATGTCAACGAAAGGGGTGAGCTGCTTATCGAATATATTATAAGTTGCAATCTTGCGATTTGTAATAAAGGGGATAAACCGACCTTTATTACCAGGAATATTCAGCAGGTACTAGATATTACCTTTGTATCGAAAGATATAAGTGTAAAAAAATATGCGACTTAGATGTGTTTGATGACCACAGCTACATCAGATAATAGATAGTTATATTAGTTTCAGTCTTGGAGAAAATACTGCAGAAGTGGACAAATTTCGGCACAAATTCTGCATGTCTATCTCTTTTAAACCAGAAGAAGAAGTGGAAACCACAGAGGATTTAGACATAGTGGTCAAGCGGATCACGAAGGCCCAGAATGACTCGCTTGTGTCAGCATGTCCTAGTCCCAAGCCAAGGGACAAACAGCGACCGCCATGATGGATCCCAGAGCTGGTTGGTCTAAGGTAACACTGCAGAAAACTCTTCAAGAGAGCAAAAGCCACAAGAGCACCACACGGTTGGGACATCTACATATAAGGCTGAACTGAAAAAATATAAGGGCGAGCTGAGAAAGGCTCAGAACAAATCCTGGGTGGAATTCTGTAGCTCCATGAAGAATACATCTGAGGCCTCTAGGCTAAGGAAGATTCTGTCCTGAAGACCTATTACGATAGCGTATATGCAGAAGTTAGAGAATGTATGGGCAACGTCTAGTGAGAAAACACTAGAACTTATTCTCCAACGGACAACGTGGCGCTGGAATAAGTTGTCACTGATATGCATTCGTCGGAGGCTATTAGGAAAATTGTGTCTGAGGCGAAAATCCTTTGGGCGATAAGAAGTTTCAACTCCTTTAAGTCGCCAGGCCCTGATGATTTATCACTGGTTGAATTACAAGCTGTGTCTGATAGACTGGTTCCCTGGCTTAGGGAGATATACTCTGCTTGATAATAATGTCATATATACCTGTGAGATGAAGGGACGCGAAGGTCATTTTCATTCCGAAAGCAGGAAAACCCTACCACAGGTGTGTTTTCCTGCAGACGAAAGATTTTCGTCCTATTAGTCTGTCAACCTTTATGCTGAAGACTCTTGAGAGGTTGGTAGAAACATACCTTAGGGCAAAGATCTCTGGAGATCGCCTGTCGCGGCAGCAGATTGCAGATACTAGAGGCAAATCCACTGAAGCAGCCCTTCACAACCTAGTCGGCTACATAGAGGGTTCTCTTGCTGTCGAGGAATGTACAACGGTAGCATTTCTTGACATTGAAGGTGCTTTCAATAATAAAAAGCCGACGTCAATCATGAAGTAGATGGACTTTCTAGGCATTAACTCTACCGTAAGAAAGTTTATTAATAACTTACTTACTAAAAGATGGATTACGGCAGGCTTGGGATCTGTGGATCTAAAAAGATGGGTCAGCAGAGGAACACCTCAAGGAGATGTACTGTCTCCTTTACTTTGGAATATAGCCATTAACGATACATTATTGTCTCTGTAAAAGTGCTGTAAAAAGTGCGTATGCTGACGACGTGGTAATCGCGGTTAGGGGAAAGTTTCCCAGCACTCTACGAGATATAGTTCAGGAAGCTTTACGTGCAACAGGAAAGTGGGCTACCGAAAGTGGTCTAGGTATCAATCCGTTCTTTGCATCAGGAGATACAAGTTGCCTACAGTGGAACCTGTCTCCTTGGGAGGAGAGAATATTCCATTTACTGAAAGCGAAAAATACCTGGGTGTTTTGCTCGACAATAAATTGAACTTCAAATCCAACATTTCGGAAAGGGCAAGAAAGGCAATTCTTGCCCTATACACCTGCAAGAGAGCCATTGGCAAAAGTTGGGCGTTTAGACCGCGTGTATATAGTGCAGTTGTCAGACTTATAATGCTATTTGGTGTTGTGCTCTGGCGGTCGGCACTTTAAACGTCCACCTTCTGCTCAATATTTAACCGGATCCAAAGGATTGCTTGTTTGTGTATCACAGCCGCACTGAGGACGACACCATCTGATGCACTGAATTTAATGCTACATCTTATGCCTCTGGACAATGTGACTAGACAAATTACAGCGACCACTGCCATGAGGTTAAGGGAGCTTTCTCGTTAGTCATGTGGTGGCTACGGACACTGTGTTATCCTTGTTACAATATCCGATGTTCCAGGCAGTGTGGATTGCACCCTATCTGAGCCGCTTTTTGATAAAAAGTACTGTACCACTATTCCTGATAGAACTGATTGGAGCTACGATATCCCTGGTAACAGAAATTACATAGACTTTTTTACGGATGATTCCAAACTTAACGACCTGGTGGAGTTTGGTGTGTACTCTAAAGATCTAGAACTGGTCATATCGAAAAGGTTACCCGACCACTATAGCGTGTATCAAGCGGAGATCCTTGCAGTTAAGGAAGTGGTGGAATGGCTAAGATATAGTGTCATTACGACGATTGTCATAAATATCTTCTCAGATAGCCTGGCAGCCATTAAATCGCTGGAGAACGTATATCTGAACACAAAAACCACACTCAACAGTCGCAGATTTCTTAACGAGCTGGCTGCTCAGTTCAAAATTCACCTGTTCTGGGTGCCGGGCTACAGAGATATCCCAGGGAATTGTAAAGCGGACGAGTTTGCCAGATTTGGAACTCCCCTACACATTCCAGGGATACTGGAATCTGTGGGTATGCCTCTAGCGACATATAATCTAAGTTTTCCGAACCAGGCCCGAAGGACAACGAATGAAAAAAGGTCACAAAGAGGAGGCTGTGAGCATTCCGAAACTATGTGGCATAATTTTGACTTGAAGAGGTCTACCGCTTTGCTGTCATTGGCTAGAACAGACGTCTCAGTCATTGTGTCCTTCATGGCAGGTCACTGTCTAGTCGGAAAACATGCTGCCAGACTGAAGGTTGCCAGTAACGACTTTTGTAGAAGCTGTGAGGACATCGAAGAAGAAGAAACTATAGAACACCTTCTGTGTGTGTGTCCCGCACTAGCAGTTAGAAGGAGTTCCACTTTAGGTGCTCATTTCTTTATTAGGCTTTTTAAAGCGATCTGAATGGTTCAACGGTAGAAACTAGAAGGCATCTTCCTTTTTCTGCTCCTGTGATATCACAATGGATGAAAACGTCTAGGTGAGTCTGATGGCAGATTGCCACTTAAACCTAACTTCACCTAGCTAGGCTATCGTCGTCATACAGCTCGTGGTTCATACGACGACTATATTCTGCCTTAACGCAAACTGCTCCATATATTTTACGAAGAATCTCTGCTTTTTGCTAGTAGGTATGCCTCGGAACCATATAACAACACGGATAAACTACTTACTTAATCTTAAGAAGCATCTGTCGTACCCTAACAACGTTTGCAAAATTTCAGCCAAATTGGGTAGGAATGGCGCCCTCTAGAAGCTCAAGAAGTCTAATCGGGAGATTGGTTTATATGGCAGCTATATCAGGTTATGGCACAGTCATAACAAATTACCTCATGGAAAATTTCAGACAATTTGGATAAGAATTGTGCCCGCTAGAGGCTCAAGAAATCAAGATTCGAGATCGGTTTTACATGGCAGCTATATCAAAAGTGATATAGTTTACAATCCCAACCGACCTGCATTTACTGTTGCAAATGGTTCCATTTTGTGCTTTCTTTACGAGTTGAGTTAGAACCCTCAAATTTAAATCTAGACAATAAATGATAGGTGACTAAAAGATTTTTTAAAAATTCGTACATTTCCAATACCAAAAATAGTGCAAAATTGTACGAAATAGCATTGCGCTAAATTTATCCCGTCCTAAAATAATTAATACAATCGGATATTCTGCGGATGCAGACCGTAAGGTTCTCTGTTTCTATTATAATTGAAAAACAAAAAAATATTTTGTTACTCTAAAATACTCTCACAATTGTCCATTGCTGGAAGAATATAAGCAAAACATAAGCATGTAAACATATTTTAGCCCACACTGTTTGCATGTTCATTCACACGTTTTGCGCTAAATTTAGAAACAAAAAAAATACTATTGCGCTGTAATTGGTACTAATTGGTATATTCTTTAGGGATTGAGCTAAAGCATTAAATTTGACCTAGGGGGCCAAAATTTTTTTTCTGACTTTTAGGTACTTAAACGTACGAAATGGGGCTTTCATTAAAGATTGTACTAAGGATCTGAAATTAAAACGAACAAAATGGTGCTTTCTTTGCGGATTGACCTAATGCTCTCATTGGGATGCACGTACACCTTGGCAGTGAGTCTGATAGCAGACTGCCATTTAAACCTAACTTGACGACCTAATAACACTTAATTTTGGTAACACCGCTACCTTTGTCAATAGGATTAGGAAGGAGGTATTAGATGTGACGATATATTTGGAAAATCTAAACGACGGGGTTCTCAATTGGAGGGTCTCCATGGAGCATTCCTACTCAGACCATCGCTACATTAGGTTTAGAATAGCACAACCAACGCCGAATCCGAACCGTAATACGTTGAAAACCAACTGGCCAAAATTCGGAAGACTACTCAGAAGAAGACTTAGGCAGATGTCGTCATAAAAGATATTGACGACAATGTTAACAGGATTACGACTGCAATATTGGAGTCTTTAAAAGATAGTTGTCATCGTCGGGAAAGGAAATCAGCCCAAGAAAAACCCTGGATGACCGGGGAGACTTGTGACATTGGGAAAGAGGTCCGCAAATGTTATAACAGTACACGTCGTAAAAAAACGGTAGTATATTGGGATGTATATTACACACGGCTCAAGGAATGCAATAAGATTACCAGAGCGGCAAAACGTGCCCCATGGATGCTATTCTGCGACCAGTTCAATAGCGTTAATTATGCCGCCCATGTCCAATCTGAAGCTTTAGTAGCCGACATGGGAATGAGAGCAAAAACAACGGGGGAGGCTTTTAATGACAACTCATTTTCCACAGGATACGACGGGGCTCACGGAGGTACCGAAATCTTGGAAAAACGAAGTTAATCGAAGACTTATCATAACGGAATTTATGGCCGAGGTAGCTTTGAGGAGCTTTAAACCATTTAAGTCACCCGGACCTGATGGAATATTTCCGGCGTTACTACAAAAGGAGGCCGACTATCTGGTGCCTCGTCCGGCCACTATTTACACAGCGTGCCTAGGACTGGCATATACTCCGAAAGCCTGGCAGGAGGAAGGGTAGTGTTTATATCCAAGCCTGGCAAGGCAAGTTATGCGACACCAAAGTCCTTTTTACTCAAAACCATGGAACGCATTGTGAATACCATGAGAAAGAGTAGGAGATCCATCGAACTGCTTAAACAGCATGCCTATGTCAAGTGAAGGTCGGTGGAGACTGGCTTGCACGAGGTTGTGCATAAAATAGAAGAATTCTTCGATGCCAAAACGTATACTACCGTAAAAAAACGGTAGTATATTGGGATGTATATTACACACGGCTCAAGGAATGCAATAAGATTACCAGAGCGGCAAAACGTGCCCCATGGATGCTATTCTGCGACCAGTTCAATAGCGTTAATTATGCCGCCCATGTCCAATCTGAAGCTTTAGTAGCCGACATGGGAATGAGAGCAAAAACAACGGGGGAGGCTTTTAATGACAACTCATTTTCCACAGGATACGACGGGGCTCACGGAGGTACCGAAATCTTGGAAAAACGAAGTTAATCGAAGACTTATCATAACGGAATTTATGGCCGAGGTAGCTTTGAGGAGCTTTAAACCATTTAAGTCACCCGGACCTGATGGAATATTTCCGGCGTTACTACAAAAGGAGGCCGACTATCTGATGCCTCGTCCGGCCACTATTTACACAGCGTGCATAGGACTGGCATATACTCCGAAAGCCTCCTTCGAAAGTCGGCTTCTAACAATGTGCGGACCGACACACTGATCCAATCTTTAGACCAATACCGAGTGGACCGGATCCTTAGAGACTGGATAAATCATATGCTAAAAAACATGTGGATAAAGTGTGTGTGCCATGGCATAAATATAAGGGAGAGAGTGGCACAGGGCACGCCACACGGGGGCATTTTGTCGCCACTCCTTTGGGTGACCACCATAAATGACCTATAACGGATGCTGACTGTGGAGGGATTTGAACCCGTCTGCTATGCAGACGATGTTATGATACTTATTGAGCTAAGGATCTGAACGAGCTACGTGGAAGGGCCGAAAGAGTCTTGCATATGGCATATGACTGATCTAGACAGAGAGTTCTCAATGTTAACCCAAAGAAGACTGAAATATGCCTGCTCACGAAGGTCTGCCAATTAAACGCACCACGTTTTCTCAATAAGACGATTTCGATAACTGACAAGGTCAAATACTTAGGTGTGATCTTGGACAAGAAACTGAATTGGAAGTGTCAAATTCAGGAGCGTACTAAGAAGGCCCATAGTTGTTGGGCACTATATAGACGGGCGGTAGGCTCGAAATGCGTCCTGAATCCGAGGATAGTCCACTGGCTCTACAGAAGCGTGATTAGATCAATACTTATTCACTCCACAGTAGTTTGGTGGATTGGTATGGAGAAAAAGTGCAACGTTAGGACCATACAACAAACTCAGAGAACATTTTGTCCTATCATAGGCGGAGCGACGAGACCAATACTTATTCACTCCACAGTAGTTTGGTGGATTGCTATGGAGAAAAAGTGCAACGTTAGGACCATACAACAAACTCAGAGAACATTTTGTCTTATCATAGGCGGAGCGACGAGGACCAGGCCCACTAGGGCACTGGAGACTATTCTAGGATCCGACCCATTGACATTCAGGTTAAATGTGAGACTTCAGAGCGGAGAATGGATTGAGGATGGGAGCAGCTCATGCCATCGCGGTATAATCGAGGCGACGATAGGAAACCTGCAAGGAATGGAAGAGGTTTGAGATCGGATATCCGGGTGATTACGGAATGCGTGAGGTGGTCTGGGTCGACGCAGTCCGATTTAAGTGCGTGGTCGACGGTGAAAATCCTATGGATTGATTCGGAGAGGACGAGGCTATTACTGAATAGAAGTAAGAGGAGGTCAGTATAGCTTTTGGTGTCATAACAGGGCACATAGGACTACGAGCTCACTTATGCAAAATCGATACGGCAAGTGATAGCATGTTTAGGGCATGTGGGGAAGATGATGAGACGTTGGAGCATTTTCTATCTCATGTAGGCTTTCGTGGCCAACAGACACCGGTACTTAATTGCGGTCACGATACCAGACATGAACCAACTTAGCGGAGTGGTTTGGAAAACAATTAAGGATTTTGTAAGAACACGGAATTTCTAACTTAAAAATTTCTTTTTCGAGGTTATTTTTTGGTTTTTACTTTTAGTTTTGTTTATATCGGGCGGCTATAATTTTTTTTTTTTTGAAAATCGTACATTTTGGTTGTAAAACATTGTTTTTTCTTTGTGGATTGAGCTCTGAAATTTAGAATACATCTACACATCAGAAGTACATATTGGGAGACTGGGATAATTTCGTGAAATTCGTACATATAGGAATTAAAACATACACAGTGTTACGGATTGGGCTAAAGCTCTTAAATAAGAATTCAGTTCCACATTGATTGTATGTATTGGGCCCATAGAAGAGTTTTCTGAAATTCGTACATTTAGGAGCTAAAAACCAAGAAAAGGAAAAAATATTTTATTTTAGTTCACAATATCATCTCAAACAATAAAGCAGAAAAACGCGTACGGAAAATGGAAAAGGGTTCATTTAGTTCTACCTTAGGCACTATTATTTAATTTCTTTACGAATTTCAGGACACAGGTCTAGCATATGTTAGACGGCTAGCAAGTTATTTTTTCCAATTCATATATTCAGGCCCTAAAAATTGGAATAAAATAAGAAACGATCGGGGGTATGCTAGTGTTTTTATAATTGATATTTAACCACATATATAGTCAAAACACATAACTTTGTAATTATTAAAATTTTGCAGGGCCACGATAGCGCAATTAAATGTATTAGTCTCGATCCCCATGAGGAATTCTTTGCTACTGGATCTATCGAAGGAGATATAAAGGTAAGTTTTAAAACTCTTACATTGATAATTAATGAAATGAAACCACATTTCCAAAGTCACTTTTGTATATGTAATATTCGTGCAAGATAAGTTTATTAAAATGTTAAAAAGTTGTAGGAAGTAATGCTAATGTTCGGATATCAACGAAAATGGTTACCTGTTTATCCAATATATTACAATATAAGTTGTCATTTAGCGTGTTTTGATAAAGGGAAGAAACCGACCTTTATTACCTGAAACAGGAGATACTAGATATTACCTTTTTTTTTTTTTTTTTTTTTTTTTTTTTTTTTTTTTATTCTTAAGTCTATAGATTATAATCCTTACAGACTAAATTATATGCTAAATATTTACGAATATATACATATTTTAGATTCAAAATAAATAAAAACTATGTGTTTAAGTGAAGTATTAATTTTCTTTTAACAGAATCACGTTTTTCAGAGAGATCGATGAGGCTATAAAATTTATTAAATTCAACAAAGAGGCGGCGTAAAGGGTCGTTGTTTGCATAGTTTGATGTGAAATAATTTATTTGAAATAGCTGATAGTTTCGGGATGGCCTTAAGGGAACATTTATGTAAATTCTATTCAAAATAAAATCGGAGATTATTTTGCCTTGCATTATATTGATAAGGAAAGTAACATTCAGCATTATTCGTCGGCTTTTTAATGTTGGTAATTTTATTAAGTTTAATCTGTATTCGTACGATGGTAGAGCCCGAGGGTCCCAGCCACGCCCCTTAAGGCAAAATAAAAGAAATTGTTTCTGAACTGACTCAATCGCATTCGAATGAATGGAATAGGCTGGATCCCATATAATGGACCCATATTCCAAAGTAGAACGTACAAAAGAAATATATAATTGTTTCGTTACTAAGGGATCTGAAAATTCTTTACTCCAACGCTTGATAAATCCCAAACTTCTATAAGCTTTGTTCGTAATTAAGGAAATATGTTTTCTAAAATCCAACCTGTGGTCCAACAGAATCCCCAAATCATGAATAGAGTCCACATACTCCACCATACAATCATTCAAATAGTAACTCGTATCAATTCTTCTCAGCCGAAAGAAAGACATATGTTTACATTTTAAAGTGTTTAGTTCTAGCAAGTTAGCATTGCACCATTTATAAAACTCATTAAGATCGGATTGCAGTATACACTGGTTTGCTTCCTCATTAAAAGAGTAGAAAATTTTAACATCATCTGCATACATTAGAACCTTTGATCGATGTATCACGCTGGGCAGGTCATTTATAAACAATGTAAATAAGACCGGTCCAAGATGACTTCCTTGAGGAACACCGGATGTCACAATTATCTTGTCAGAAATAGCATTTCCTACTTTCACCATCTGAGCTCTGCCCATTAGATATGATCTTATCCACTTCAATAACGCATTGGAGAAACCCATAAGATGCAACTTCAACAACAGTAATTCGTGATTGACCTTATCAAAAGCCTTACTAAAGTCTGTATAAATACAGTCAGTTTGATATCGTCTTCTAAATCCTTCATTTACAATCGTAGTTAACTCTAAAAGATTCGTCACTGTAGACCGATGCTTCCGGAAGCCATGTTGAAATTTACAAAAAACAGATGAGACCTGAAAGGATAATATCTCAGTCACAATTTTTTCAAATAATTTAGGAATTGTATTCAGTTTAGCGATTCCTCTATAGTTCGATGCATCAATTCTACTACCCGATTTAAATAAAGGTACAATAAACGATTCTTTCCATATTGGTGGTAAATAGCCAGTATCCAGGGACTTATTGAACATTATAGAGAGAGGAAGAGCAAAATTCTCTGCACAGTATTTAAGAATGCATGAAGGGATTCCATCGGGACCTGGGACCGTTGTGTCCTTTAGACTCTTTAAATTGGCCAACACCGTTGTAATATCCAATAATGGAATAGTAACGGTTGAGAATTCCTCAATATAGTAGGGATATTGGAAAGTGGAATCATATACATTATCAGAGTAGGTAGTTTTAAAAAATGATGCAAATATATTGGAAATTCCAGTATCATCATCTGCAACATCAGATCCAAAATGTAAGCTCTTTGGACAATCATTAGATCGACGCTTAGACTTTATGAATCCATAAAAAGATTTCGGGTTGGATACCAATTCATTCTTCATTCTCGATATATAGCCCTGATACAGTCTTCTATTTAAGATGGTGTATTCCGATCTTGTGACTGAATAATTTACAAAGTCCAAAGAAGAACCACTTTTTTTAAACTTTTTATAATGCTTATTCTTTCTATTCTTTAATCCTGATAAAGCAGCCGAATTCCACGGAGGACCAGTATTCCCACATTTAATCATCTTCGGAACAGCTATAGACAATCCATCTTTCAAAATAGAATAAAACATTTCAATCATCTCATCCAGTGAGTTTAGTGATTTAAGTACAGACCAATCAATCGATCTTAAAAATGAATTCATCTGATTATAGTTTGTTTTGGAGAAACAATATCTTGTCTCCTCTAAATAAGAATTAGCAGAGTCACTAGAGCATAACAATAAGGGAACTTGAATTTTTATGGTGGGATGATATCTATCCTCAGGGTGGACTAAAGGATCCCATGGACAAACAAAAATGTCGTGAGGTTGACTTACGAATACAAGGTCAAGAAGTTTACCAAAAACGTTGTGAATATTATTAATTTGTGACAAGCCGGAACCAAATAATGGACCAATACATTGGTTAGTACTCTCACTGATTGCAGTAGGCAAAAGATCATTACTATCTTGACTAAAAGTCCAATTAATACTTGGTAAATTAAAGTCTCCGAGAACAATTAAAATATCGTTTGGTTTTGCTGACTCAAATGCACTTAAAATAGACGACGTGTGGTTGGTATAAATATCAACGCTCGAACTAGGTGGTACATACGAACATGTTACAAAAAGTGTTAAGTTCTTAAGAAACACTTTAACAGCGACAATTTCAGTACCAGTAGACAATGAAAGAGGAATTTCTTCTGCCGTAAATCGAGAAGCTACAGCTATAAGAACCCCGCCACCTCTAGTTTTGGAAGTCTCATTGCGATCACGTCTAAAAATTTGATACTGTTGACATAAAATTTCCCTATCATATACATTATCTTGAAGCCATGTTTCGGTGAAAGCAATTATATCGTAATTAAATTCAAAACTATTAATAAATAAGGAAGATAACTTAGAATTTAAGCCTCTAACATTTTGATATACAAGACTAATGTCTTTAACGGAGGGTGTTGCAATTAGTTTTTTGAATCACTGTTTGGCAAATAAACTACATCAGTTCTTGGAATATCCCTATAAACATATTCGTGAATTACAGCTTTAGGAGGCCAAAAAGATGGGTTTACAATTGTTTCAAAAATATCATCAGGAACAATTATTTTAAATGAAATTTTACTTCTTTTTTCTGCATATTTAAATTTAAAGACCTTTATCTCATGATTAGAGCCAATTTTACTATTAATATATGAAATTATATCGTTCTCAGAAGTTTCAGCCGCAAAACGGGCAGCAAATATAGTTTTCTTCGGTACGACAACACGTAAATTGGGACTAGCCGGAGTATTCGGAGCATTTGGAGATTTCGGCGAAGTTAGAGGGGAATAAAATTGATTAGTTCCGGATGGAATAACTTCCGCTGTTAATTTGTTTGCATCGGTAGGTTTTGACGAGGATACACTTGTAGAGAAAGTATCCGGAAGATTGATTTTCGGAACAGATATGACATTTGTTTCATCGTTTGCTGCAGTACGGACAGTAATATCGGATGGCTTCTTTCTTTTGCGTAAAGAATCAGAAGGAGATTGAAGGAACTGATCCAAACGGGATGAGTTATCAAATACTTGTTTGTATTTATTGAACTTTTCCAAGACAGAGTTGAGTTCCAGGGATATTTTATTAAACTCTATACGTGTAGCTTTGAAAAAGGAATAAAATTCAGCATCGTACGCACGACATTTAATACAGCACCAACGTAGACCTTTATTTTCTCTTAGATTATCAGCAGTTCGGACGGATAATTCTACACATTTGTCGTGATAAGAGTCCAGACAGAGCCAACATGATACCATCGAATCCCCAGACGTCGAACTTTTGCAGTTAACTTTTGAACAGCCCATTTTAACAAGTTAGTTACCTTGCCTGCAGGGAACTTGAATGTAATTGTTATAAAAGCTTTACCACGTTCGGAAACCACTTAGTGAAATGTGTTATAAAAAGCTTTATCACGTTCAACAACCAAACTTTAACACACTGTAGAAAATATAGCTTTTATTTAGGAAGGAACAGCTGCTATGTTAACAATATCAGCAAAATATGCGAAGAGATGTTTAAGGTAATGTTGGTTGACAAGTGTGGATCAAAGCTTTTCGTGATTTGTTACGAACAAAGCACAAAAGGTAAATGGCCAATGAAACACAATGTTCTTTAGTTTATTTGTTTTGTCGAAAACAACTTAAAAGCACCAAATAACAGATATGTTTATAGTCACTTTAATGTAGAAACACTTGCAGGATTAACTTAATCTGTTTTTGTAGTGTAAATTTATCGTTTAATACGAACAATTTATTGTTTTTAAGGAGCGAATAAAAAACACGTCCACACAGTATAGGCTCTGTTCGGTAGAGACCTTTACCTTTGTATCGGAAGATATAAGTGGAAGAATATGAGACTGGGAAGTGTTAGATGAGCACAGCTTATCTGATCATTGTTATATTAGTTTCAGCCTTGGCGAAAATATTGCAGAAGTGGTCCCTCAGCTAAACAGAAGAAACGCCGACTGGGATAAATTTCGTTACACATTCTGCACGACTATCCCTTTAGTGTCTATCAATTGAAGATCCTTGCAATAAAGGAAGTGGTGGAATAACTAAGATATAATGTCATAACGACGATTGTCCTAAATATCTTCTCAGAGAGACAGGCAGCCATTAAATCCCTGGAAAACGTACTCGTATTTCTGAATACAAAAACCGCCCTCGACTGCCGCAAATATCTCAACGAGTTGGCTGAACAGATCAAAATTCACCTGTTCTGGGTGCCGGGCCGCAGAGATATCCCAGGGAATTATAAAGCGGACGAGTTTGCGAAACTAGGAACTACCTTACACATTCCGAGGAAACTGGAATCTGTGGGTATGCCTCTAGTGACATGTAAGCTAAGTTTTCAGAACCAGGCCCGAAGGACAACGAATGATAGATGGTCACAAAGAGGGGGCTGTGAGCATTTCAAAACGCCTAATCTAGACTTGAAGAGCTCTACCGCATTGCTGTCACTGACTAGAACAGACGAGCAGTCACTGTGTCCGTCATGGCAGGTCATTGTCTAATCGGAAAATATACTTACAGACTGAACCAGCAACGACTTTTGCCGAAGCTTTGAGGACATCAAGGAAGAAGAGACTATAGAACACCTTCTATGTGTGTGTCCCGCACTAGCAGTCAGAACGAGTTCCACTTTAGGTTCTCATTTCTTTGAGAACCTGCTTGATTTAGTGTATGTGAACATTCGCAAGTTGTTGGTCTTTTCAGCGGTAGGAACTAGAAGGCATCTTCCTTCTTCTGTTCCTGTGGTATCACAATGTAGGATCTATCCTAGAGACCTATTACGGTGGGATATATTCAAAAGTAAGAGAATGTATCGCCAATGTCTAGTGAGGAAACACTAGAACTACTCACTAGAACTTTTCACTTTGAGATAGTCAGAAACTTTTTCTACCTCGAAACAGAAATAGTAGCAGAGTAAAACACATCAAAATAAAGAGAGCTAGGTCATGTCAGAAAAGATAAAGTAGACCTAACTTGTTTTGAAAGCGATCACGGTTGTACTCGCAAAACGGGACGACCGAGAGCCCAATTTAAAGGGATTTTAGAAAGAGCGCAAAAGATCGAGGCGCTTGCAACGCTATTCTACGTTCGGCTAATGGAAGAAATGTTCAGTCATAGCATATTTAAGTATTCAAGTAAGATACACATTTTCATTTCGGAAAACTCTCCACCGGACAACGTGGCCGCAGAAGAGGTTGTCACTGGTATGCATTCGTCGGAGGTTTATAGGGGAAATTGTGTATAATGTTGTGTCACCGGTTGAATTTCAAGCTGTGTTCGGCAGATTGGCTCCTTGCCTTAGGGAGATATACTCTGCTTGTATCAACATGTCATATATACCTGTTGTACGGAGGGACACAAACCTCATTTTCATTCCATACCACACGAAGGAGAAAGATGATCGTCCTATTAGTCCTTTATGCTGAGGACTCTGGCGATGTTGGTAGAAACATATCTTAACGCAAAGATCCGTGGAGATCGTCTGTCTCAGCATCAACATGCATATAGAAAGGGCTAGTCCACTGAAAAAGCCCTTCACGACCTAGTCGCTTACATAGAGGGTAATCTCGCTGTCAAGGAATATGCCGTGTTGGCATTTCTTGACATTGAAGGTGATTTCAATAATGTAAAACCGACGTATGTCTAATGAATGTATCGACAATGTCTAGTGAGGAAACACTAGAACTACTCGTTGATACACATTTCACTTTGAGATAGTCAGAAACTTAATCTTTATATTTTCATGATTCTTTCTGTGTTTTGTAGAAGAAATTACACATATGTATGTGTAATAAAATGTGACGTAGCACTTGGTTTTTCAATAAATGACGGCTCTTCATAAGTCCACCTACTGCTCAATACTCGGATCCAAAGGATGGCTTGTTTGTGCATCACAGCCGTACTGAAGATGACACCATCTGATGCACAGAATTTAATGCTACATCGTTGCTAGACAAATTGCTGCTCCAACTGATGTGAGGCTAAGGTGCTTTCTCCTTGGTCATGTGGCGGCTACGGACACTGCGTTTTCCTTGATTCAATGACCTATATCCCAGGGAGTGTACGTTACACATTGCCTGAACGCCTTTTTGATGAGAAAGTACTTTACCTACTGCTGTACCTAATGTACTATTCCTGATAGAATCCATTGGAGCCACAAGATCCCTGGTAATAGAAGTTATATAGATTTCTATATGGATGGTTTCAAACAAGACAACCAGGTGGGCTTTGGGTGTACTTTTAAGAACTTTGACTCGTCATATCGAGAAGGTTATACGACCACTGCAGTATGTGTAAGATGTAATGTCATAACGACGATTGGCTTAAATATCTTCTCAGACAGACAGGCAGCCATTAAATGGAGAATGTATTTCTGAATTCTAAAGCTGCCCTCGACTGTCGCAGATCTCTCAATGAGACTGCTCAACAGTTCAAAATTCACCTTTTTTGGGTGCCTGGCCACAGAGATATCCCAGGGAATTGTAGAGTGGACGAGTCACATTTCAAGGGAGGTGGAATGTGTGGGTATGCCTCTAGTGACATGTAAGCTACGTCCTCAGGATCTGGCCCGAAGGGCAACGAATAAAGAGGGGGTTGTGACCATTCCAAAACTATCTGTGTCCTAATCTAGACTTGGAGAGGTCTACCGCTTCGCTGTCACTAGGTAGAAAGGACGTTTCAATCATTATGTCCGTCATGACAGGTCACTGTCTGATCGGAAAACTGAAGATTGCCAATACCGACTTTTGCCTGTGAAGCTGTGAGGACGTCGAGGAAGAAGAGACCATAGAATATCTGCTGCGTACGCACTGGCAATCAGACTGATTTAGCGATTGTGAACATCCACAAGTTGCTATGCTTCTTAAAGCGGCCGGTTTTCGTGTGTAATGGTGACGACAACAAAAAAATTGGAAACTTTGACTTTTTTGAAAAATTGGCTTTTATGTTGCCCTTTGCATAAATTCGGATAGAATAGAGATATTTTCAAGATTCTTTCTGTGTTTTGTAGACAAATTACACATACACATGTGTAATGAAATGTGACGTAGCACTTGGTTTTTAACAGTGAAAGTAGAATTACTTGAAAATAAGCTTTTTTCAATATTATGGCTGCCACCACCTCATTTGTGGCTAGGATATAACGAGACTTACCTTAAATTTATGGGAACATTTCAAGTTTTAAATTAAACTAAAGCATGTAAAAAGACATAAGTTCGGCCGAGATACCCACCACCTCGGATATAAAGGGTGATTTTTTTAGCTTCTACCTTTTTGGCAAAACTTGTTTAAACAGCTCACGCACGTTTCGTGTTTTGTTGCACTGTCAAACATCTTCAGTTTGGTCTATAATTTAACCATGAATCGTCTCACAAACAAACAACGCTTGCAAATTATTGAAGTTTATTATTATGGTGAGCTATCGTGACTATCGCACGCGTATCAATGGGCTTATTTAGGTCTATTTTAAAGCTCATGTCTATACAGACAAGCCCGCTTCAATTGAAGCATTGGAAGGCAACATTGAAGCATTTATTCGTGAGATACCGGCCGAAATGTTGGAAAGAGTATACAAATATTGGACTAAGCGGATGGACCATTTGAGGCGCAGTCACGGTCAACATTTGCATGAAATAGTCTTCTAACATTAAATTATGTGGACCATACTATCAATTCAAATAAAGATTTTATACGTTTTTCTAAATTGTATGTGATTTTTTTTAAACGTTCCTGTAGCTTTTATCATAATACGGTGAAAATTTTTTCATTTATAAATCCATAGCAGCCATATTTATATATAGGCCGATCTCTACCATATTCAGGATGGCTATGTTAGTGTCTTACACAACTCATTGTATCAAATTTCATCGAAATCTGTTAAAAATGCACCGTTTATAGGCCTAAGAACTTAAATCGCTTAATCGGTATATGAATATGACATTTATATCGGAACACGGATGTCGAAGAGCTTAAAAGGGCTCACTGTGCCGAATTTCAACGAATTTCAAATCTGGACCGATCTGGGCCGTTTTAAACACGGATGTCAAGGAGTCTAACACAACTCGCTATACCAAATTTCAGGGAAATCGAACATTAAATGCGCCTACTAGCGGCCAAGACCTTAATTCGAGAGATCGGTCTGTATTGCAGCCATATCCAAATCTTGACCGATCTGGGCCGTGTTAAACAAGGATATCAAGGAGCCTAACACAACTCACTGTACCGAATTTCAGAGAAATCGGTCAAAATATGCGCCTATTAGGGGGCCCACGATCTTAAATCGAGAGATCGGTTTATATGGCAGCTATATCCAAACCTGGTTCGTATTGAATAAGGATGTCGAGATGTCTAACAAAACTCACTGTCGCAAATTTCAGTGAAATCGGGTAATAAATGTAGCTTTGATGCACGTAATACCTTAAATCGGCAGATCTGTATATATGGTGGCGATATCAAGATATATATACAGCCCATATTTGAACTTTACCTGTCCATGGTCAAAAAAGAAATCTGTGCAAAGTTTCAGCTCAATATCTCTATCTTTAATGACAATAGAGCGATTTTGCAAATTTTTGACTAAAAAAAATTTTCATATTTAAAACGATGTCATATTTAAATCGGTAAATATACTCACATATTTATTTTTCTATGTTGTGCATACATGAATGAGCAAGTTCCAAATTTTCCCATGATCATTCCATTGAAGAACAGGGACAAACTTCTCACATAGCACTGAGTGCTTTCCGATTCAAGTTTAAGCTAAATGATAAGGGGCCTACTTTTCATACCCGAGTCCGAACAGCGGGCCGCAGAGCGACACCTCTTTGTTGCGAAGTTTTTACATGGCAGCCATACCAGATGGTACAGTAGTTTACAAATGTCGCCAGCATTAGGAGTGGATAACACTGAACACTTTTTCTGATGTTTTTTGCGCTTTGGTGGTCTCCATATATTACATATATATATTGGCACAATTTTTGTGAAATTTCCGATTAAAAAAAAAACACTGAAAATACTGAAGCAAAATTTTGAAATTATACATACCTCCTTAACGGTATACTATGGCGTAGTACATTGTATATTTCTTTCATATCTCGTTAAGCTCTTTATCTAGAGTTCTAAATCATGCAAATCGGATCAGTAGATCAAATGTTATAGCTTCTTAAAGGTTGGAGAAGTAGAAAGTGGTCAACTTTAACACCCTGTATTAAAGATATAGACTAACATTTTCCTGAAAGACTATGTCCTCCTCTACATATCGTCGACCAAATACTACCTTGTTCCAAAAAGCATGGATGTTCTTTGCGCTATTATGTTCATGCATTTCCAAAGAATGTTCCCTTAGCAAATGTTAGAATTTTCCAGTAGCAAATTTTCTGAAAATAGTTATTTGTTCATTTTTTCTATTGAATTAATATAATTTTCTGCATTGGAGATGGTGGAATACATCGGAATACGGAATACATTAAATTTGGAGATATGGCTATATGGAAGCTATATCAAAATATGTGTCATGTGCCTAATATAGCCCTTGGCGAAATTGGATAACAAACAACAAACAAGCCTTTGATTGGCGAAGAATCTTTAATCGGTGGAACGGTCAATATGGCAGCCTATATCCAAATATGGTCTTACCTGGGCCATATTTGGCACGGCTATCGAGGGGTCTAATACATATGGTAAAATGTGAATTTTTGGTAAATTTCTGCTCATTATCCCAATTTTTAAAGGCTGCTGAGATGGATATTTCAATATTTTACAAACGGAATTTCAAAAAAGATTTTTCGTGCTGGGTACAAAAAAAATTGAAGCAATTCAGTTGTGCTGGAAGTTTTATAGAAGTCATCAAGAGAAGTTTTTAAAATCATTTAATTTGATTTCAATAAAAAATTATTCTCTTGGTAGATCCATATTTGATAACACCTCAATAAGATGACGTGGATCAAATAACACTAAATGTGTTAAATGGTTGTCGATAACTTAATGGTTAAGGTGGTCAGGCTCAAAAAATTTTGGGTGGCTTCTTATATTCCAAGATAGAAGTCAGAAATATTAGATTGCGGTACAGGTTTTTTGGTTTTGCAATTTTATGCCACACATGCCTGATGATGAAATGCTGCATTAGATTAGTCACATTTCACATTCAATAAATCAAATAACATTTATTCTGTAGGGCTTCTTCCAGTATCAAAACCATGTTATTTTCACTTTTCCTTTGGTTTCAATCCGGTATGATAGGTCTCTCAAATGGCATTATTCATTCTAAAGAAATGTTGTTTTATTATTTCTTAAAGTTATATTTCTAAATAAATTGAGTATAAAATAAGCACGTGGAAAATGATAGCACTATCAATTTGATTTGTCAAAAATATATGTAATTTTGTCCCTCGTGTAGAAATTTTGGATATGGAACAAAATTCATATTTTTTTTTGAGTAGAAATGGAACAAAATTACCTCTGAATATCTCGAAAACTAAGGGAGATGGGTGAAAAAATCTGAAAGAACGTACCTTAAAATCTTAGAATCTGATCCTAAATCAAAAAAGTCAAAAAAGCGTATGGAACAAGATAGCATCAGGCCGACAAAATGTCTGGACCATTTTTACCGCTCAGATCAACAGGTAAAAAGTTGTGGACTTATTTCCAATGTTTTCGTCGTTTGGCTTACTGTGTTTGTTTTAAATCAAAAGAATATCGAAATGCTTTTTTGTAACGAGTAACATATTTCGGCGAATCACAGCTTTGGTCGATGTGCGTGTCTGTTTATAGACGCTCATTACTTTGTGAATTTTGGGAATTCAAACATATACATCGGTATATGTTTGCCCATCTCTTTTGTGAATTCGTATTGGAAAATAAGTTCAACGAGTAAAAAATGTGTGGTCAAACAAAATTGGAAATTGATATGATAAATGTATTGGGCTAGGCCCAGACAACAATTTGCCCAATATTAAAAATTTGGGCTAAAATACAGTTTATGCAAAAATCACAAAAAATCTAATGTTTTGCATTAACATGTTTATAAAATAACCCCAGTTTCGTAATTTTGGTAATACCGTAGAATATCCGGCTTACATTAGATCTTCGTTGTTCATCTCAAAACATTCCATTATTGCGTGTAACTCTGAATCTTCTAATTGGCATTTCTTTATTTTGCAAACATTTAAGGTAAGACCATATTTTGTGCGCATGCCACATTGATCAGATATCCATAAACTACTAAGTGTTCCACAGTGTTATTAGCTCACAAGAAAGTAAATTTGCCTTAATTGTGAGAACTAAAAAGCTAAGGATTTGCTTATAAGTTATGGAATTGTGGGTTAACCCAATAATTTTTTTATCAAAAAGGGCACATTTCGACATAATTGTTAAATTTTTATCAATAGTGTTAAAAGCTATCAATATTAACGGAAAAATATCAATGCACTCAATATTTTGTTGTTTGCCAACAAAATTCCAACAACTTCCAAAATTTTTTTATTTATTGACCTCTTTGATACTAACTAGGATAGGTTAGGTAAGGTTGAAAAGAGGCTGCAGATATTAATCCGCCCCATGCCACTATGGACATACACCTAAGTCAGTAATCGGCTTGTTATGCGCTCTTAAAACTAAAAAGTAACCTCTAAAAAGAAATTTTAAAGCTAGAAATTCCCTGCTACTTACAAAATCCTTAATTGTTTTCAATACCACTCCCCTAAGTTGGATCATGTCTGATTTTGTGTCTCCACCTAAGTACCGGTATCTGTTGGATGCGAAAGCCGGGCAATGACAAAGGAAATGCTCCAACGTCTCATCATCTTCCCCGCATGCCCTACACATGCTATCACTTGCCGCACCGATTTTATATAAGTGAGCTCGTAGTACTATGTGTCCCGTTTCAGTAATAACCTCGTCTTCTCACGATTTAGATCCCTCCATAGGATTTGGCCGTCCTACCGACCGTTTCGCTGTCGCACAATGTTGCATGCGCATTAGTCGCCCAATCCCTTAACTCGGACGGCGTCGACCGGAAAGTCTTCGGCTTCGACTGCTAAATCATCTGCCCTTCATTTCCCCTTACTCCGTTATGGCCCGGCACCCAAACGATGCGGATTTTCCCATCCTCAGAGAAGGCGTCAATTTTTTACACTGAAAGACCGTTCGTGACCTCACCGTCCTGGTTGCTATTGCCCTTGTGGCAATTTTGCTGTCGGTAAAGATTTTCACACTCGACATCCTCGTGCCTGCAGGACCGTATTATGGTCAGGCAGTCTAAAACAGATCTCAGTCCCTGAGTTCTCAATGTAAACCCCCAGGCCCACTCTGCCCTCTAGTTTTGATCCATCCGTGTAACATGATCTTCCAGATGGCAATACTAGGGTTCCGTCAATCCAAGACTGTGCCGATGGCAGCAGTGCCTCGCACTCGACTTCAAGGTTTATCTTAGGTATCCGATCGGAAACCTCTTCCCTTCATTCCAGGTTTGCTACCATCGCTTTGATTATACCGCGATGGTATGAGCTGCTCTCATCCTCAATCCATTCTCCCATCGTCTTAAGTCTCATAGCCGCAGTGACTGCCTCACACTTAATTTGTATGTCAATGGGTCGGATGTCTGTATGGTCTTGGTCTTATCACGCTGTAGTAGAGCCAGTGGACTATCCTAGGATTCAGGGCCCATTTCGAGCCCACCGCCCGTTGACATAGTGGCTAACATCTGTGAGCCTTCTTAGTACGCTTTTGAATGTGACACTTCCAATTCAGTTCCCTGTCCAAGATCACACCTAAGTATTTGACTCTGTCAGATATCGAAATCGTCTTATTGAGGAAACGTGGTGCGCTAAATTGGCCCACCTTCGTCTTCCTCGTGAACAGGCATATTTCAGCCTTCTCTGGGTTAACATTGAGACCTCTGGGTCTAGCCCAGTCATATGCCATATGCAAGGCCCTTGCGGCCCTTCTGCATAGCTCGTTCGGATCCTTACTTCTTAGAAGTATTATAACATCGTCGTATCGTGCGTAGCAGACGGGTTCAAATCCCTCCTCAGTCAGCATCCGTCATTTATGGTGGTCTTATATTTATGCCACGGGACACACAATTTATCCACCTGTTCCTTAGCATATGGTTAATCCAGTCTGTAAGGACTGGGTCCGCCCGGTACTGGTCTGAAGTTTGGATCAGTTTGTCGGTCCGCATATTGTTAAAAGCCCCCTCGATGTCAATGCACACCGCCAGTGTGTACGTTTTGGCATCGAAGGATTCTTCTATATTATGCACAACTTCGTGCAGGGCAGTCTTCACCGACCTTCCCTTGACATAGGCTTGCTGTTTGTATTTAAGCAGTTCGCTGGATGCCATACTGTCCACAATACGTTCCATGGTTTTGAGTAGAAAGGCCGTAAGGCTTAAGGGTCTGTAGGCCTTTGGTGTCGCATAACTTGCCTTGCCGGTCTTGGGTATAAAAACCACTCTTGCCTCCTGCCAGGCTTTCGGAGTATATGCAAGTCCTAGGCACGCTGTGAAAACTTTGACTTAATGGTATGAAGGTCCTCAAGGATTCCTTCACCATATATTCCGTTATTATAAACCTTCGATCAACGTCATTATTCAAAGATTCCGGTGTCTCCGTGAGTCCCTTCGTATCCTGTTGTAAATGGGGTTTCATTAAAAGCCTCAAAGCCTCCGTTGTCTCTGCTCTCACTCCCATGTTGTCTACTTAAGTTTTAGTTGGACATGGGTTTTTGAGAGAAACTTTTTTATCAAGGCGGCGTCATTAACGCTATCGACCTGTTCGCAGAAAGGCTTCCAGGAGGCAATTTTGCCGCTCTGGTAATCTTATTGTATTCCTTGAGCCGTGTGGAATACACATCCCAATAAACTTCCACTTTTTTACGACGTACTCTGTTAAAAAGTCTGCGGACCTCTTTCCCAATATTGCGAATATAGGTGATGATCTCATCGTCTGCTCCTTGTTCTTCAGACTGCATTGACTCCCCTGTTACTGCACTGCCTGATGTCATCGTTTAAGGTTCTTTGCCTAGTCTAGTCTTCCGAATTTTTATAAAGTCGGTAATGGTTGCATCGTCGGGTCCCTGTTCGTTAAGCTGTATTGGGTTTCCATTCCCTGTGCTGCCTGATGTTTCAATACTAGGAGCTTTGCCTATCTTAGCCTTCCAAATCTTAAGTAAGTGGTCTTCTTGGGAGTAGGTGATGGTACCATCATCGGCTCCCTGTTCGTTGGGTTGCTGCGTTGCCTAATGTTTCAACATTAAGATATTTACCTTTCCCAGTATTCCGAATCTTTAAGTCGGTGATGGGTCCGTCATCGGGTTCCTGTTTGTTAGGATGTGTTGGGTCTCTCGCCACTGCACTGTCTGATATTTTAGTATTAGGATCATTGTTTCTCCTAGTCTTTCTTATATTGAGAGATGCCGTGATTGTCTCGTTGTCGGCCCCCTGTTTGTTGGGCGGTGTTAAGTCACCTGCCACTGCACGGCCTAATGTCGCAGAATGAAAATTTCTGCCTATTCTAGTCTTCCCAATCTTGAAAAAGACAGCCATGCTCCCGTAGTGCGTCATGCCATTAGTCTTAGCCAAACTTGTCACGGAGACCTCATCAATGCCAACCACAAAAAGAGTTCCTTCCACCTTCTCTTCCCTGTGGAAGACCTCCCACTTATCTGCGACCAAACCTTCGTTTTGCTTGCCCCAGAATCCCAACATGCGTTCCGTCGCAAATATACTACCCCATTCCTTGATGAAGACCGTAGCCTTTGTGAGCTGGGGGATATCCACCTTTCTCACCAGGACGAGCTTTGCGCCCTCCCAGGGAGCGTGAATACCTCTGACGAACTGTTTGACGGCATCAACACATTCCTCCGACGCAAAACGCAGCGTAAAGATGTCCCCTCTAAACTCGCAGCTCATCATTTGTATGGATGGACCCTCTACAGAGTTCCACACATGTCCAAAAATCCGATCGTTAACCAGATTTTCCACTTGGGACCGATGATCTGGTGGAATTCTACCGGATGCATTGCGATATTGATGACTGCATAATTCAGCTCATCTCTGTTGTGCTTCCTTACCACTCTGGCGTAAGAGGACGGCTCTTACCATCCTCAGCGACCATCTTCCCCTTCCGTGATGGCTGTGACCTCCTTTTTAAAATGACAGTCCTCCATGAAGACTCAGGGGCCGTGCGCGCTTCCTTCGTTCGTGTTCCAACTTTTGTCCTCCGCTGGACACTGCCTGGAGTCTCCATTGCGGAATTGCTGGCTTGGATTTCCCAGAGTACTCGAAAGCGGGGAGCTCTTTTTCTTCTTCAGTATTTTAGCAGTGTTATGCTCTTCGGGAGATCTAATTCTTTTTCCAGCTTCCGTAGAAGTGCTTGAAATGTCAGTTCATCCCTTCCAGCATCCTGCATTTTCGCCCGATTACGCTGCCGGTACATACTCTTCTGTATCCTTCGTCATGCACTGGATCGCTTTTTTTTCTGCTTGTGAGCTTAGCAAAGCCATCGCTCACTTCTGCCGTCATCCCGATGACTTATCTCTCGATTCGGCTGCGATGACTGTTTCATTGACACCGTCGCTGTCTGAATTCGAGCCCGAAACACCACCTTTGCTTAAAGGCTGGGGACGAACTGTGCCTCCCTCTGGTTTATACGTCTCTTCTTGATTTCACCATTTTACAGGCTTCATATAATCCAATAATTTCAGCTGTGTAAACGGAGGTGTAATTAGGCAAAATTGCAGAGGTAAACACCTTATCCTCTGTCGTAACACTGAACGATTTATAATGTTTACTTTTAGACCCATCGGTGTAGATAAACTTTGAACCACTGTATCTTTCCTTCAATTCATCAAATCTAGGGTAAATGTGTTGGGATGTGTGCCAGATTTGTCGTGAGCGCACAAAGAAGTGTCGATTTGAATTTCGTGTCAAACATCTGCCGATGGGATCTTTGGTGTCTTCTTTGATGATCTGCATTTCTTCACAATTTGCTGAATAGGTGAATTTCTACTAAAAGTTAGGCTGTTTGAGAACCAGGTAACTACAGCCTTTATTAGAGTTTCAAAAGGTAAGTTCTGATAACAAGTTGTTTATTCGGGTACTTCGAAATGCTCCAAGAGTTCATCTCAATGGTATAATAACTATCATTTTGATTTTTCACAGTTTTGATGCGCTTGATGCGCTTCCATATATTAGCAGCGGGTAGACAATTTTTGATATAAGAATAGATTTTACTTTCGACATTATTGAAGTTATGTTGCAACTCATTCTCATAGAAGAAAGCCATTTAATAATACCTAATTACCTGTGCAAAACCGATGTTAGCCTATCTATATGGGTATCCCATCGATATTTGGAGTTAATGTACAAACCTAGAATTCTCATAGAATTAGCCTTCTCCAAGGGGTGGTTGCCTGTAAATATACCAGCTTGGCAGTTTCCTAATCTACAAATATGTATAGATTTGGCTACAGAGAGAACAGCGCCAGAGTTATAGCACTATTCATCTATATCACCGAGAAGTTGCGACAAATCAGTCACAGAGTCTTTGTCTCTTTTGTTTTCAACCATAATGTTGAAATTGTCGGCTCATGCTTCGAATTTTATCTCTTTATAGGGCGAAATTACAGGGCATAGGCTGTTGTAGGCAATAAGAAATTGGATCACCGAAACTGGCATACCCAGTGGTATACCATTATATAATGGCCGAGGTCGGGAATAGGCACTTTTGACTCGTGTGACTATTTTCCTATTCGACATAAAATTCAAAATATATTGGATTATTTTTAGAACAATTTTCTACCATCTTAGCTGATTGTATACCAATCTTGTCGAATGCTCTTTGAGTCCAGTGAGATTATCGACATATGCCACCGTTTCGATAGATTGCTTGTTATAACAAAATCCAAGAACAGCAATGGGTCAGTGGTCGATTTTCCTCTCTTGAAACCAATCTGAAGAATATTCAGTAACTTGTATGATTTATGTACTACCATAATCTGTTGGCTATTATACGGTCAAGAAGCTCAGATATGCATCCATTAAAGGAGATGGGTCTATATGACTATAATAACTACTGCCATACTCAATTTGTACTGCTGAGGTAAACCCGGGTGTTTTCCCTCATAACTTTCCTAATGTACCTAAGAGTTCAATAAATGTTATTATAATCTCTATTTAGTTTGTAGCCAGTGAATTAATATTTTTTTATTCTTTCTTTAGTCTATAGATTACATAATCCTTACAGACTAAATTATAAACTTAATAGTATATATATGTACAAATACAAATATATAAATAATTTTTGATTAAATGAAAAAACAAAAACTATGTATTAAGGCAGCGTAAAGGGTCATTGTTTGCATAGTTCGATGTCAAAAATCTTAATTGAAGCAGCTGATAGTTACGGGATGGTCTAAAAGGAACATTTATATACATTCTATTCAAAATTATATCAGAGATTATTTTGCCTTGCATAATTTTGAGAAGGAAGATAATATTTATCATTGTACGCCGGCTTTTTAATGTAGGTATTTTAATTAAGTTTAATCTGAATTCATAAGACGAAAGAGCCCGAGGATCCCAGCCACGCCCCCTGAGGGAAAATAAATGAAATTGTTTTTCGACAGACTTTTATATTTTTGCCATAATTTTTTTTTTTATTTTTTCTTCTTGGAAAATCTTTTTGAAATTATTGAACAACCAGTAGTACCAACCATAATAACTGGAGACTTCAATAGCTGGTACACTACGTAGTGCTCTAGAAGTATTAATAACTACTAGTAAAAAGGCATTAAGTTCAGCCGGGCCGAACATTGGATACCCACCACCTCCGGTATATATGTAAACCATCTTTCATCAAACTCCGGTGTAAATTGCATATCTTATGTCCCATAGCAGTTATATCGAAATATGTTCCGATTTGGACCAAATACTAATAGGTACAAGTCATTGTTCAATTGTGTATAACAAAATATCGGTCTTTTTGGTAGCTTTATCTAAAAACAAACCGATCTGGACCATATACAACATGGATTTCGAAAAGCCTAACATAAGTCACTGTGTCAAATTTCATATAAATGCGCCTTTTTTGGGGCCAAGACTTTAAATCCAGATATCGTTCTATATGGCAGCTATATGCAAATCTTGATCGATCTAGACCAAATTGCAGAAATATGTGGGATTAACTTAACTCTGTCCCAAATTTCGGCAACATCGGACAGTAAATGCGCCTTTTATGGGCCCAAAACATTAAATTGAGAGATCGGTCTATATGGCAGCTTATCCAAATCTGGTCCGATCTGAGTGAAATTGAAGAAGGATGTCGAAGGGCCTAACACAACTCACTGTCCCAAATTTCGGCAACATCGGACAAAAAATGCGCTTTTTATGGCCCCAAAAGTTAAAACCGAGGGATCGGTCTACATGGCAGCTATATCGAAATCTGGACCGATCTGTGCCATATTGCAGAAGTATGTCAAGGGGCTTAACTTAACTCATTGTCCCAAATTTCGGCGACATCGGACAATAAATGCGCCTTTTATGAGTCCAAAAACTTAAATCGAGGGATCGGTCTATATGGCAGCTATATCCAAATTTGATGCGTCAGTCCCAAATTTCAGCAAAATCGGATAATAAATGTGGCTTTTATGGGCCTATGACCCTAAATCAGAGGATCGGTCTATATGGTAGCTATATCTAAATCTGGACCGATCTGGGCCAAATTGACGAAGGGTGTTTTGATCGATCTAGACTAAATTGTAGAAATATGTGGGCTTAACTTAACTCTCTGTCCCAAGTTTCGGCAACAACGGACAATAAATGCGCCTTTTATGGGTCCAAAACATTAAATTGAGAGATCGGTCTATATGGCAGCTATATCCAAATCTGGTCCGATCTGAGTGAAATTGAAGTAGGATATCGAAGGGTCTAACACAACTCACAGTCCCGAATTTCATCAAAATCGGAAAATAAATGTGGCTTTTATGGGCCTAAGACTTTAATGGGAGGATCGGTCTATATGGCAGCTATACCCAAATCTGGACCGATCTGGGCCAAATTGACAAGGATGTCGAAGGGCCTAACTCAACTCACTGCCTCAAATTTCAGCAAAATCGGATAATAAATGTGGCTTTTATTGGCCTAAGACCCTAAATCGGCGGATCGGTCTATATGGGGGCTATATCAAGATATAGTCCATTATATCCCATCTTCCAACTTAACCTGCTTATGGACAAAAAAAGAATCTGTGCAAAGTTTCAGCTCAATATCTCTATTTTTAAAAACTGTAGCGTGATTTCCACAGACAGACGGACGGACATGTCTAGATCGTCTTAGATTTTTACGCTTATCGCACAGAACTTAAGTGTGCACAGAACTTTTCGACCATAGACCTAACCTTTTGCAGCCCTACTGTTGCGGCACAGCCCGAACGGAAAGTTCTTGATGAACTTTATGGCAGTGACCACTATGCAATAAATATTTCTCTGTTTAAGGACCGAACTAAATCAGTAAATACTTACGTGCACATACCACGTTTTAAGATAGAATAGGCAAATTCGGATTTATACCGCGAAAAATGTATGACCATGGAAACACAGACACCAATAAGCGACCATATAAACAAAGAAGCAGCAAATATGTTAAAAATACCAAAACCATCAAAATTTCACAAGAAAGTTCCATGTTGGACCGGAAAGCTAAACGCTTTAAGTATAAGAAAAAATAAATTATGGCAAAAATATAAAAGTCTGTCGAAAAACAATTTCATTTATTTTCCCTCAGGGGGCGTGGCTGGGATCCTCGGGCTCTTTCGTCTTATGAATTCAGATTAAACTTAATTAAAATACCTACATTAAAAAGCCGGCGTACAATGATAAATATTACTTTCCTTCTCAAAATTATGCAAGGCAAAATAATCTCTGATATAATTTTGAATAGAATGTATATAAATGTTCCTTTTAGACCATCCCGTAACTATCAGCTGCTTCAATTAAGTTTTTTGACATCGAACTATGCAAACAATGACCCTTTACGCTGCCTTAATTCATAGTTTTTGTTTTTTCATTTAATCAAAAATTATTTATATATTTGTATTTGTACATATATATACTATTAAGTTTATAATTTAGTTTGTAAGGATTATGTAATCTATAGACTAAAGAAAAAATAAAAAAATATTAATTCACTGGCTACAAACTAAATAGAGATTATAATAACATTTATTGAGCTTTTAAGTACATTAGGAAAGTTATGAGGGAAAACACCCGGGTTTACCTCAGCAGTACAAAGTGAGTATGGCAGTAGTTATTATAGTCATATAGACCCATCTCCTTTAATGGATGCATATCTGAGCTTCTTGACCGTATAATAGCCAACAGATTATGGTAGTACATAAATCATACAAGTTACTGAATATTCTTCAGATTGGTTTCAAGAGAGGAAAATCGACCACTGACCCATTGCTGTTCTTGGATTTTGTTATAACAAGCAATCTATCGAAACGGTGGCATATGTCGATAATCTCACTGGACTCAAAGAGCATTCGACAAGATTGGTATACAATCAGCTAAGATGGTAGAAAATTGTTCTAAAAATAATCCAATATATTTTGAATTTTATGTCGAATAGGAAAATAGTCACACGAGTCAAAAGTGCCTATTCCCGACCTCGGCCATTATATAATGGTATACCACTGGGTATGCCAGTTTCGGTGATCCAATTTCTTATTGCCTACAACAGCCTATGCCCTGTAATTTCGCCCTATAAAGAGATAAAATTCGAAGCATGAGCCGACAATTTCAACATTATGGTTGAAAACAAAAGAGACAAAGACTCTGTGACTGATTTGTCGCAACTTCTCGGTGATATAGATGAATAGTGCTATAACTCTGGCGCTGTTCTCTCTGTAGCCAAATCTATACATATTTGTAGATTAGGAAACTGCCAAGCTGGTATATTTACAGGCAACCACCCCTTGGAGAAGGCTAATTCTATGAGAATTCTAGGTTTGTACATTAACTCCAAATATCGATGGGATACCCATATAGATAGGCTAACATCGGTTTTGCACAGGTAATTAGGTATTATTAAATGGCTTTCTTCTATGAGAATGAGTTGCAACATAACTTCAATAATGTCGAAAGTAAAATCTATTCTTATATCAAAAATTGTCTACCCGCTGCTAATATATGGAAGCGCATCAAAACTGTGAAAAATCAAAATGATAGTTATTATACCATTGAGATGAACTCTTGGAGCATTTCGAAGTACCCGAATAAACAACTTGTTATCAGAACTTACCTTTTGAAACTCTAATAAAGGCTGTAGTTACCTGGTTCTCAAACAGCCTAACTTTTAGTAGAAATTCACCTATTCAGCAAATTGTGAAGAAATGCAGATCATCAAAGAAGACACCAAAGATCCCATCGGCAGATGTTTGACACGAAATTCCGATTTGCAACTACCCACGACTTCGACCACTGATATACATAGAAACTATCCCCCTGACTTTAAATACTGCTCAAATCGACACTTCTTTGTGCGCTCACGACAAATCTGGCACACATCCCAACACATTTACCCTAGATTTGATGAATTGAAGGAAAGATACAGTGGTTCAAAGTTTATCTACACCGATGGGTCTAAAAGTAAACATTATAAATCGTTCAGTGTTACGACAGAGGATAAGGTGTTTACCTCTGCAATTTTGCCTAATTACACCTCCGTTTACACAGCTGAAATTATTGGATTATATGAAGCCTGTAAAATGGTGAAATCAACTCGTCCCCAGCCTTTAAGCAAAGGTGGTGTTTCGGGCTCGAATTCAGACAGCGACGGTGTCAATGAAACAGTCATCGCAGCCGAATCGAGAGATAAGTCATCGGGATGACGGCAGAAGTGAGCGATGGCTTTGCTAAGATCACAAGCAGAAAAAAAAGCGATCAAGTGCATGAAGAAGGAGACAGACGAGTATGTACCGGCAGCGTAATCGGGCGAAAATGCAGGATGCTGGAAGGGATAGAACTGACATTCCAAGCACTTCTACGGAAGCTGGAAAAAGAATTAGATCTCCCGAAGAGCATAACACTGCTAAAATACTGAAGAAGAAAAAGAGCTCCCCGCTTTCGAGTACTCTGGGAAATCCAAGCCAGCAATTCCGCAATGGAGACTCAGGCAGTGTCCAGCGGAGGACAAAAGTTGGAACACGAACGAAGGAAGCGCGCACGGCCCCTGAGTCTTCATGGAGGACTGTCATCATTCCACATCACGGAAGGGGAAGATGGTCGCTGAGGATGGTAAGAGCCGTCCTCTTACGCCAGAGTGGTAAGGAAGCACAACAGAGATGAGCTGAATTATGCAGTCATCAATATCGCAATGCATCCGGTAGAATTCCACCAGATCATCGGTCCCAAGTGGAGGATCTGGTTAACGATCGGATTTTTGAACATGTGTGGAACTCTGTAGAGGGTCCATCCATACAAATGATGAGCTGCGAGTTTAGAGGGGACATCTTTACGCTGCGTTTTGCGTTGGAGGAATGTATTGATGCCGTCAAACAGTTCGTCAGAGGTATTCACGCTCCCTGGAAGGGCGCAAAGCTCGTCCTGGTGAGAAAGGTGGATATTCCCCAGCTCACAAAGGCTACGGTCTTCATCAAGGAATGGGGTAGTATATTTGCGACGGAACGCATGTTGGGATTCTGGGGCAAGCAAAACGAAGGTTTGGTCGCAGATAAGTGGGAGGTCTTCCACAGGGAAGAGAAGGTGGAAGGAACTCTTTTTGTGGTTGGCATTGATGAGGTCTCCGTGACAAGTTTGGCTAAGACTAAAGGCATGACGCACTACGGGAGCATGGCTGTCTTTTTCAAGATTGGAAAGACTAGAATAGGCAGAAATTTTCATTCTGCGACATTAGGCCGTGCAGTGGCAGGTGACTTAACACCGCCCAACAAACAGGGGGCCGACAACGAGACAATCACGGCATCTCTCAATATAAGAAAGACTAGGAGAAGCAATGATCCTTATACTAAAATATCAGACAGTGCAGTGGCGAGAGACCCAACACATCCTAACAAACAGGAAGCCGATGACGGACCCATCACCGACTTAAAGATTCGGAATACTGGGAAAGGTAAATATGTTAATGTTGAAACATTAGGCAACGCAGCGACAGGAGACATCTTCCCCGCATGCCCTACACATGCTATCACTTGCCGCACCGATTTGTGCGGCATATATATATATATATATATATATATATATATATATATATATATATATATATATATATATATATATATATATATATATATATATATATATATATATATATATATATATATATATATGTTGCGTTGCCTAAAAAGTAATTGCGGATTTTTTAAAAGAAAGTAAATGCATATTTAATAAAATTTGGAATGAACTTTATTCAAATATATAATTGCCATTTTGTTCGATAACCTTTTGCCATCTTCCTGGCAAATTTAGTATTCCACGCTCATAGAACTTCTGGCCTTTATCTGCAAAAAACTGAACCAAGTGCGATTTTATAGCCTCATCATTGCCGAAAGTTTTACCATTTAAGGAGTTCTGCAAAGATAAATGGTAGTCTGATGGTGCAAGGTCAGGGCTATATGGTGGATGCATCAAAAGTTCCCAGCCAAGCTCACTCAGTTTTTGGCGAGTGACCAAAGATGTGTGCGGTCTAGCGTTGTCCTGGTGGAATATGACACCTTTACGATTGACCAATTCTGGTCGCTTCTCCTTGATGGCTGTATTCAATTTCTCCAATTGTTGACAGTAAACATCCGAATTAATCGTTTGGTTCCTTGGAAGCAGCTCAAAATATACCACATCATTCCAATCCCACCAAACAGACAGCATAACCTTCTTTTGGTGAATATCAGCCTTTGAAGTGGTTTGAGCTGATTCACCATGCTTGGACCATGATCGTTTTCGACTAACGTTGTTGTAAACAATCCATTTTTCATCTCCAGTTATGATTCGTTTTAAAAACGGATCGAATTCATTGCGTTTAAGGTGCATATCGCAAGCGTTGATTCGGTTTTTAAAATGAATTTCTTTCAATACATGTGGTACCCATATTAAAATTGACGCCAAACAAACAAATGTAAACAAAATTTCGCGCACTTTTTTTCTAAAGCAAGCTAAAAGTAACAGCTGATAACTGACAGAAGAAAGAATGCAATTACAGAGTCACAAGCCGTTGAAAAAACTTGTCAACGCCTACTATATTACTACTATATTACCGACAATTACTTTTTGGGCATCCCAATATATACAATATAATATATTTTTCAGATAGTTCATTTATATATAAGAGAAGCTGCTATCATCTATTTGATATTTTGGTTTGGTTTTTCGCGTATTTTGAGATCGGTAGCGATTCTTTTTCAATAATATGTCTTCCGTGTATTAATATTTTATGTACAGAGGGAGGCATATGAAACCAAGGGTATAAAAGTATTCGGAAATAATTATTCCCAATGTTTGTATTCCCCGAACCTGTCCCCGTAATATCCACTTAAATACCCACTAGTGTTCTTAATTCTGTTCAATATATATTTTGGTTTGTTGAGCAATTTCTTTATTTTCGCCACGAATTCGCGTATTTTGAGATCGGTAGCGATTATTTTTCAATAATATGTCTTCCGTGTATTAATATTTTATGTACAGAGGGAGGCATATGAAACCAAGGGTATAAAGGTATTCGGAAATAATTATTCCCAGTGTTTGTATTTCCCGAACCTGTCCCCGTAATATCCACTTAAATACCCACTAGTGTTCTTAATTCTGTTCAATATATATTTTGGTTTGTTGAGCAATTTCTTTATTTTCGCCACGAATTTGCCAACTTTTTATTGGTATTCTGTAGGCGATATGAATTATAAACTCGAAGCACCGTATCCAAACATGAAGTGTCGATAATCCATATTAACACAAATGGTTTCGTAGCTGTCTCAGTAGAACAAAATTTAGATTGTTCATCGTTTTTGGTGTTGACCCACAAAATCCGCAAGCCACTGATGATGATTCCGCTATAGTATTAATAAATTTCCATAGTATTAAATAATTTTCCCTAGTTGAAGAAGGCCGATTATTTTGCCATAGTATTGCGCATCCTCTTGTGATTTGTTTAATAAATGCCCATCGATGGTTCCAGTATCGGAAACACTGAAATGTTGACGGTAAGTTGAGTGTCCACTGCTACCGTTACATCCCCATTTGTATATTGCTTTTATGCGCAGGTAAACAGTCATGAGATCCTCAAAAGTTATTGAAAAGCCTTGTATTATACATGTAACTGTATGGTTTGCGAGACGTATCGACTGAATTTTCAGATACATTTGTGTCACTGGGGTAACACTCCGTTTGTGTTTTAGCCACCATATCATAGCATGGATAAATATTGCAATTTTGTTCGTTGGCATCATGTTGCATTAGTTTATATGACCTTTTGGAGCAATCACCATCAATATAAAGAACTAAAGCTTCCTTGTATACGGAACAGGTGTTTTTTATTAACTAATTTTTTATTAATTAAAACATACCTGTTAATAAAAATAATAATGCAAATCTTTTTAAAAAATTAACTTGTTATACCCTCCACCATAGGATGGGGGTGTACTGATTTCGTAATTTTGTTTGTAACACCTCGAAATATGCGTCTAAGACCCCATAAAGTATATATATTCTTGATCGTCGTAACATTTTAAGTCGAACTAGCCATGTCCGTCCGTCTGTCTGTCGAAAGCACGCTAACTTTTGAAGGAGTAGAGCTAGCCGCTTGAAATTTTGCACAAATACTTCTTATTAATGTAGGTCGGTTGGGATTGTAAATAGGCCAAATCGGTCCATGTTTTGATATAGCTGCCATACAAACCGATCTGGGGTCTTGACTTCTTGAGCCTCTAAAGGGCGGAATTCTCGTCTGATTTGACTGAAATTTCGCACATAGTGTTTTGATATCACTTCCAACAACTGTGAAGTATGGCCCTAATCGGCCCATAACCTGATATAGCTGCTATATAAACCGATCTCGGGTCTTGACTTCTTGACTCTCTAAAGAGCGCAATTCTCATCCTATTTGGCACAAATTTTGTACAACAGCTCCTCCCATGGCCTTCAACATACATGTGCAATATGGTCAGAATCGATCCATAGCTTGATACAGCTCCCATATAAACACATCTCCCGATTTCGCTTCATGAGCCCCGAATCGTACTATAATTTGATATAGCTGCTCCTCCGTCCTAATTCATTGTACTTTGTTTGCCTAAAAACAGATACTGCGTAAAGAACTCGTTTTTTTTTTTGCTGTCAACAAAATTGGACTTGACAAAGACACAAAAATGTTGATTGAACATCCTGCAACATGTGCTAAGATTAAGTGCTCACAGCTGCGCGAATATTAGAATCAAAACAAAAAGGAAAACAAAAAAATAGTTGTTATTGCTTATATTTTAGAAAAAATAAATAAATCTAGCCGAAATCTTAATTGGGCATATCGGCCACAGTGAGGTAGTTGTGCTCACTATACTTCCGGCAGTTAGTACTACATATAAAATCTTCACATACCACTAAAGAATTCGGAAACCTAGGCTCGAATCCCCCGGCCAGCCAAATTTTTTTTGTTATTTGTTCTTTAAACTTATTTAAGAAAAGTCGGCTTAAAAAATATGTATTTCCTCTTAAACATTCTTTTTAAAATGGTTTCTACACTTTTTTTTATTTTAATTTTAATTTTATTGAGAAACTTAATTGTACCATAGTGCTTATTGTTCTTGTATCATCATTAAGAAAATGATGTCGGTAGGCTAGAGGATGCAAGAAAGACTACCAAACATGACATCATGAGTTCAAATCTCTCCTCGACCACCGACAAAATTAATAGAATTAATTTTAAAGCGTAATAAGTCGAGGGAGAAAAACCCGATGGAGAGCAGCAGCAAGCAGAAAAGAACGACGACGCACGCTTGCTTAAAGCAAATTTTATTTTTGGAAGCATAACATAAACTAGACAATAAACTCAACACCAACTTTGGTTTTCACAACAGCAAAAAAATTGGTTGAGGCAACAAATCTTTTTTCTGGGTGTACAAGAGAGCCATTGGGAAAAGTTCGTGGTTCAAACCGCGTGTCATGCACTGGATATATAGTTATCAAATCATCAGATGCGCAGAATTTAATGCTACACCTAATGGCTCTGGACATTGTGGCTAGCAAATTGCTGCGAGGCTAAGGGACCTTTTTCTTTGGACATACAGCGGCTACGGATCAATACCCGATGTTCCAGGCAGATTGAATTACACACTGCCTCTGCCGCTTTTTGATAAAAAGGAGTGACAAGGTATTTTTTTTATCAAATAACCGGTTGGAAATGCAATATCCGTGCTAATAAAATGTGCGTAGACTTCTATGCGGTTGTTCCAAATCTACGCGACCAGGTGGGTTTTGGGGTTACTCTGAAGGACTAGGACGGGTCATATCGAGAAGGTTTTTTGACCTCTCTCGAGTGTGAATAAAACGAAATGTAGAAATGGTGGAGTGACTATAATATAATAATACAATTTTTGCAAAATTGCTTATCGTGAATATGAGTTGAATACATAACACACGTTAGTTCATGATCTTAAAAAATCGGGTGATGTATGTAATGTTTTCTTAAACTTATTTCTTTCGCAACCGCTCACACTAGTTAAAATGTTTTAGAAAAATTGCATTTTTTCACACTCCAACATAAATGTTATGGTGCAATATTGTTGCGATTTTTTTTTCCCGCTTTCTCTGCGGGACATTTTTTTAAATTAAGAAATAATTAAAAATCATTTTGCTGTTCCGAGATTCAAACTCGAGACCTTTGAATTGAAAAGCAGAATTACAACCTCTGTGCCACAAAGCTCCTGCCCATTTTATGTCAAAATCTTATTTTAACCTTGACTTTTCCTTACGAAAAAAGCATGGCCATCTTTGATGAAAAAGAGTTTGAACATGTTTTCCTTTTTGTTGTTGTTAGAAATATGTAAATGGGAAAATAGTGTCGAATTCAAGCAATAGTGATGTGGATGAATGCGTAGAGCGTTTGTTTTGTAAACGAAAGTTTCTTGGTTCAACTCAAGGTTGTGACAAAAGGTAAAGTTTTATCAATATATAATTGCAATGTTTCATATTGAATTTGTCTTCCTCAAAACAGCTGAGCAATTGATAGAGTGGGGATGTGAGACAGGCGGAACTAAATGGGTTGTATAATTAAGACGTGTTCGCCAATTTAACTGAATTCTCTGAAAAGTTCGGAAAAAGTCGATTCTTTTCAATAATTTTACCATTAAGTTAGTTTTAATGCTCGTTAGTTATATTATAGCTGTGGGTTTAAAGTAAACTAATAATATGTAAAAACAATTTCGTAGCTATTATGAAATTATGGAACTAGTAACGAGCTTATGGGAAGTTAAATATTTTCCAAATTCAGTTAATTTTATCTAGTGTTGTGGTGCAAAATTTTTTGAAAACGATTTGCATATAAGTTTGTTACACTGTTAGGTCCATAATACCTATCGCTGGCAAACGTATTTTTGAATTCAAAAACTGCCCTCGACTGTCGTAGATCACTCAACGTGATGACTGACGTTGTGGGCTTTTTATGGCAATCTGGATGGTTCAAGGGTAGGAACAACAAAGGATTCCCCTTCACTTATTCTTATAGTATCACAATGGATGAAAATGTCTAAGTGAGCCAGACTGCCATTTAAACCTAACCTATTCTTCAAGACGTTCTTTATTTCGTACCACATTTCATAATTCCAGCAGTTCGTGCTGGGCAAACTTTCACCATTCCGTACCATTTTACCCACCCAAACCCCGTCTTATTTAGTATCAACGATCCAAGGCCAACTTTCGTACTGCATTTCATGATTCTACCTTTACCCGTTCGGGCTACACAGTGAGGCGGCAATCACGCGGCTATTTTATATATCAAAATTGACAAACGAAATATAAAGACATTTGGAGATTGAAAATCACTGAATTTTGTATGTTAAAAAACATTTGCATTTTACGGCCATATTCATACAAAAAAATTATTACGGGCTTTAAATCTCTTTTTAACTATTACACACTTCTTACTTAAATAACTGATTTTGAAATTTCTTATTCACAAGCACATAATAACAATCACACAACTATTGGACATTTTTAGAGTTGTTTTTATGTGGTAGTTCTGGTATCTGACAATGATATACTGTTAGTAAAATAGAAGGAAATTATTTTCCTTTCAAATTATTGATGCTAGTTTTAAGATTTCTGTAAAAGCGTGCGGATTTTAACCTCTACGGGCATACATCTAAGCCCGTAAACGGCTTGCTGCGCTCTCTAAATCATAAAAAGGTAATCTATACGAGGGTTTCCTTTTATATGTCGGGAGTGGACAGCCCTTGTGTTGCAATCTGCCAACTGACGGCTCTATCGTAAAGCTTGACATTTTTCAGAACGTTTTGACAAACGAGCGCTATTTGAGTTGTTTACAGTACCTATTCCTATGGCCGGACAAATTTAATTAAATCGTAAACATTTTCGTGCAATTAGTTTTTAAACATTCGACGTGGATTAACTCAACAGCAGTACATCGATGAACTTAATTCAATTTTTGGCGATGAAGCTCCATCAAGGACCAGTGTTTATCGATGGTATGGTGAATTTAACCGAGGTTGTAGTTCACTCCAATACGAATTTCGTGAAGGTCGTCCAAAATCAGTTGATGTTCCAAAAACCATTGATACTGTGCGCAAACTGATATTGCAAGATCATCATATGACCTGTCGTGAGATTGAGACAACCTTAGGCATTAGTGGAACCAGCATACATTCAATATTGCATGAACATTTGTCCGTCAACCAAATTTGTTAGTGTTAGATTTCACACAATTTGTCAATCGCTCAAAAAAAGGCTTGTATAGATTGGTCGTAACAAATTGTCCAAAAATACAAAACCACTGCATTTTTAGAGCATTCAAAACATCGATTTGATGAGTCATCCGAAATATAGTCCTGACTTGGCACTGAATGACTTCTTTTTATTTCTTTACGTAAATAAAATGAGGGGTCAACGTTTTTCGACACCTGAAGAAGCGGTTGATGCGTTCAGAATACATGTTTTGGAGATACCTCAATCAGAGTGGCAATAGTGCTTCGACAATTGGTTCAAACCCATGCAAAAGTGTATACATCCTAATGGAGGATATTTTGAAAAACAATAAAGCAATTTCAATTGATTAGTTCTTATTGCCTCCGCAACGCGTTCTTTCAACCTGTTTAAAATTCCGGCTAGGGAGGTGTCGACATGATTATTTTATTTGTAGCCAAAGTGAGAGCAACTCCGGGCCCGAAAACAGATCTCCTCTTCGCAAATGCTGAGTGAGTTAACATATTGAAAATTGGCGAGTAAGCTGACACACAATGATTTTGTTTAAATGACTCCTAAATAGGCTTAGAAATAGAGAAAAGGCGCCATATAAATTTAAATTTTTGTCGGGTTTGGCGGAAATTTGGCACATACAGTACACTTATGATCATTAATATTCACGCTCAGATAGATCCATTAATATCCATTAATCCATTAATAGAAATAATCTATAGTGGTGAATTACCATGATTTGGCCCGGCCGAACTTAGCGCGATATGAATTGTTTCGCATTCATTTGTATAGGTTTATGCTGAAAATCTTAGATGAAATAGTTCGGTGAATTGTATTATTGAATAAATATATATGTATTAAATTTATATTCTGAACCCATTTATAATCAATTAAATGTTTGAATATTTTCAGATTTGGAGCCTCAACCAATTTACGCTGATAAAAGCGTTTTCTGGGGAACATGCTAAAAATAGTTTCTTCAAACAATTTGGACAAGGTGTCAGCCAAATTCAAATTGATGCTTATGGCAGAATATTTTCCTGTGGCTCCGATGGATGTATGAAAGTTCGGCAATTATTTGAAAAGGACACTATTGTTCAAACTATGTATTAAACAAATGACGTATATTAATAATTGTTCTTATTTGTTAAATGTTCAAAAAACCGATAATTTTAACAATAAATAATGTGTTACATAGTAAGTAAAACATATTTAATTTGAATTACATGTTTTGTAACAACACAGAATTTATATACGTTCGCTCAAAAAAAGTGAATGGAAATTTAACTAAATGGGAGTAAAATTTACATGATTTAACTCTTAAGATTTTTTGTCCCGTTTGGTGTACGCAATTCTTTATTTTGGGTGTATGCGTGTAATAAAATCAAGATGAAATTTTCATAAGTTGGGATATCTGAACTCAAATTCAGCATGTTTTGAACTAAATTATAAGGAAAATTCTTAAGCGTTTTAATATCAATCTCATACAAATTTGAATAATGATTGTGGCGATTCAAACGTAAGAGAAATGGTTATTTACTCGCTAGAAGCTGACATTTAGACTACAAAGGAATCAAATCAAAGAAATATTCGAAAATAAAACCGAATATTTTATTTCGACTTTAACATTGCCGGCCACACTGCAACATTGAGGCATGTTGTAACTAAACTAGACTATAACTGCGAAAAAAAGGTATAGTGCAATAAGTGAGTTTTAGATTAATTTTTTTTCACAATTCTACACTTAAACCTAGTACGATGGGTCAAAAGGAATACTGTAAAGCCAGAAGAGACTCTCGCGATTTATTTCAGGCCAGAACAGACTTCGCATCCACGAAAAGAATAACGAATGAACCAGAACGAACCAGAACGAACCCTGGCGAAGCCACGAAAATATTAAATAGTATGCCAGTAGAGATCCTGGCAAAGCTACAATACACTTCGTTCCACGAAAAAAGCAACGAATGGGCCAGTAGGGACCCTAGCAAATCAGAAAAAAAGACTTCACGTTCACAAAAAAAAAAAACGAATGGGCCGAAAAGGACCCTGTAGAGCCAAGAGAAAGACTGTGGTCGAAATACCAAAAAGCGATGTTATACGAAAACAAAGAGCGGGTTGGTCAACAATCCAATTTAGCTTTAGGTCGCCATGCAATGGCGTTTTCCTATCGAATATTTGTGCCGAAGAGGTAATTGATGCTTCGGGTTAGCAATAACCCAATTACCCTATTTTGTGTTATTAACGAGCCCGCCACATTTGGTAAATAACTATTCAAAAGTATTTTCGGATGCAAATCTGCTCCTAGCAAAACATCCACCGGACGTGGTACAATAGATTCGGGTTAGACAATTGCAGCTGTAGTATTAGAGAAAGTGTGTCTCTCGTAACCGTGAAGGTTGGCAAATCACGTGAAATGAATGACAGGACCAAAGTCGTCATCTCCAAGACAATACAAGAGTCAAGCGGAGAACCAATTTTTAGATAACAAGTTCTATTCGACGTAGTAGAAACCGTTTCATTAAATCCCGATGCCGCAACATTAATTGAGCTAGTAAGAAGCTTTAAACGAGATTGAAAACGCCCAGTCCGAAGCAGGATCAATCAATGCTCGCGCAGGATACGAAACACCATTGTGAACAACTTTGATCATAGCAGTTCCCAAAAGCACTGCTCGGTTCTGTGAATGTAATAGACCTATCAAGATACATAAGTAGTCGAAGTTGAAGGTTACGATTGTTCCATACAGGGTGAAGTTGTAGGTCGAAAACTAGGAACCAATTTGGACAAAGTTGTGAACGGAGAGGATGTCGAACTAGACTAGATTGAATTTGTCCGATGTAGAAAAGTGAATTGCCGCTGCCTACATATAGTACAATAGTATATACTATTATAATTTGTAATCTTCCACTAAATAATTCATACACAATCTGTAACGTTTAGTCAACGTGACTTAACGATCAGAAGAAGATAGCTCTCTAAACTCAGGCAAGTCGATATTTTATAATCCCGCTTATGGCAAACCACACAAGTAGATTGGGACGAAAATGGACGATTTTTGGTAGAAGATTTCGTAGAACGATCGAGAACCTTCTCTGTTTAAAAGTGTTTTAAATAAACAACAGATTTGAGGTCGTGAAGACACACCAAAGACCTTAGTCTTTCGGAAAGAAAGGCATCCAAATCTGCCCACGACTAAAGAGCAGTTTATCTCGAACGTTTTGTTCCAACAGTCTGTGTAATTTTTGGCAAACTCGGCAGACAAATAAAAACCAAGATCTGATCCAAATTAATCCCGAATAAGTCTCACTTAAAACAACCGGTATATCGAAAAGGTTCTTGAGTTAGTTATGATTCAAATACTCATGTTATCGTAGGTAAGCCTTCCACGCGAGCCCGAAACTACGATGTGTCAAAGAAAATTTCGAAACAATTTCCCTAGCCTTACTATTGGTCTTGCGCACCCAATGACATAAACGCTCAACATCTGTCAATCGGGAATTACTGACGTACACCGCATGAAGTAAGTCTCGAAAAGTGGACCATGTCAGGAAATAACCTTCAACTATGTCGGTGTCGCAAGGGCGCAACGAGAGACTGTGAACCATATCACTAGGAGGAGGATCGACCTACGTACCTACACTTCTGAAACCACTCGCGCACTAAGAAATTGAGCAAGTGTACAATAAGTTGTGGACAAACACTCCATAAAGATCTGATGCGAAACTTCGTGATGCTATCTGCGGAATTCAGCTTATCTCATCTGTCCGCAAATAGTTCAGACATTTATCAAACATCTCCTGCGTTTTCGCCCCACCTTATTTAGCTTATTCGCGCCAACTTCGAGACCAAAAACGTCCCACTTCTCATCCTTAATGCCACAAAAATGCGAGTTCAACTTCACAAGATCATTTGAGGCTCTGATAAAAAAGTCGAGAGGAGTCAATAGCATGTTGAACAAATCGCACGATTCCACAATTAAATCACATATCCGTAGGACAAACTACCTCCAAAACACTAAAAACCACGAAAGAATGTTTTATTCAATTATTACTATTCATCACCACTGGAAAGTTAAGCTCTTCCGACGAATTTCAAAAAATATAATCCCAAAAAATTCAAAAGAAATATAAAAAACCCGAAATAGGCAATAAATTTTCGAAAAAAAAAAACAACTAAAGCACTCATTGATATATGAGAAGTTTGTTTCTGGGATATATATGGTATACCAAATTGACGGTGTTGATCTCCCCTTTGAGTTGGTGTACGCACTTTTTTGAATGAAGTCCATTTATGACATCCAGTGTGGATTTAGTGTCCTGCTCTTCAGTTTTAGAATAGAAATCTGGAAGGATTGTTCTATGAAAAACAGTTCTGGGATATGTGTGGCACACCATATTAAAGGTATTGATCTCCCCCCTAATAAATGGTGTATGCACGTTTTTGAACGTATCAACGTTTGTTATACGAAAAACAATTCTGGGTTATAAAGCTGACTGACTGACTTGGTCCAAGTCCAAGGTGCAGTGTCTATCATTATCCAGAATATCTCTACCCAAAAAATTATAAAACAAAATAAAAAGGCAACAATTCTAAAAAAAAGTAATCTAACAATTGTTGTAAATAGCTGATTGTCATTGTTCGCTGGAATTAATATACATGTACATTTTAAATTTACGAAGTTTGACAATGTTGCTATCAACATGTTGAAATCATTTCGTAAAAAGAACTAAGTACTGCCCCCCCTTTAATTTGGTATACCCGCTTTTTTGAACGAAATCCATGTGTGGCTTCTATACTGAATTTTGTGCCCCCGTCGCGTGCGCCCTTTGATGCATATAAGCGCCCTTTATAGGATAATAGAGGACATGTGTCCCGCTCTCCAGTTTCGAAACAGAAAGCTGTCGCGTGCGCCTTTTGACGCATATAAGCGCCCTCTATAGGACAATAGAGAATATGGGTAAACCATGACCCCTGTATGAATGATATTACGACAGTTGATTTTGTGTTGTCATTTGGCCCATTAGAGGAAGTTCTGGCAGGGAAGTGCGTCATGATGGTATAAATGACAACACAGAGGCAACTAGCCGAGAAGGAAAATCTTTCTTTTTGGATTTTGACTGTGCAGCAAGCCGGAGGTGAGCAGGATTGAGCCAAGAAAACCAACCTGAGTAGCTGACAAAGTGTTAGTGCAATCGTGATTGTTGTATGAAAAGCAAAAAACAACACCGAGGGTTGTGTCAAGTCCTAATAAAAAAAAAAAAAACTTTTTATTGAGACTAAAGTGAATTGTATTAAAAAAGAGAAGACACTGGCCTTAAAAGCTACCTTAAAAACTATCCTTAAACACTACATTAAAAACTATCCTTAAAAACTACCTTAAAAGCTAATCCTAAAAAGTGGAAAAAAGTGAACTGAATTAAAAACAGTTATTGAGAACCAAATTACGAACTTATCCTAAACCAAAAAGAAGAACAAACTGAATTATTAACTTTTCCGCAGTTAATTCCATATGGATTTTCGACCAAGAAGATAACAAATGCCCTCCTTTAGGCGCATTTAACGGCCTGCAAAAAAAGATAATGAAATAAAAGAAAACTAATTTGGACTACTTATATTTTTTTTGTGATAGACGAAAAATACTTACCTTACCATTACAACATGCGGACGGACTTAGACGGACAGACAGAGTAAGCTGTCATTGGAGGCAGAACTAAGCATAATCAGCGGAAGGAGCCCTGGAATAAGAGGAGAGAAGACGCCATTAGAATCTCCTGAGGCTAGATATGTAGATTCATATATATAATTTTCGTTTTGCGTTTTTATATCTTTGTTGAGCACAATATATATACACATGAAATCACGTACACGGCAAATCAGAGTAGTTCAGGCTCAATTACGTTCCGACAGATGCAGCCACCTCAACTCCTACAGAGCAAGTATTGATGCCGACGTGCAAGATGTATGTCCCGATTGTAACCAGGGACCGCACGATACACGTCATATGTTTAACTGCCCAGCCAGACCCACTAGACTCAGACCCAGATCCCTGTGGATGCACCCCAACTTAGTCGTAGAGTTCCTGGGTCTTGACGCAAGATAGAACACAACAAACTGCTACAACAACAACACATGAAATCCATTAGAGTAAATTCATAAAGTTAAATTTGCTCCTACCTTTTTATAGGTTTATAACGTCCTGCTGTCTTTTAGTGAGATCATGTAGATCTTTGGCTAGAATGGGGTAGAAAAGGGCTAAGTGGAAGAGGTACGGGGCAACAGAAGTTAGCGTTGCTATAGTGGAGCTCCGACTCCAAAGGGAGGGCATAATCCTCGCCAGAACACCAGACGATAAGGCTTCATGCAGGTAGGTGTGGTGCTTCCTCTTTAAAGTTAGACGTTCTAGTTTAGTAGTTTCTTTTTCGGCCCACACACTTTTTATTTTTTTTTTCATATAGTCGGCGTTGACAAATTTTTTCACAGCTTGTGACTGTGTAATTGCATTCTTTCTTCTGTCAGTTATCAGCTGTTACTTTTAGCTTGCTTTAGAAAAAAAGTGTAAAAAAGAATATTTGATTAAAGTTCATTCTAAGTAATATTAAAAATGCATTTACTTTCTTTTAAAAAATCCGCAATTACTTTTTGGGCAACCCAATAGTTTATTCACAGCTTAATATTCTGGCGACAGTAGCTAAAAACTATTTATAATTTCCGTACATTCTGAATTTTTTGTATTAGTGTCACCCTGTATTACTGCCATCTTGCGAGTTACCACTGGTAACTTCACACAGCCCTTGGATGAAACGTCCTTTTCTCTATATGACATCTACATCAGCTGTGTTTTGTCGTTCTGTAGTTGTGTATTTATCTATATCGCTTACCGTTTAACACCAAACATTTTGTTGTGTATATTTTGTTTGCGAGATTTTAAGTTTTTAAAATTTATATACTGTGAATAATTTGCATTTCTTGAAACCTTCACTGTCATTCTCACTATCCTGCAGCAGTTTACACTCCACCAAACAACTTGTACTTCTTTTACTTTCTGTTGTGCTCTTTTTCCAAAAATATCAAATGTATTCGCAGCTCAATAACAAACGCACGTATCAATTTAACAGTGCTCAAAATTTAAGAATACATAGTCCACGAACCCTCCTTCCAGAAACCAATGGTTCCTGAATAAGAACAACGTCAAATCCTTCCGCCATCAGAAGGATCTTTAGTGCTGCCGAAGCGACCTTTCAATGGTGTAGATTTATCTGCACAAACCGGTTACCCTCGTCTTCTGAATCCGCCAGGAGTTCATCCTCACAAAATTCGTTCTATCTTGTCATGATTTTTCTTATGCATCCTGGGTAGTCGACTTTAGATTAATCGATTAAACGACTTCTTGTGTAAAAAAGTCGAAGTCGATTTTCAAATAATCGAAAAATCAATAATAAAGCTGCACAAAGATACAAGTTTTGCTTTGCTTTTGTTGCTGCTAGGTAAGAATTGTTTCCGATTTTTCTGAGATGGGTGCTTTATTCTAAAGTGCTACGATTCATTTGTCTTTTGTTTATTTTCTTTTTGTGTTAAATATATTTTTTAAACTGAATAGTTACTTCTACGAAAGGCAACATTTGGTAGTATTATTGCATGGTTGAATCAATTTGACGAACTTCGGCAGAGGTATTCAGATAATAATAATTCGTGCCATATCCAAGCAAAATTTTTTGGATCTCGTCCTTTTAAGTAAGTGTATGATTCATCTTAATAGTTTTATGGTTATGGAAGCTGAACTTTGGCACAATTGTATTTTTTATCCATTAACCGACTATGTTCGTGTATGGGCTGTATAATATTATATCTTTTCATTGCTCCCGTAAAGATTGGACTCCAGATTTGAAATCTTCAGTTCCTAGAAGGCGTATTAAATGTTCGACTTTGTTGCAAAATTTGTTTTAGTTTACTCACCTCAGTCTATATTTAGATGTAGCTACCATATAGATCGATATCTAAATTAAACATCTTAAGCCTATATAATGGGAATATGGTCTATATGGGTCCAACTTTAGGTGAAGGTCCCATACTAACGTACCCAAAACTTTTGAAATTTTTGCTTCGATACCCAAATTTTTGTTCCAATTTGTCTAAAATTTGGCAAGTGACATTTTCTGGGTATGGTAAAAGTATACTCCAATCTCAAGCGTCTCGCTTAATTAACAAAGTTTAATTTAAAGTTTAATCGCTCTATTCGCTGATTGTTCTTCACATGTAATGATTTTAAGAGTTCTTAGGACAGAATTTCTTCCATATTATTTCCCGCTGAAACGTGTTGTTGCAAGGCTTGCAAAGACTTTGAGTGTGTAATTTCTCTTGACTCACACATTAAATCATTTATTTTTACTCAGGCATTATGAAATCTTATCAAATAACTGCCATTTATTTATGTTCAAATTCGTTTACAAAAATACATCCTTTAAAATTATTCAGCAATACAAGGCCTGACTCAATTTCTTTAATGCGTACAGTTTTGTTTAAAGAACAATTATGAGCCATATTTGCTGTGTAGTTTGAGATACTATAATTACTTGTTAAATTTGTTATGTCTTTAATTATGTACAGAGTGACCCCATTTATCAGTTGCAACTTTTTTCTATTCCAAAGATGTCTTTGCAGTCAAGAACTTTTTTTTCAAAATTTGATTTTAATATGGTATTGTTTCTTTTGGTAGGGATTAAGATCAATTTTTTACAATAATTTTCCAGAGTTTTAGGGATTTCAATAACATAACTTATTAATTTGTCATTGCAAGATATTTTGGTTTCTGCAAAGTTAATGGCCTCTTCAGGATATGCAAACGAATTATTATCGTACAAAAATACTTTCTCTATTTTGATGATTTTTTCGTCCGATAAGATAAACATATTAACAATACTTGATTTCGACAATGTATAGCGTATATATATACGTATTTATATTGAGATTTTTAATTTTCTCTTTGATTATGTTTATTTTATAATTTTTTTTCAAAATTTATAGGGATTTTAAAATTTTTTGGTTATTTGCGATAGTTACGTTGTTAATCTGTTCAATAAATTTTCTATTGATAAATATTTGGTTTTTGAAGTTGCCATGGTCCGGATTTCCGGCAAGCCATTTCCATTTTCAACCTCGTCTTGATTTGATGTAATATTTTTAAAGAACCCGTTTTGTTCTTCCCGACTCCCTTCTCAATAATAACCACTTCCGAGAATTTCGGAAAAACCGCTGCAGATCGCAAAAAGCCTGGAAAAAATTTACGTTCTGTATCAAGTCAATTCCTAATATGATTTTCATCAACACCTCTTCCCGATACTGTCAAAACCGTAGAGTGCCTATCCTCCTTAACGATTTCTTCCTTTTACCGTTTCGACAACTTTGTCCCTAATCGCTTGTTGACATTTACAAAAATTTTCTCTCCGGGTTGGTATTGGATTTGCTTTTGGCCTCTTGCGTTTCTCATAATTGAAAGACGATGTTCGTTCGTAATCGTCGGGTCAAAAAGTAGTAGGTCTCCCAAAAAAATTCGATTGGTTTTCTGCCAGCAGAGGAGTGGATTGAATGATTTTACTTATGAACAGCATTTTCCAGTAACTCGTCGCAAGGCTTCCCAGGTCGATCACTCTACAAACACCTTATTACTTCGGCCGGTGTAGAGTGAAACCTCTCTGAAATCTTGTTTTGAATCGATAGTATGGTTCATATAATTTAATGTTTGAAGATTATTTCATGCAAACGTTGACCGTGACTGCAACCTCAAATGGTCCATCCGCTTAGTCCAACTTTGGCATACCTTTCAACATTTCGTGAACAAATAAATGCTTTAATGTTTTCTTCCAATGTGGCAATTGAAGCGGGCTTGTCTGTATAGACATAAGCTTTAACATAGCCAAAAAAAAAAAAAAAAAATAGTCTATAGACGTAAAATCACACGATCTAGGCGGCTAATTGTTATTATATTAAGAGTTTTACAACGAATAAAATTTTTTTTTGTACAATATGACAAATTTACAAAAGCAAACAAACTATTTTCTGTTTAAATTATTTAATGTTAAGTAGTATATTAGGTTGTTCATTCTCTTTTTTCAACAGCAAATGACCGGTCCCGTACGTGAAATAAAACGTTCACCGAAATCGCCTCTCAATAAGTCCATTGTTTCGCGTGCTGTGTGGCATGTGACACCGTCTTGTTGAAACCACATATCATGCAAGTCATTTCAGGCATAAAAAAGTTGGATATCATCTCACAATAGCGCTTACCATTAACAGTTACGTTACGACTCGCATCGTCTTTGAAGAAGTACGGTCCAATGACGCCTCCAGCCCATGAACCACACCAAACTGTGACTTTTCTGGATGCATTGGTAGCTCTTGCAATTCTTCTGGTTGATCTTCATTCCAAAATCGACAATTCTGCTTATTTACGTACCTATTAATCCAAAAATGAGCTTCGTCGCTGAACACAATGAACGGGTGATGAACTTTCTTAATTGAGCACGCATTTTGATAATAAAATTCAATAATTTGCAAGCGTTGTTCGTTTATAAGACGATTTATGGCTACATTATAAATCAAACTGAAGATGTTTGACAGCAGAACAAACCACGAAACGTGCGTGAGCTGTTTAAACCAGTATTACCAAAAAGATAATAGCTAAAAAATTACTTTTTATAGGGTGGAGCGGTGAATATTTAAATATTCAATTCATTCTCTGCGAATTGAGTGACTTATCAATAACAAATGTGATCGATCTAGGAACACCGAAATAGAAAATAATGTAGCCTAATGGTCTGCTAATTTTCTCTAGAATCGTCGTGAATTTGCCTATTGCAGTGAGCACTTTAGGTCTATCGGTAGAAAAAATGTCGATATAAACAGTATGTCGAGGGTAAGTCGGGGTATTGGGTTCGTATTTATTCACCTTCCCAATTTTGCATGACTGTAAATTATTTAAATTTTTCGTCATTGAGGATCGTCAACGATTCTCGCAGTGATTTATATGAGCTCTATTATGTGTCGTTATTATAATTTCTTCTTGGACATCGTCGGTAACATCCTCGACTATAATTTGAGTATACTTTATTTTATAATTTGTTAGATGTTCCAAGTATACAGACTGTATTTTCAACATGACCTTTTTTGGAGCCTTGACACAATTAATAACTAAAGGATTCAAAAATCTTGTTACTTTCGCACGATTAGTTCAGGACTATACTCAGGTTCGCTAATAATATCACGGTGGTACGGATTGGTCTTTTATCTCCATAACTATCAAATTTCTAAAGTGGTTAAGTGGTTCTTCCATGAATATATTAAGTTTTTGTCACTACTGTTATGAGTTTTTTTTTATTTATTTATTTAATGAATAACTACAAAACAAGATTAAATGTGATACTGGGTTGCCCAAAAAGTAATTGCGGATTTTTCATATAGTCGCCGTTGAGAAATTTTTTCACAGCTTGTGACTCTGTAATTGCATTCTTTCTTTTGTCAGTTATCAGCTGTTACTTTTAGCTTGCTTTAGAAAAAAGTTTAAAAAAAGTATATTTGATTAAAGTTCAAAACGCATTGCTGATGTTTTGGATATTGTGAAGAAGAGTATTCGAAAGACGTATGGTACTCGTATAAGAATGCCTTTCAGATACTAAGCTTCTTCTTCTTAAAGAGACAAGTTTTCTACCCCTTCCAGATCGGGCAAATTTGCTTATGCAAAATCTTCTCGAAAACTTTCGAGAGGTAACATAATATAGAAATCGGTTGGAAATCACTATTCGATTTAGGGATTGTCTTTGATCTTTTCCAAATAGTCGGATATGCACTGCAGATTAGAATTGAATTAAAGTGATGAGTAAAATTAGGTAGAAGGTAAGGAACTAAAATTCTAATGAATCTTGAGTCAATGTTATCAAGACCAATAGCATTTGACTTGACAGATCTAAGACAATATAAAACTTCGTCGTGCGATACACATCTAAACTCAAAACTGCAATCACCATTTTCCGGAAATTCAAAAAAGTTTCATTCATATATCACCATGGTAAGGGCAGATATTTGGTCATTGAGCGAATTATTAGAAGTTTTATACACAAAGAACATATCTAAAATGATATTAACAGTTGACGAAAAATGATTTGGGTTTCTAGAATTGGTAGGGAAGAGACCCAGTGCTTACATATTGTCCATCAATTTGTAATCTACAAGAATAAAGTCCCCAGCTATAATAAAATTCCAATGTTATGGTATCTAAGACCCTTATGAAATTGATTCAAATCTATTGTATTGTTTGGCCGGTATATACAACCAATCAAGATTATTTTCAAGTTAGGTACAAGCCAATCGAATATTTATTCCGTTTGATCCTCAGGATTAGATTTTAATCGGAATTTAGATTTTAACGTGCTCCTTACATACATGGCAACACCACCCCCACGACGTTCTCCATCAGATCTGAATACAGTATATCCCTCCAAGTTTACCAAGCTATCTGGTATTGTGTATAATGTGTAAACAAGTCTCTGTGAGACATATTATATCAATTTCCTCATTTTCGAATATATATTCATCAATCTTGATCACTTTAAGAATTTATGTGGCATATCCACCATATCCATATCAAACCATCTCTTTCTCTTGTTCAAATATGCAGTAGATTTCGAGTTACGTCTTTAGAATCTCTATCTACACTAATCATGTGTGTCATAGAGAGTAATAAATAGAAAAGAAATAACAGAAGCATCGCGTTTGAAAAAGAATATTCCTGCTTGTATTAACGAACAAACATAAATAATATAATTAAAGTTGTAAGAAGAAAAGGAAAAAATAACCTTCAGAATAATAAGTTGCTGAAAATACATAAAAAATCAGCAATGTTATTAACATTCGTATTGTAAGTCGAACTTCGAAATTCTGTATTCGGTATTTCTTCCGAATCACAAAAATTATCAATAATTTTAGGATGAAATGTGCCTATTGGGTCGTTACTATTGAAACGTTTAATGTAAACAAGTCCTCTAAATGCGTATGCAGACTTTATAAGACCTTTCTTCTTTAAGTGTATCGCATCCAGTACATACATAAAATAGATTCGTTACCTCATCCCATTTGTTTGCCAATCGAATGCAAAAGTTCAGTTGCCACAACCAATTGTGGAATTTAGCTTATTGACTTATTTTTGTTATTAGTACCAAAAATAGTACTGTATGGAAAAATTAAAAGAACAAACTATTGACATATTTTTTATTTAAGTATGTATGTATGTTTCTTTATTTGAAAAACCCCAAATGTAAATACGCAAGATCATAGATTTAAACACACATATTTTTTACAATAAACAGAAAAATATACATCTAAACCTTGGAACTATTGTAAGTAAATTGGCAACGCGAACATGGCGAAATAGGCATCACTGTCAATGACCTACAGCTGAACGATGCAGGTTTATCCATTGAAATTCTGACTTTTAAAACTTGTACGTAGTATAACTATTTAAGACCATACGAGACATTTACTTTTTCACCAATAAATACTGCCTAACTTAACACCGATTAGAAGTAACTTTAACGACATTCCGAAAGTAAATGACAATAACACATTCGGTTCGGAACCAATCAGTTAGTTCCAGTACTAACTAAAACAGAAATTTTATTGTATATGACTGAAATCGTAGTTGTGCTAACTCTTTGTTATGATACGTTAGGAATTTTCAAATAATAATTAGTTGATACAACAACTTTAGGCAAAAAAATATTTTTTATGCCAATGATTGATGATCATTTAATGCCAATGCCAATGATTGATAATCATTTAATGCTCTCAATAGTATCAATATTAAATTATCTACTGCACTAAGAAAATTATCGGTGCTGACAATTACAAATTATTTACCTTTATCATCAATTTGTACCTACATATAATCGATTTCCAACCAATAATTTCCTATAGGAACTTGTAATTTGAATTAAAGAGATTTTCGCTGATACAATATTGTGATGAAGATCTGAAGTCAATAGAATTCAATGATAACTTATTGTTGTGCATCTTTTTATAGCCAGAAACAGATTTTAAGAAAAAATTTTTGTCGTAGGGCGACATGAACTTTATTACGATTACGTTATCCGGTGAAAGGTGTTGTTTCTATTTTGCACTGCATATGTTGGCAAATACGTCGATTAAATTTTCCTCAGCTTGATAAGGAATTCCAATAACTCGTACATGCAACGTGTGCATTCTCTTGCCTTAAGATTTGGATTCTAATGTAATCTATTTCGGATTTGGTGTGGTTAATCTACCTAGAGATGTTTTCTAATTGGGATACGCGAGAGTTGACACCATTTAAATTGCTTCTTATCTCGGACAATTTCTCTTCGAATTCGCTTATGATGCGGGTTTTTCTGTCCTTGAGCATGGCTTATGATTGACATACCAATTTATCGCTTAACTTACATCAAGCATTTGTGTCATTCTGAAGGGAGAATACGTCGCTATCAACCATGATATTTGTCCGTGTAACATCGCAATCATCATCTTTGAAAAAAGTCACTAACATGTCAGGCGTCTTTATGCTCCGATTTTACAGGGTAATTCATTTTTGAAAAAAATTAAAAGATATTGCGTGTTTTTAGGTGTTAACGTAATTGGTGTTATCTATGTTATAACAATTTGTAATGTATTAACAGTTAATATGCGCTGTTTGTTGACGCTTGTCATTCACTCTCAGTGAAAATGTTCTCTATTATTTTGTTTACATTTGTAAATGTTGTTGTAACTTCACTTGGTTTCTTTTATTTGATAATTTTCTGCACAAATTACTTGCAATTAATTACCGAACAAACGTTTATACAGAGTGTTTTAGACACAGGCGATTTATTTTGTGTCACAGTGGTTTATAACGTAATTTGGAGAGTTTTTTTGAGCTTGAATAACACGTCTGCTCGCAACGAAATCTTCACTTAATGAGTTGCTTTTTATATTTCGGGTTTATAGAACACAAAAACAGTTATTAACCATCGATAATCGCTTTATTGATCCCCAATTCAATTAACCACTAAGATCTTTAACACTTTTGCATGCGTTTGAACCAATTGTCGAAGCACTTTTGCCAATCTAATTGAAGTGTCTCAAAAACATGCATTCTGAACGCATCAACCGCTTCTTCAGGTGTCGAAAAACGTAGACCTCTCATTTTATTTTTTACGTATGGGAATAAAAAGAAGTCATTCGGCGCCAAGGGAGGCCACCCTAGCGCAGAGGTTAGCATGTCCGCCTATGACGCTGAACGTCTGGGTTCGAATCCTGGCGAGACCATCAGAAAAAAATTTCGGCGGTGGTTTTCCCCTCCTTTCCTGGCAACATTTGTGAGGTACTATGCCATGTGAAACTTCTCTCCAAAGAAGTGTGGCACTGCGGCACGCCGTTCGGACTCGGCTTTTAAAAGAATGCCCCTTATCATTGAGCTTAAACTTGAATCGGACTGCACTCATTGATATGTGAGAAGTTTGCCCCTGTTCCTTAGTGGAATGTTCATGGGCATTGCATTGCATTGCATTCGGCGCTAAGTCAGTCGGCGGATGACTCATCAAATCGATGTTTTGAGTGCTCAAAATTGCAGTTGAGCTCTCATTGTAGTGGTGAAGAGTGGTACGTTTTCGGTGGTTGGTTTTTCTGATATCAACTGGCAAACAAATGGTTGTGTACCACTCAGAATTGACAGTTCTGCATTATTCTAGTGGTACGATTGCGACATGTCCAGTTTTTCCGAAAAAAACAGGCGATCATTTGCTTGGAATGCTTTGTGCGGAGTAACTTTTGTTGGATTTTGCACATGTTGAAACACCCATACAGGCGAATGGTGTTTACTTTCGGCCTCATACGAGTAAATCCACTATTCATCACCTGTCACGATGTCATAGAGGTGTTTCGAAGCACCGCGATCGTATTTCTGGAGCATTTCTTTCGACCAATCGACACGAGCCTTTTTTTGTTTTGAGCGATTGAGAAATTGTTCAAAGTACCTCAAAAATGTCAATCTTTACGATAAAGCTGTCGGTTGGCAGATTGCAATTAATTTGTACATTGGGAAGTCTGGATAGCGCATCTGCAACGACGAGAGCAAACGTCAATGATTGATGGTCCGTGAAAATGGTTGATTGTCCGTGAAAACTTGAGAGCGCAGATGATAGCTTACATTTTCCTTTTGTTGGTAAAGTATTTCTTCCTAGCCTGGCTCCAATTCCGTGAAAGAAATCATATTAGTCTACCTCCTTGCCCCAGGACGTACTTAGAGGCATCAGTTGTTAGTTCGAAAGGTTCGTCGTAGTCAGGGTAGTGAAGAGCTACTCCATCGGATACCAAACAGTTTTTGAGTTGTCTAACGCTTTAATTTTGTTCCGGTGTTAATTGCAAATGCTAATTTTCTTTGATTGGTTCCTTGGTGTTTTCCCCAGATCATCTCTCATCATTGGAATCAATGTTTTATATCATCATCCAAGGTCCGTTGGAATATGGCCGAGGCATTTCTTATCCCGAATGCGAGTCTAAATCAGGTTCCTCGGTGGTCCGTGTTCCATAATTGATTCAAATTCGTCATGCTGATGGACAATATCCTCCGTCTTGAAAATTCTATGGCTGATTACTCGGTTGATGTGTGTTGCCTGAGAATTTTTTTTCGATACTAATTTCTGTGCTCCTGAGTATTGCGCCCTATTCCTATAGTCCACCTGTCTTGTCCGAAGTGATTGGTCAACGTCCATGCGATCTGGTGATTTCGGTGGTAGGTGTTGCCGAGTATCAGTAGGCCCATTCTTGTAGGATGTCCGCCAATAAGGTGTATGATTCTGCTGTCTGCAGGGTTGGTGCGCCGTTGTTAAACTGTTGTCCCGTCTGGGGCTAATTGCTATTGGCATATGTCAGCTCGGGGTAGAAAGAAATATTTCGTGAAGTTTGCAGAGTGTGTCTAACACTACGATTCCTATCATCTACTGTCTGCATCTTGTGATTTAGGTTCGTTAACTTCAAACACGTATGAAGTGCCTGCGGTAGGCTAGTGGGGTAGTAGCTCTAACTAGGCTCGACAATTCCCCGTACAAAAATATCACGGGCATTCCCTGCAGGATTTCGTAATAATCTTCAACGATTCCTAACCTGCCTCCAGGCAGTGAATTTTGTCTAGAATCAACGACAAATATTTTAAAACGCTTTTGTAATATTTTGTTACGGGAACATTTTTCTGAATCAAAATGGACATTTGGTATTTCAGGATGGATATGTCCCTCTTATCCGAATAATGTAGAAGTAGGCACTTACGAATTTCTTGCCACTTCAGAGCAGTCCTGTAAGCCTCAAGTACTGCATCTGCCTCACCCACAATTTTTTGTCCAATGACGTTTCCCATCCTTTCTCTTGTACTGGGCGTACAAATTTAGAATTTTCGCCGTGAACTGGATTCTCCGGGCATACCGGAAAATTCTCTTAACGACTTTAATATGTCTGGGATCTTTTCAGAATCTTTTAAATCCGCGGAGACATTAATTGTCTCTTCCCTAATCTTGGCGGATCCCTCCGGTTGTAGAAATGACCTAATGATCACTTGGAATTCATATTTCTGTGTATTCGTGAGTGCTGAGGAAGAGGTGCGCGGGTCTGTGTAGAGGGTAGGAAAGATTAGCGAAAGAACTCCAGGTGTCAACGGACATTGTAATCAATGTTTCAATTATATCGTCGGTGTCAGGCATTTTCACTCCGATCAAATTAGACCGATTCGAAATTTAATAACGACATATACCTCTTACACAATAACACTCCGTTTGAATTCAACTGATTTAATAATTTAAACTTAAGAATTCAATTAATTAAATTTAATAATCTTAACTTAATAATTCTTACACAATGAGTACAAAATATTTAATGTCAATGATGATTGTCGTTATGTTGATCGCTGTCTGACTGTTATTTGGCCGCTTACTGTCCGTCCGTTGTTTGGTTAATGTTGCTGTAGCTTGGCCACTCAGCCTGCTGATATAGCCGAATGTCATTCCCTTTGTCGATGAGAAATATGATCCGTGAGTTGAAGGCTATCCAACGTATTGACTGTTGGTTGCTGCGTGAGAAATTGCGATGTCAGCTAAATACCGCTGGGCGAGTTGCAGTTTCTTGGGATCTGTTGAGTCAGGGCGAATGACGAAACGGTTGGGTTGCACAGTGGTCTGATTGGTCTATGGAGTTATTTTCCAAACACACTCAGTTTCAACTTGTTAAATCCTAAGGACACAACTCCTTCAGACTTGTTGAAATGCGGGAGACAGCCGGAGAGTACAAATACTGCAGATTTTCGGTCGCCATCATCATATTATATTCCCTTAGTATGGATTCAGGATCTGAGGGAATCCTCGGTATCCAAGCGTTTACCGTAGATCGAGAAGGGATATCTTCCTTCTTGACTAAATACAGTGCTGTGCATGGCCAGATTTCATCAATCTTTCATAGGACGGAACAATACATTTCAATTGAGCGTAGATCCCTGAAAGCAATAAATTTTTACCAGCCCTGATATCATCCCGTTTCGTCACAAACTGGTGAAAGTTTTCGGATCATTCGCACCAAGCCTCTTAATAAAGATGAGAGCGATATTAGTCGTTTGCTGGAAAGTGAAGCCTGGCGACATGCTATGGCCTGATACCACCACTACTACTGTTGGGTCATTTGGATTCCATTCTAGGCATACTCCCGAGCTCTAGATCTGCTACTTCACTAAATACAGACGCAGATCACAAGCCGCCTAATAGATATCACTATCGTAGCTATCCTTGAGTGACAAAAAATTTTACGAAAAATAACTACCTATATAACTATAATAACTTCAAACAACAATGTTTATAACAAAAAAAATTAGATAGGGCGAAATAATGTTTTTATACTTTTCTCTTGTTAAATTTGGTTTTTTCAGCCTCTAAACTTCATAGCATTCACAATAAATTTTAAATTCATTTGAATTTGTAAGCAATGGGGTAAAAAGCCGCGGATTATAATCGAAACCATTATAATCGAAACTGTTGACCTGTATTATTTAAAACAAACTACGCCATTTATCTATTCTCAGCTTGATGATCATGTATTTTAATATTTTATTGTTTTTATTCACTGTCTAAATAAAATTAATTACAGTGAATGGTTCTCACATCCTTTAAAATCGTGATGCGTTGTCCCATTATTTGGTGGTGAACTGCGAACTGTATGACAAAACTCCTTTGAGTTTCTACTTGCCAACGTGGATATCGGTTTCTCCCAAAATTTTATACTGCCAAGAAACTTCATATAGGCAATTCTGAAAAGGAAAGTGTATGTTAGTGTCGTTACATATACATACATATAAACATTTTAAAAGAAAAGCAACATATTAAAATTTTCTCACGAACAAAAAAAAGATACTTATCCTTGTTACGGAGTAGTCGAATATCGACCCTTTTAAAAAACGGTATTATGGTTGTCTTACATAAATCGAATTCGACTGACGACTCATTGAGATTGGTTTTAAAAAGTCATCTGATTTTTAAGACGGTCAAGAATATATTTACTATAACGGCAGACGGTGCATTTTTTGGTTGTTTACTAATTTAAGACGTTTCCAGCGTCATTTTGTTAACTGCCTTTGTCATATATGGCACTGCTTGCTGATGACGAATTTTTTCCAATTTTACATTATATATTTGTCCGTTTCACTATTCCTACCAAACTTAACATTTAATTTTTTTCTTTTAACTTTGTTATTATGTAGGTCGGCCTGGAAGCAGCAATAGGAAGGTGGCCCTCCGCCGTTACCCCAAAAACACAAATTAAAAGTGGACCGATAGAAACAATATGGGTATCAAATGAAGGTATTGGAGAGTAGAATACGAATATGGTATAAAAAATTGGGTTCAAGTATCCAAGGGGTCATCCAACCCCAAAAAATCCCCAAACAAACTCATTGGACGTACATATCAAGATGGGACTCAAATGGAAGGTATTCGAGAGTAGACTAAGAATAGGACATAAAAAATGCCGTCCAAGTAATTGGAGGTCGCCCCATTCCCAAAAAGCCGCCCCAATGGGAATATTACTCGATCATAGCTAGATGAGACTCGAATGAAAGGTATTTGGGAGCAGAATATGACATTTAACTTTGTGTACAAGAATCTAGGTGGCGCTTTACCTCCAGATTATTTAACCAATTTAAACAATGGAGGATCAAATGATAGATATTTTTGAGTAGAGTGCGTTATTCAAATTTGTGCTTAAGTGACAGATGGGGTGTGGCGCATAACCCTCCTATAGACGCCCTCATCAAACCGCTGGATACACTGATCATGAAATATGGGGTTCAAATGAAAGGTATACGGTTGTGGACTACGTTCTGATATCATTTTTCTGCTCGGACCACCTCACCCCTAAACAGTTGATCAATCATAACGACCTAACAGGACACTGTGTGATGTAAATAATTTGGGGACACAAATAAATGTAGGCTGCCATTCCCTCAAGATTATGACATTCAGCGGGATAGGAAGAGTTGCAAACCTTAACGTTAAGGTTGCCACAATTTTTAGCTCATCGATAATGGGCCTTCTTTTCCTAGTTTTTACATGGTTTAATAGTCAGAACTATCGCCACCGCACCAAATATATAGGCCGGCAAATTAGTTCTTTACCACAGAAAATCATTTAATATGACAATTTGATTTGATTTAAAAAAAGACTAAATGATGACTATTTAATAAGTAGTCATTTATAGACAACTTCCATATGATGATCAATGTTATATGCGTTTATCCATTCCGAGCGAGTAGCACTAACATTTAAATTAGCGCTATCTACAGGCTGTTTAAAGTTGGGTTTAGTTGATCCAATTGACAACAGCCAGTAGATGGCGCTAATTTGGAGAAGCCAAAATGAACAGAGAGAGGGCAGAGTAGTCAAAATGTATCATACGGCAATTATCTTTGTTACGAAAACCTACCGGTTGTTTACGGTATTATTATTAAACTTTCCCACTCTAAGACACGCCTTAACAATAGGTGTTTTAGGTAGTTTAGGTGTCAATCTTTGCCACAGATAAAAATATATTTAAATACAATAAATTTCTTTAGAAAAAAACTTTGGAGAAAAATCTTATTAGTTAAAATGTAACCAAAAATTTTGGAGTGAGAATAAGAAACATATTTTTCGCGTGATGTAAATGAAGGAGCATCGAAGCGGGCCGGGCTCAGCTATATTATCTATATGTAAAGGGTGATTTTTTTGAGGTTAGGATTTTCATGCATTAGTATTTGACAGATCACGTGGGATTTCAGACATGGTGTCAAAGAGAAAGATGCTCAGTATGCTTTGACATTTCATCATGAATAGACTTACTAACGAGCAACGCTTGCAAATCATTGAATTTTATTTCCAAAATCAGTGTTCGGTTCGAAATGTGTTCATTCACCGTAACGTTGCGTCCAACAGCATCTTTGAAAAAATACGGTCCAATGATTCCACCAGCGTACAAACCACACCAAACAGTGCATTTTTCGGGATGCATGGGCAGTTCTTGAACGGCTTCTGGTTGCTCTTCACTCCAAATGCGGCAATTTTGCTTATTTACGTAGCCATTCAACCAGAAATGAGCCTCATCGCTGAACAAAATTTGTCAAAATTTGAACACATTTCGAACCGAACACTGATTTTGGTAATAAAATTCAATGATTTGCAAGCGTTGCTCGTTAGTAAGTCTATTCATGATGAAATGTCAAAGCATACTGAGCATCTTTCTCTTTGACACCATGTCTGAAATCCCACGTGATCTGTCAAATACTAATGCATGAAAATCCTAACCTCAAAAAAATCATCCTTTATAAAAATTAATTTGTGTTTGTTTGTGTGTTTCATATAGATTCAAAAGCGGCTGAACCAATTTTCTTGAAATTCTCAAAGATGATGCATTATGAACCCATAGTGAAAACAGGGTGCTTCATTTCTTGATCTTCCCCCTTAACCTAATTTTAAAAAACACGAGATCTCGGAGATTACCCAATTTAAACGACATTTTTTTTGCACACTTACAGTAACCTAAAACCAAAAATTTGGTATCAAAATCTGGGATGAGGTCTCCTAAGAGGGTCGCCCACCCCCAAAAGGATTTATAAACCAATCACTACAATATGGGTATCGATTTAAAGGTATATGAAAGTAGAAAACTAATATGATATCCAATTGTGCGCCTAATAGCTTGCTTGTCGATGTCGACGTCGAACGGTTGCTTTTCGTTCTTCTGGGATTCTTACCCTCATTTTCAGAAACGCCACATCTCGGAGATGGGTGGTGCGATTTAACCGAAATTTTGTGTGCTCTCATATAGTACCCTAAAAAAAAAAAAAATTTGGTATCCAAATTTCGGATGGGCTACCTAGGGGGGCCGCCCCACCCTAAAACCTACCAAACATATATTTACACCAATCACGACAATATGGGACTCAAATGAAAGGTATTTAGGATAAGAAAGGTATCTGATATCCAATTGTCGAATCAAGTGCTAGGGGGACCACCCCAACCCCCAAAACACCCCTAAATCGAACATATTTACCGACCATGGCAATATGGAACTCAAATAAAAGGTTTTTGCGAGTAGAATACGAATCTGGTTTCCAAATGTGGGACCACGTTTCTGGGGGTCCACCCCTTCCCCAAAACACCCCTAAACAGGACATATTTACTGACCATGGGAATATGGGCTTAAATAAAAGGTATTTGAGTGTAAAATTAGAATCTGATATCCAAATATGGGATCAAGTGTTTGGGGGGCCGCCTCTCCCCAAAAAAATTCCTCCAAAGGGAACAAATTTACGACCATAGCCATATGGGGCTCAAATGAAAGGTCTTTGGGAGTAAAGCACGAATCTGATATCAATATTTGGGAAAAGTGTCTATGGGGCCACCCCACCCCCACAACACCACCCAAATAGTAAGTATTTGCTGTCTTTTGCAATATGAGGCTCAAATAAGAGGTTTTTTAGAGTGGAACACGAATCCGATATATATTTTCAAGGCCACCTCACTGAGTGGCCGCCCATCCCCCAAAACACCCCCCAAGCCGGTCATGTTTGCCGACTATGGAAATATGGGGCTCAAATTTAAGGTATTTCGGAGTAGACCACGTATCTGATATCAACAACTAGGGGACGTCCCACCACCATAACAACCCCCAAATAGGACGTATTTGCTCACCAAGACAATTTGGGTCGTAAAGAGAGTGGAACTAAATATTCATAGTTTTTAGGGCTACTACCCCAAACCGGACATATTTGCTGACTTTTGCAATAAGGAATTTAAATGAGATTAGAAAAGGTATTTGATATCAAATTTTGAGGCCAATGGCAATATGGAGTTGAAATAAATGATATATAGATATATTAGAATAGAGCACGTTGCTGATATATTTTCCGGGCTTAGTGTTTGGGTGACCACCCTAATACCCAAAACACCCCTAAATCGGCCATATATACCGATCATGTCAATGTGGAGCTTAAATGAAAGGTATTGGGGGGTAGAGCTAGTATTGATACCCACTTTCGGGACCAATTTTCTGGGGGTCTACCCCTTTCCCAAAATACCCCACAAGCAGCAATTTTTTAGTGACCATCGCAAAATGGGGCTCAAATAAAGGTATTTGGAAGTAGAATACGAATTTGCTATCCAAATTTAGGACCATGTATTTAGGGCATCACCCCTTCCCCAAAACACCACGCAAAGGGTAAACATTTTACGATCATGCCAATATGTGGTATTTAAGATTAGAAAACGAATTTGAGAACCTATTTTTGGCCATGTGTTTGGGGGACGCCTCATCGTGTAAACTCCCCTAAACCAATGGCAATATGGGGTTTAAATAAATGGTTTTTGAAAGAAGAGCACGATGCTGATATTTTTTCAGGCCCAAGTCCCTGGTGGATCACCTCAACCCGAAAACACCCCAAAATCAGATATCATGAGAGTATGGGGCTGAAATAAAGTATTTTAAGAATGGAGTACACATTACATCCAAACTTAAATTCGTAGACCAATATAGATCATATGGGATTCGGACAAAGGCACCTATATTGTTAAACAATTAGTCAAGCGATATACTATTTTTCGCAGCATGGTATTTCACTAAAAGCTCTTTTATTGTTGAAAATAAATATTCCAAGGCAACTTTTGTTCCACATAAAGTAAAAGAAGGCGCAGCGGAGCGGGTCCGGGTCAACTAGTCTGTTTATACATCGAAACTCGTTCCTTTTTGCTCGTATTGCAGTTTAAGCAAACTCTTGAATTACACAAAAAATTCGTTTCGATATAGACAAACAGGCTATAAGTGTTTCGTGCGTCCCCCACCCAAAAAAAACCCTCAAATCTGACATATTTACCGACCATGACAATAAGGATCTTAAATGAAAGGTCTTTGGGAGTAGAGCACGAAATTGACTTTCACTTTTGGGACCAAATTTCTGGGGATCCACCACTCACCCAAACAATACTTTTACTAACCATTGCAATGTTAAACACACAACAATAAGACTATTTAAGTGTAGAAAAATCCAAAAGGAAATTTGGAATACATTTTCAACTGAAATTAGGCAGATATTTCCAAATTTACAGTACTCCTCTCCAACATAGTATTATCGGGCGCAGCAGAGCGCGCCGGGCTCAGCTAGTATATACATACATTCAAATAAAGATTTCATAAATTTTATGATACATGGAATTGGCTTTATAAAGGACAATGTACATTCCCTTTAGATTTACTTTCAGAAAAGGCTATTGAATCTTGCAAAAAAATTGTTCGGAGCAACCGATTAAAATATACAAAAAAATGTAGTAGAGTTGAATCAAATTATGATTTCAATATTTCAAAATTTTCTTCTGAAAATAAATCAGATAACTTCAGCGACTTTAGTTATGAATAAAATTTATATAACGTTTTAATGTAAGACATTATTTCAAAATTAAACTAGTAAAGAAAGGCAAAAGTCGGCCCCAGCCGACTATATAATACCTTACACCACCTAGTCTATGTACTACTTTTAATATATCGACCTTATTTTCAAATCTAGTCAGACTTTTTTGCATACCTAATGAAATATCGAATAGAACCTTGTAAAATTTTCTTACGATAGAACAAAAATGGTGGATTTCTACAGCCAAAAAAAGGCATATCATATAAAATATATATATGGGAGCAATATCTAAATCTTGAACATCATATATAATATCTCACACCTATCTGACCAAAATTGTGGCTTATACTGCCTATATGGGACCTATATCTAAATCAGGACCTATTTTAATGAAACTTTGCGCACATATGAAAATGTTAAATATATCTAAGATATCTAAATTTGAACCGATTTTGCACACGTATTAGGACGTCAAAAAAAGCAAATTTTATGTAACACTCACGTTATAGGTCATTTGACATCAATTAGTTGGCAAAGAAAGAAAAAAAGTTTGCAACTGCAATAACTTAACGTGTTTCTGATTTTTAGTTGTATCACCTTTTCTTATTATATCTCCAATAAAGTAGGAACACTTTAGGACTTATAAAGACATGATGGAAATTATAAGCATATACGACAATAGTTGGATGTAATTTTTATCGGACATCTTTTCCATCGAAAGCGCATTTTAATTAAGTTCGAAGAAAATATAAGCGTCATAATTTAAGCAGAATGTAAAAGGTTCTTCGTAAATATTGGTCAAAGTATTTTTTTATTTTACAATTGTAATTGCTTAATTTTTTCAGTTTGTTTGCATACAATTTTATAAAAAAAAAGTAATTTTAAATCAATAGACCGACACAAACAATAGCCTATTAAAATTATAAAACTAGTGTGAGAGCAAAAATGAGTGCAAAAAAGGACAATTTTATCAAAATATTGAAGCTGATTCGATGAAACTTTCACTACAGAACTAAAATATTGCCAAAGACAACCACACTTTGAAGGCTTTGAAAGATTAGGATCGCCCTATAAATAGTGTGTTGGCAATCAATACAAAATACAGCTTTGACTTTACGACCAAATCTCACCGCCGATGGGTTAGTTACTGCAATAGCGGCCACAATTTCTCAAAAAATTGTGGCCGTTGATTGATATATTAACACCCTGTACCACAGAGGTGGCGGTGTGTATAAAAAAATTATTTACCTGTTGCAATTTTGTCTATTTCCAATTTTTATTTGCCAACCAAAACGATCACTTAGATGTATAAAAACATAAGCAATACAACATATAAATCTACATTTCAGCGAAATCGGATAAAAAATGAGTCTTGTATTGATCAAAGAATGGAAGTATGGACACCGGTCTGAGGGCGCTATATCTTAATATGGCCCGATTGAATCTTCTTTAGCTTACTTAAAAAAATTTTTCGTTTTGTTTGTTTCTCTTTCAAAACGAGTTCAATGGTCGGAGATTTTCTTTGCAAATGGAAAAGGAAAGGCAGAGATCGCAACACACACCAACCACTATGGGACGCGTTTCGCCTTTGGTTAGAAAACTTTTCAACCATATTAGGTGTGACGGCTTCAAGGCCACCGTAGCGCAGAGGTTAGCATGTCCGCCTATGACGCTGAACGCCTGGGTTCCAATCCTGGCAAGACCATTAGAAAAAATTTTCAGCGGTGGTTTTTCCCCTCCTAATGCTGGCAACATTTGTGAGGTGCTGTGCCATGTAAACCTTCTCTCCAAAGAGGTGTCGCACTTCGGCACCCCGTTCGGACTCGGCTATAAAAAGAAGGCCCCTTATCATTGAGCTTAAATATGAATCGGACTGTACTCATTAATATGTGAAAAGTTTGCCCCTGTTCCTTAGTGGAATGCTAATGGGCAAAATTTGCAATTTTTGGCTTCAAGGCCGTACGTTGATATGTTTCATTTGTATTGTATCGGAAAAGGAAAGCCAGAGATCGCAACACATACCAACCACTATGGGACGCGCTTCGGGTTTCGTTAGAAGAAATTTCAATTCTACTTGAAAAAGAAAAGAAAAATGGCAGAGCCCGGCCGGGGTTCGAACCTGGGCACACGTAGCAGCAGTGTGAGTCGTTGCCGCTGTCTTGCGTTCGAAGCCATCAATACAACTTCAAACTCATGCACAGAATCATGTGCATACCATGGGAGTAGTGTAATATGTTGTAGACAAAAATCTACTATTACACGAAAGCAAATGCATTGGGAAAAGTACAGCTAATAGACAGGGTTTTCAAGCGTGACTAATGTGGTATTTCTATCATAGAGGCGTTTTCGCAATAAAATAAAATACAAATGCAACATACCAACGTACGGCCTTGAAGCTGCCAAAACTAATATGGTTGAAAAGTCTTCAAACCGTAAAACGGAACGTGTCACAAAGTGTTTGGCGTGTGTTGGGATCTCTGGCATTCCGTCTCAATTTGCAAAGAAAATCTCTTCATCGATTTGTAAAATTTAAAAAAAAAACTTGAAAAATTAAAAAAAAATTCTAAATTTCAGCGAAATCGGATGATAAATATGTATCTTATGGGTCTTAGACCCGAGATCGGAAGATCGATCTATATGGTAGCTATATCAAAATATTGTTCGATTTGAACCATATTAGTTTCGGGATTTCAGGGATCTAATAAAACTCTCTTTACCAAATTTCAGCAGAATAGGGTGAAAAATACGTCTTTTATGGGCCCAACCCAAAAGCAGGAAGGTCTATATGACAGCTATGTATATAGAAAAACTATCCGATTTGACCTTTATTTGGCATTGAAATCCTCAAAACAAGTCGTTGTTTCAAATTTGAAGGAAATTGGATAGAAAATGATAATTTTGTGGCCTCGGGAAGTAAAATTGGAATATGGGTCTATATGGGATCTATTCCAAAACGTAAACCAATATGGTCTATTTTATGTCCTAAGTTTTCTATAGTAATAAAAAATATCTGTGCCAAGTTTCGTTCACCTACGATAACTCCTTCTATTTTTGATCAACTTAACTATGAAGTTGGCTTCGTGGCTAACAGATACCCGCACTAGGGAATGGACACCAATACCAGACATGAACCAACTAAGGGGCGTGGCATGAAAAACTATTAAGGTTTGTGTAAGTAGCACGGAATTCCTAACTTGGATTTTCTTTATCGAGGTTACTTTTTAGTATTTAGAGCGAACAGCTAGCAGATTACTGTCTTAGGTGTATGTCTATAGTGGCATGGGGCGGATTAATATCCGCACCCTCTTTTCAACGTAACCTAATCTAATCTACTATGAACTCACAAAACTGAGTACCGTTTCCATGTCATTACCGACCACTTGCCGTTTAAATGGTTAAACTCCAATGACAGCCCCACAGTTTGCCTAGCCACAATTTTCAGAGGTATTAGATGTAGCATTAAATTCAGTGCATCAGATGGTGTCGTTCTCAGTGTGGTTGTGATTTTTTTTGAATCGGCATCAACCAGACCACAACACCATATACCTTACAGGTCTGACAACTGCAGTGTATACCCAGTGCAGGTGTATAGGACAAGAGTTGATTTTCTTGCCCTTTCCAAAATGTTGGACTTGAAGTTCAATTTCCTGTCGAGCAAAACACTCAGGTAATTTGCGCTTTCTGTAAATGGAACATTCTCACTTTCGACAGCCCACTTCGCTGTCGCACTTAGAACTTCATGAAGTATACCTCTTAAAGAGCTGGGAAACTTTCCCCTAACCGCATTAGCGACATTATCAGCAAACGCGACCACTTTTTCACCTTTTTCTTCCAGAGACAATAACATATTTTTAATGGCTATATTCCAAAGTGGAGGAGACAGTACACCTCCTTGAGGTGTTTCTCTACTGACCCATATTTTTAGATCTACAGATCCCAAACCTGCCGTAACACATCTTTTAGTAAGTAAGTTATTAATAACTTTCTAACGATAGATTTGAAGCCTAGAAACTCCAACTCCTTCATGATTGATGTCGGTTTTACATTATTGAAAGCACCTTCAATGTCAAGAAATGCTACCATTGTATATTCCTTGACAGCGAGGGAACCCTCTATGTAGTATACTAGATCGTGAAGGGCTGTTTCAGTGGACTTGCCTTTACTATATGCATGCTGCTGCCGAGACAAGTGATCTCCAGGGATCTTTGCTCTAAGATATGTTTCTATCAACCTCTCAAAGTCTTCGTCATAAACGATGACAGACTAGTAGGACGAAAATATTTCGCCTTCGTGTGGTAGGGTTTTCCTGCTTCCGGAATGAAAATAACCTTTGAGTCCCTCCATCCCTCAGGTATATATGTCATGCTGATACAAGCAGAGTATATGAGCTCAAGGCAAGGAGCCAGTCTATCAGACATAGCTTGTTATTCAACCGGTGATAGATCATCAGGGCCAGGCGACTTAAAGGAGTAGAAACTTTTGATCGCCAAAAGGATTTTCGACTCTAGACACAATTTTCCCAATAACCTCCGATGAATGCATACCAGTGATAACCTCTTCTGTCTCCACGTTGTCCGTTGGAGAATTTCCCGGGAAATGTGTATCAACGAGTAGTTCTAGTGTTTCCTCACTAGACATAGTCCATACATTCTCCGACTTCTGAATATATCCCACCGTAATAGGTCACGAGAATAGGATTTTCCTTAGCCTAGAGACCTCAGATGTATCCTCCACGGAGCTGCAGAATTCTACCCAGGATTTGTTCAGAGCCTTTCCCAGCTCGATCATGTATTTTTTTTTGCTCAGCCTTATAGACGTCCCAATAGTGCGGTGCCCATGTGGCTTTCACCCTGTTGAAGAGTTTTCTACAGTTCTACCAGCCGTTCTGGGGTCCACCATGGCGGTCGCTGTTTGCCCCTTGGCATGCTGACACAAGCGAGTCATTCAGGGTCTTGGTGATACGCTTGACCATTTTGTCTATATCCTCCTCAGTTTCAACTTCCTTTTCTGGTCTGGAAGGGATGGACGTGCAGAATGTTTGCCGAAATTTATCCCAATCAGGAAGAACTAAAAATAAGAAATACGAAGAGGTTTCTACGTTACTGCAGTTGCATTTTTTTTTTGTTTCTTTGCCCACACAGATGAAAATAATTTAAAAAGCAAAAAATTTTTTTATGAGGCAACTACAAAATTATTCAATTTTCCTGCAACAAATCAAATTAATATTTTAGCAACCCAACGTTCAAATTGGGTGTCCCCAATTATTCTTTTTTTTTTTGCAAAATTTAACAAAAATAAGCGATCCGACTCTGAGTTTATCTATAAGACTCGTTGCGCCCATAGAGGGCGCTATTTTTATCCGATGTGCTCAAATTTTGTAAAATTGTTCCTCTCATGTATTCGAACTGACTATTAAATTTGGTTCAATTCGGTCTGGGCATTGATATAGCTTCTATATAAATCGATCTCTTGATTTTTACTTTTCATTTTCGTTTGAAATATAGGTGATGGGAAATTAACGATATTTATTATTAAAAATATCGAATGTTGCGAATATCGATAGTTTGCCAGCTTAATCGAAGCCAACAGAATTAATAAATATTTACTAAAATATACGCTGCTGAATCTTGTGCCCTATATATATGTAATGAGACTTATTTATTTCAAAGTTGTCTACTACTCAATCTTGTGCTTAGCGACGGAAGAAGAAAAATATTTAGTCTACTCTGCACGAATACATGCTTTGTGTCTCCCAAAAGTCTGCTTTCCAGTATCCTTGAGAATTTTAAATCCCGGAATTTTTAGTCCATGGACCATTCCTCAACACACCCATGGTTCATGGATGACAATCACGTTAAATCCCCTGCCATCAGAAGGACCTTTAGTGCCGCCGAAGCGACCTTACTAATTAATTTCCGCCACTGTTACGTTAGCCTCGTCTTCTGAGTCCGCCAGGAGTTTAGCCTCACAAGGTTCGTTAGAACTTTTGGTGATGAGCTTCCCTACGCATGGAGATGCAGGGGAGAAAGCAGTGGAATCGCTCTTTTTCAGGACATTTGCGGTATGGCGGATTCCTCCTTAAATGCTTCATTAGTTGCTGCTGTCGAAGTACTTTTTAAGTTCCATCCTTCCCCGTGGGCGCACACTTTGAGCGCAATCCAACCGGATGACTCACCCACACAGGGCTTGTCGGGTCCCGTTTCGATGCCTTCCCTACCTCTTTCGATCATGGCAGGGGGATGCTCAGTCACCAGCAATCCGTTGAAAGATTGGGATTTAAGTACCTTAGTCTTCCAAGTATTGATTCAGGATCTGAGGGAATCCTTAGTATACAAGCGTGCGACATTAGTCGAGAAGATTTATCTTACTTCTTGACTAAATCTAGTGCCGTGACTGACCAGATCTCGCTAATCTTTTTTAAGCGCACAACGATACATTTCAATTGAGTGTCCCCGAAGGCAATCAGGTGACCACAGCCATTTGACTGACTACGGTGCAGTTTCCGAATCTAGCCGTGTAGTCTTTGAGTTATCCAGTGCAGCGAATCCCCGAGCCCAATTAAGGGAGTCTCTCTCCCTATCAGTGAGAGTCGTAGGATCATTCGCACCAAACCTCTCAATGAACCTGAAAGCGATGCGCCTATTTTTCCAACCTCTTAAAGAGCATGTTGGTTTGACGGGGCCTAGGCAAGTTATAGGCATGCGAAGATAGAATATGTTCGGTCTTGCGCTTAAGACTTGAGCCGGTTCGTCAAAAACCCCTGTCGACCAGTCGTCTGTCGGCTAGTGAAACCTGGAGCAGCCGCTCCACCAGCTAAGGAGCGACAACATGCTACGGCCTGATAACACCACCGCAGATGTTGGGTCATTGGAGTCCATTCTAAGCCTACTCCCGGGCTCTAGATCTGCCGATCCACAGAAAACAGACGCAGATCATCAACCAACTAATGAATAACACGAAATTTCTTCCGAAAATTACTACCTATTACGAGTTACAGAAAAAATCTGGCGAAGTGAGATAACAAAACGTCCGCTCCACTTAACGGTTAAAACAATCTTAAGCTGACCAAGGGTGTGCCTAAACCAACCACCAAGCACCTCATCGACCGCGCTTCCGAAACACACTGGGGAGCTGAACCCCAGCACCTAGGGGTCACTTGTTAAACGAATTCAGGATCTGAAGGAAAACTTGGATCCATGAGAAATTTTTGCACGACTGCTATGCCAAGTTTATAAATAAAATTGGTACAGATATGTCTATATACCTTTTCATAAATAGTATTTACGAAAGCGCAAACAGTATTTGGATATGATCAGATTCTACCCTTCAAATTTTAATTAATTATAATACTGAGAACAATGGTAAAAAAAATTTGCAAGAATAGATATTTGGCAGAAAAACTTTTTCGATCAAAAACTTAATTTTTTATAATACTTTTATGTGCCACTGTATATATGTATATATAAATATATATTGGGAGTAAGAGATTTTTTATTACCGATAATTTCTATTACTTGCTGCATACACTATTGGATTTATTACACTTGATGCCCATGCCATCACCGATGCCACAATATGTAGCCAAGGATGTGTAGTGTTACGTTCATCATCAACTACGTTCGCTAACATTAGGGGAAGGAAACATACCAAGAAGCAAATGAATATTGTCATCATCATTAAAGTAAGTCTGTTATCCTCTTGACCTTTTTTAACGGCATTTGTGTGATCTTTGACCGGTCCGGTGAATTCTCTGTGGCTTTTGATTAATTTTCTTTGCTGTATAACCTTTACATATATGCAAGTATAAGAAGTAATAATAACAAAACACGGTAAAAGAAATCCTGTTAAAAAGAGTGCCTTCTTAATTGATTTTCCATTTTTCTTTAAAATTGTACAGGAAAATGTCTTTTCATCTAGACCCATTTCTCCCCATATACCTAAAAGTGGAGGTAACTGAAATGGTGATTAAAATGAAATGTAATGTTTTTTTGAAAATTCGAAGTGCTTACCAACAACAAAAACGAGACTATCCAAACAAACGCCAGTTGGCATATTATCCACTTTCTTCTGTACAATTGAATATAGATGTTGTGACAAGCTATCAAAATATATCTATAGAAAAAATGCTTACATTACTATGTTATATTTACACACCTATGTTATATTTACGCACCTGTTAATTGTTATACAGACCATACTAAGGAGAGACACGGCTACGTTTCCGTAAAATATAACAGGAAAAATTTGGCAAAGATGATCTCCAAATGTCCACTTCTATATATGTGAAAAGAAATAGAGATATCTTATTTATTAGCATAAGTACCATTTGCAATATCTCTTTATAGACATAAGCTAAAAATATAATGGGAGGTTATAACATTAAATTCCCATAAATTTGTTTGCATACACAAAAAATACAGACCTAAATTTGACTGGTTAAATATGGTATTGACTTATTAAAACGTTTCAAACAAGGTGTTTATTGCTTTAACAATTTTTTACATAGAAATTCGATTTTTTTTTTTTGTATCACGGCAAGTGACATGGCTCAATCAAGAAGGTTAGGTCCCTCATGGCTCAATCAAGAAGGAAAGGCCCCCACGAACATTGAGGATGTCAAATGTGTCGATAGAAAATGTCATCAAATGACAGTGTCTATTCTTTTTTTGCTTTCATTCTTCGTTTCGATTTCTGAAAACAAAAAAATCTTAAACGTCTATTATAATGTTTGCAAACCTAGTTCGTGGATTTGATGATTTGCAGCATCATTGTTCTTTTGACGAAATGGTGGGAAAGGGGACTACAAAAACGACGACTGCGAATTTCGTAATTGCTGCCTTTCGAAAAATGGGTGGGGCCCAAAGATCTTGCCGGCTATTGCTTTGTCAATTTTTCAATGGACGATGAAATACACATGGATGTAATACATATACTAAGGGGAAAACCAAATCCCGATACAAATCCTATGGTTCCTTTCCGGCTGAGCAGTGTCATTAATTCCTATAAAATTCCTGGCAACGAAAGATAATTCAGCGTTTGGGTATGCAATCTTAGTTCCGAGGTTGATGAAATAACAAGCCGTTTTCGTCGAAGTAGACGTCAATAAAATTAGCAAAATGGATATATTGGCCTTGGTTCGAAACCTTTAAAAGTTTGTAATGCTATAACAAAGCTCAAAAGTGAAATAGGAATTAATAATAGTAACTACGGTTATGCTGGTTCCGGTTCAACAGGCACCGGTCCTTCAAGCGGTGCAGACTACATACAATATTACGATACCTAGCTCAACGTATTAGAAAGGTAACAATGCCTGGTAAAATTACTACGATATTTCTGGTACTAGTTCTGCGGTTCCTACAAATTCATACTGGCTTAAGTAAACTTTAGACTTATCTGTAGTTTGAATTCTTTATAAATTTATTTTTAACAAGCATTTAAATTTATATTTAAATTTAAATATGCCCTTGAAGTTAATTTGCAAATGCAAATTTTGTCCATGAACATTCCACTAAGGAATAGTGCCAAACTTCTCACATATCAATGAGTGCCGCCGATTCAAGTTTAAGCTCAATGATAAGGGGCCTCCTTGTTATAGGCGAGACCAAACGGCGCGCCGCAGTGCAACACCTCTTTGGAAAGAAGTTTTACATGGCATAGTACCTTACAAATGTTGCCAGCATTAGGAGGGGAAAACCACCGCTGAAAATTTTTTCTGATGGTCTCGCCAGGATTCGAACCCAGGCGTTCCGCGTCATAGTCAGATATGCCAACCTCTGCGCTACAGTTAGTTTACAGTTTGAAAATATCTTAGTATTTAACGAAAATACTGAATAATTAAGATTTAATAATCAATATCTGTTGGATGTACTTAGGACTTGTCAGTTATTATGCCCTAAGTTAACTCAATCCTATTTTGTCATTTAAACAGTAAGCACAAACCCCAAACTCTGAAATAAACTAAACTTCTAAAACTCGATCTTTGTTAATCTCTTATTTTTTGGTTTATTCATTGGCACCAAATCACCAACTTCTCAGAGACTACATAAAGGACAGGCACCTTAAGTGTTTCTACATTTGTTTCTGGAGCTCTGCATAACCTATCTTATACAGTCCCCCGTTTGCTCTTGGTGAATTCTGAAGTCTCTAATCCTTACTTTACTTTAATTGGCTATGACAGAATATTTGTTCCACTAGCCGAACGTAGAATAGCGTTCCAAGCGCCTCGATCTTCTGCGCTGATTCTAAAATCTCTGACCCCAAGTTTCGAGGTGTCTCCCACCACTTGATCTTTCCATGGGGCTATTGGTCTTCCCGGTTTGCGTGTACCACCGTGTTTGCCTTCAATAGACTTCTTTGCTGGAGCTTCTTCATCTATTCTGACAACATGACCTAGCCAACGTAGACGTTGTATTTTTATGCGTGTAACTATGCTTTCGTCGTCATACAGCTCGTGGTTCATACGTCGCCTATATTCTCCATTATAGCAAACGGGTCCATAGGGTCCATATATTTTACGAAGAATCTTTCTCTCAAATGCTTCAACCACTGCCTCATCTGCTTTCACAAGTACCCATGCTTCAGAACCATATAACAGCACAGGTAGTATCACTGTCTTGTATAGTGTAATCTACTTAGTCCAAAGTAGCATCTGTTTGCCAGTATTATTCTTCGCTTAATCTATAAACCGGTGTCATTCGTTTCGGTTACGGCGGTGCCGAGGTAGATAAAGTTACTGTCTCAAAGTTGTGGTTTCCAACTTACTTCATTTTCTTTATCTGCTAGGGTGTACAAGGCGTCTTGGGAGTTGAAACCATCCATTTTGTCTTATCTCCATTTACTGCCAGACCCATTTTCACTGACTCTCTTTCGATTCTTGCAAAGGCAGCAGTTACTACTTCGGGTGACCGACCTATGATGTCGATGTCGTCGGCATAGATGAGTAGCATGTGTTCTCTTGTGATTAGTGTGCCATATCTATTCACATCTGCATCTCGTCTTTAATCCTATCATCTCATTTTCAGCAGCTTTGGTCATCACCCTACATCACTCACTATCCCTTCGCTCTTAACATGGTCCATTCGAGGAGAGAGAGAGAGAGAGCTCATCTCAGCGTAATTCTCAAAGGAATAATAGACAAAGCAGGAGGTGAAAAAACGTTCAAAGTAGTTTGCCGATAACCCTTCATGCATTCGAAAGAACAATTAACATTGTGTCAAAAAAAGCAAAATTAATGTCACTTTGTTGGAAATAACTATAACTCGAGCATGAATTCGTAATTGCAATACCCTATTAAAACTGTGCGAAATTTGTGAAAAATACGTAAAAATTCAGCTGTGAGAATTTTAGGTTGTAAAAAGGTCTATAAATGTTAATATACATTTCTACAAATCACTGTAAAAGTCAAAAAATTTGATAGTCAAGCCTAATTTATGTTGCTAAGCTTGGAAGAGAAATTGAAAATCGGTAAATTACGATTCGGCATTGCAAACAAAAAATGTTATAACGCTGCTTAGTACATTGCACAATTGAAAAAAATCTACCTGGTGTCTAACCTAACCTAAAAAAATTGTTCTAAATCAAATGTGCAATTAAGCTTGCATTACATGTGATTACAAAAAACAAAAATTAAGACAACAAGTCACAGGAACAACATAATCCATATCACAAAACCATGTTTAAAGAGTTCGAAAACGAGAAACAGTGCTATAGCAATTTATTTTCAATTTCTTGTATCCACCAATTTCGTTTTCTGTTCACCATGTACCTTCATTTATTTGCAATCACTTTTATTCTCTTTTTTGTAATAAAACTACTGAAATAGATTACAAAGTTTCATTCCATCTCAGTATACAGCTGTTGCATTGGAGTAGATATCAAGGTAAATTCAATCTTACTTGTGTTATAATCTACACATATAGACTATCCATTATCACCAAGTAGAATTTTCTGTGAATATCAAGCTGCATCTCAACAGAGTTGGATGTTTGGCACAATCCGCGGTTGAACGCTCCCATGCTATGTAAATTATATTATAAACAGAAATTTTTTAGCAATATTTGACCGCTTCAAAAACAGTCAAACCGGGCCCGCTACGCTTTGTTTTCTTTAACTCTCTATTATCAGACTTTACTTTTGATTTTGGGTTGTGTTTTTTGTCCGTCCCCCTTCCGATACCGAAAATTATATAGCCTATGTTTGCTTCCAGACCAAACTACACAATATGCGAAAATCGGTTAGTCTATACGCAAAAAACAAACCAAGTCCCATATATCCGTGATTGGATAATGTGATTGTCAAATAAACCTATTTAAAGGGGTTTTGGGGCTGGGGCCCCCAGGTACTTGGACCCAACTTTTATTCGTACTCTACTCTTGAATACTTTTCATTTGAATCTCATATTGTCCCGATCGGTCCACTTTTATTTTTGGGTAGTACTTTTGGGGTAAGGGGGAGGGCCCACCCCCCTCCCGATATCAAAAAATTATATAGCCTACGTTTCCTTCCAGACCAACCTACACAATCTGTGAAAATTTCAAGGTAATCGGTTCAGCCGTTTTCGAGTCTATACGGAACAAACAAAAAAACCGACAAACAAAGGAACACAAATTGAATTTTATATATAAGACTAGCTGAACCCGGCCCGCTCTGCTGCGCCCGATTGTGCTATGTTGGAGAGAAGTACTCTAAATTTGAACATTTCTGCGTAATTGTAGTTGAAAATGTATTCCAATTTTCCTATGGATTTTTCTACACTCAAGTACCTCTTATTTAAACCCCACATTGCAATGGTCATTAAAAAAGTCCTTGGGATGTGGTGGAAACAAAAGTGAAAGTTAATTTCGTGCTCTATTCCCAAAGACCTTTCATTTAAGATCTATATTGCCATGGTCGGTAAATATGTCCGATTTGAGGGGTTTTATAGTGGTGGAGTTACCCACGAAACACTTTGTTCCGCAATTGGATATCAGATTCGTTTTCTACTCTCAAATACCTATGGGGGTGAGTGGCACTCCTAGGCATCCCACCCCAGAATTTGATACCAAATTGTTTGCTTTTAGATCCTTCCTATATTCCTTTATTTTATTTTTCTTTAAACAAAGAACCGATAGGTTGTCATAACAAAGATACATGCTGATGATTAATATTTATCACTCTGCCCTCTCTCTGTTCATGTTGGCATGTTTTTAATTGGATCAACTAAATCCAATTTGATCAAACAATTTCATTTGAAGGCTGCCAGATAACGCTTATTTAAATGTTAGTGCTACTCGCTTAGAGTGGATCATATGGTATGGTTGTTGTCTATGAATAGTCATTCATATTAATTTTGTCATTCCGTTCGCAACATATCGAAATATCCATTTTCGACCCTATAAAGTATATATATTCTTGATCAGCGTAAAAATCTAAGACGATCCAGAGATGTCCGTCCGTCTGTCTGTTGAAATCAGGCTACAATCTTTAAAAATAGAGATATTGAGCTGAAACTTTTTTTGTCCAGGTTAAGTTCGAAGATGGGCTATATCGGACTATATCGTGATACAGCCCCCATATAGACCGATTAACTTATTTATGGTTTTAGGCCCATAAAAGCCACATTTATTATCCGATTTTGCTGAAATTTGGGACAGGGAGTTGTGTTAGGCCCTTCAAAATCCTTCGTCAATTTGGCTCAGATAGGTCCAGATTTGGATATAGCTGCCATATAGACCGATCCTCCGATTTAGGGTCTTAGGCCCATAAAAGCCACATTTATTATCCGATTTAGCTGAAATTTGGGACAGTGAGTTGTGTCAGACCCTTCGACATCTTTCTTCAATTTGGCCCTGATCGGTTCAGATTTGGATATTGCTGCCATATAGACCGATTTAAGGTTTTAGGCCCTTAAAAGGCGCATTTATTGTCCGATGTCGCCGAAATTTGAAGTTGAAATTTAAAGTTGATAGTGATGATTCAATCAATACTGTTTTATTTGTTTCCAATCAAACTACCTTAAGAAACCATATCTCAGTGGGAACAGTCATTAAGATCCCACCGTGAACTTCCCACACGGACACGGATGCATTTTTGGTTAAAGATTCGAGGTGGTGGAAAGAATTTCGAGTTTCAAACACACGAAAGAGAGGCATAGCCTTCCAGAGCATTCAACTTCCCGAAGTCCACAAAGATACAGACATATGCGTCCCAGGAGCGACTTGTACCCTATTTGTAGTGCGAAGAATATCATAGTATTCGAATTTGCCCTGAATTCCGTAAATCCTCTATCCAGGAGCGTATTGATTTCGGTTTTAGGAATAAATACTGTAATAATTGTCACTCCATTGGATACACTAAAAACAAATTAATAGCTTATGTTTCTCGTGCAGAAAACGGCATTATACTTTATTGAACTTAGAAGATAAGGCAACAATGAATTCTGAGCCTCCGAATGGTAATTTTCTTTTTTCTTCTTCCAACACAAGTACCAAATTTGATACAAAGGATCCAACAACACCGAGTGACGCACGGAGACAGATTCAGGCGAGGAGGAAAGGCAGCACAATGGGCCGACATGGAATGTGACTTCGTATTATACTCACGAAAACGCGTTTTTTTTTGCTCAGTTAATGTGAAAATTTTACCCAAGTTATCGAACAAGCCTTATTGTCGCTGTTGAGTGGAGCGGATCGCTCCTCAAAGAAAAAAAAAATATATATCCGTATCTCGAAATAGGTACTACTTATTACGAACAAATTTTAAAGCCTTTTCGTGTGGGCTAGAAATGGTCTCCAAAGACCCAACAGCTGCGGTGATGGCGCCAGACCGTAGCGTGGCAGACAGCGGTTTCAATGAAACAGTCATCGCAGCCGAATCGAGAGATGAGGGCATCGGGATGACGGCAGAAGTGAGCGATGGCTTTGCTAAGCTCACAAGCAGACCGAGAAAGCGATCCGGTGCGCGACTAAGGAGACGGAGGAGTATGTACCGGCATCGTAATCGGGCGGAAGTGCAGGATGCTAGAAGGGATAGAACTGACATTCCTAGCACTTCTAGGGAAGCTGTAATGAGAATTATATCTCCCGAAGAGCATAGCACTGCTAAAATGCTGTAGAAGAAAAAGAGCTCCCCGCTTTCAAGTACTCTGGGAAAACCAAGCCAGCCATCCCCCAGACAGTGTCCTGCGGAGGTAGACATAGTTGGAACAGGAACGAAGAAAGCGCGCACGGCCCCTGAGTCCTCATGAAGGACTGTGACTTCCAAAAGGAGGCCACAGCCATCACAGAAGGGGAATATGGTCGGTGAGAATGGTAAGGAGCCGCCCTCTTAAGCTAGAGTGGCAAGGAAGCACAATAGGGATGAGATGACTAATGCAGTCACAGATCTCGGCAATGCATCCGGTAGAACTCCACCAGATCATCGGTCCCAAGTGAAGGATCTGGTTAACGAGCGGATTCTCGAATACAAATGATGAGCTGCGAGTATAGAGGGGACATCTTTACGCTGCGTTTTGCGTCGGCGAAATCTATTGATACCGTTAAACAGCTCGTCAGAGGTATTCACGTTTCCTGGGAGGGCACAACGGTCGACCTGGTGAGAAATATGGACATCCCCCAGCTCACAAAGGTGACGGTCTTCATCAAGGGATGGGGCAGTAAATTTACGACGAAACGCATGTTGGGATTCTTGGGCAAGCAAAACCAAGATTTGGCCGCATAGAAGTGGGAGGTTTTCCACAGGGAGGAGAATGAGGAAGGAACTCTCCTTGTGGTTGGCATTGATCAAAATTCCGTGACGAGTTTGCCTAAAACTAAAGGGAGCAAGGTTGTCTATTTCAAGTTCAGGCAAAGATCCTAGTATTGAAATATCAGGCAGTACAGGGAATGGAAACTCAATACAGCCTAACGAACAAGACCCGACGATGGAACCATTACTGACTTTATAAAGATTCGGAAGACTAGGGTATACATAGAACCTAATACAATGACATCAGGAAAGTCAAAGCTGTCTAAAGTACAGGGAGCAGACGATGAGATCATCACATACTCCCAAGATGCCAATTTACTGAAGGACCAATGATTGAGTTAATCCAGATAAGCCTCAACCGGAGCGAGACTGCTACACACCCTCTGATGGAGAAAATCAACAAGGGCAAGATTCTTATTGCCTTAATTAAGGAGAAATGGACGAACCGGATCAAAGTTTCTGGACAGAACCATATCAACTACCAATTGTTCTATGATAACACTGGTACTCAGTCGAGGACCTGCGTTATCTTATATAAAAAATTCAATTTGTGTTTGTTTGTTTGTTCCGTATAGAATCAAAAGCGGCTGAGCCGATTACCTCGAAATTTTCACAGATTGTGTAGGTTGGTCTGGAAGGAAACATAGGCTATATAATTTTTTGAAAGTTGGGTCCAAGTACCTGGGGGGCTGCCCCAGCCCCAAAACCCCTTTAAATAGGTTTATTTGACAATCATGATAATATGGGACTCAAATGAAAGGTATTCGGGAGTAGATTACGAATATAGTCAGGAAGTAGGAATAGGCTTTATAATTTATTGATAACGGAAGGGGTGGACCCTCCACCGTTGCCCCGAAAACACCACCCAACATCAAAAGTGGACCAATAAGGACAATATGGGTATCAAATGAAAAGTATGCAGGAGTAGATAACGAATCTGGCATTCAAATTCATGTCGAAGTATGGGGGGTCACCCCACCCCCATAAAAAAGGCCAAAAATGGGCACATTATCCAATAACGGATATATGGAACTCGGTTTGTTTGTTGCGTATAGACTGAAAAACGGCAGAACCGATTTTCTCGAAATTTTCGCATATTGTGTAGGTTGGTCTGGAAGCAAACATAGGCTTTATAATTTTCGGTATTGGAAGGGGGACGGACCCTCCCCCATTATGCCAAAAACACAACCTTAAAGTGAAAGTACCCAGCGGTGGCGCTTTTCCTCTTGAACATACGCCAAATGGGGTATTGGACCCATTATGACAATATGGGACTCAAATGAAAGGTATTTGAGAATAGAAAACGAATTTTATATCCAATTTTGGAGCCAAATGTTTTGGGGTACGTCCTAAAGCACCCTTAAACTGAACGAATTTAATATCTATTTTCAGTGCAAAGTGCCGGTGGTCGCCCCAGCCCCAAAACACCCTCCAAACGGTTCATATTTACCGGCCATGGCATTATGGAGCTCAAATTAAAGGGATTTGGAAGTGCAGCACGAATTTGATATCCATATTTGATTCGAAATGTCTGAGGTGCCAATCCACCCCCTAATGAGAACATTATCCAATGGAAGCACATTACCATCAGGAATCGAGGAGGGGCAAATTCTCACACATCAATGAGTGCTTTCCGATTCGAGTTTAAACACAATGATAAGGGACCTTTTTTATAGCCGAGTCCGAACGGAAAATGTTTTAAATGACCAAGCATGGCATTGTACCTCGCAAATGTCGCCAACATTAAGAGGAAATAAACACCGCTTTATCCTATGTTCTCGCTAGGATTCGAACACGTTCAGAGACATAGGCTACAATGGCACGAATTCTATATCCGCATTCAGGGCGAAATTTCTCCACCCAAAAAAGGTATTATATATTTAAAGAAGGCGCAGCGGAGCGGGCCCGTTTCGGCTAGTTTGTGTATATAAAAGAGACTAACGGATTATCGCCCACCCCAAATGGCTAAAGCTATAGTCATGAAATTTTGCACGAATGTTGGTCTTGGCCATAGTCTCGGAATAAGACGGGATTTTACGAATTTTGTAGATTTAAGTATTAAAAAATACAAAATAAAAATGGCTAAACCGAGCAAATTGTTGTTGATTCTTACTTACATAAGCACCAGTTAATTGTATGAATGAATGCAATAGCATATTATGAGAGCATTCAAAAGACTTACCTTTTGAATGCCAAATTACATTCTTAAATGTGAAAACAGTTAGATTGAGAGAGGAATGAGCATGAGGTTAAAATTACTGCAAAGGTGTTGAATATGGAAGCAGTAGATGAAAGTAGGAGAGGTAAAAGTTAAATGTGCTAGAGAAAGAATATGCTTTACTATGGCGGTGTTGTGGAAGAAGAAGAAGTACATCAAATTGTTGTTTCCTTTTTAAGCGTCAATCATTTGTGTCAATTAATATCAAATTATGTGAGCATTGAAAGGGGGAGCGAGAGATGTTCGTAGCCTTAGTGTTGTATAGCATCGAAGTCAGTTTTTACGGCTGCAGACTGTGAAGTGTACATTGGTATACATTTTTGTAAGATGCTCTCATGCTGAATGTAGCGCCTCCGGCGCGGAAGAAGAACAAAGGGTTGTTTTATTTACCCTCTAGGCGGATTTTTTTCGCTTATTTTGATTATAGAAAATGCTTAATAAGCGGCTTAGCTTATCTTCGTCTATTATGACCGTTTATTAATGACATAGTTGGTTAGAGCAATATAAAGGGTGATTTTTTAGCTTTTATCTTTTTGGCAAAACTGGTTTAAACAGCCCACGCACGTTTCGTGTTTTGTTTAACTGTCAAACATCTTCACTTTGATCTATAAACTAACCATGAAACGTCTTAAAAGCGAACAAAGCTTGCAAATTATTGAATTTTATTGTCAAAATGCGTGCTCTGTTAAAAAAGTTCATCGCGCGCTTCTTCCATTCAACAACGAAGCTCATTTTTGGCTCAATGGGTACGTAAATACCAAAATTAGTACTATTTGGTTCTTTCGTCATAGATGGAGCTAGAGGTCCGAAACTTGGCAAAGTAGGTACAACCAAAAAATAAATGATGGATGATTAAATGGTCTATTCAAAATTCGTATATTTTGGTACCGAAATCGGTACGAAATGGTACCTTCTTTACAGATGGAATTTGAGGTCTGAAATTGGCACTAAATTCACCATTCGCACACTTTGGTATCAAAACTGGTACTATTTGGTACTTTCTTTAAAGATGGAACTAGAGATCTGAAATTTGGCATGCAGGTACAACTAGAAAAAATATGATGGGTGACCAAATAAGCTATTCATAACTAGTACATTTTGGTACCATTTGGTACTTTCTTATAGATGGAGCTAGAGGTCTTAAATTTGACATGTAGGTACAATATGGATACATATATATAATGAGTGACTTAATGATCCATTCAAAATTCGTACATTTTGATACCAAAAAGTGGGAAATTGTACGAAGTAGCTTATTTTCGGCTACAACGAACGGGGACTGCTAAATTTTTACAATTTTATGACATTATCGCAGTCTTACCAAAAATACGACATTTGGAAAAAGACGTACTAAATGTGTTGTAATTGGTAGCTTGAAAAAATATATTGGGCAACTAAAAGATATTTTTTATTCGTATATTTAGGTACTTTCTTAACGGAGCGAGCTAAAGCTCTCAAAATTGGGGTAAAAGTACACCTTGGCTATCAATTTTGGGTGACAAGAAGATTATTCAAATCGCACATCTATGTACCAAAATAAAGATAAAGTACTCAAAATTATGATACTGTTACACCTTGACAGTAAATATTGGACGGTTAAAAGATTTGTTTTTATTTCATGCATTTAGTACTAAAACGTACAAAATGGTTCTTTCTTTACAGGGTGATCTTAAGATATGAAAATTGGGATATAGCTACATCTCGACCAGAAAATTTCGGGCGACCAGTAGATTTTCTTTTCAAATCGTACATTTAGGTACTAAAGCATAAAATTTGTTTAGTTTTTTACGAATTAAGTTTAAGCATTCAAAACTAGGATTCAATTATACCTTGACAATATATATTAGGCGAATTAATGAATTTTCGGAAGTATTGTTAGGAAGCGGACCACCGGGATGTTTGTATCATATATAAAAGAGATCCGTGACGGACTGATTAATTGATCAACGCCCAGCCGAAATAACTGAAGCTAGAGTCATGAAATTTGGCACGAATGTGGGTCTTGGGTCGTGTGCGCGTGATTATACGACATTTTGTGATATTCGCTTGGCTATGTACTAAATAGTACGAAAAAGTTAATGTTTGTAGAGAACGAATGGAAAAGGCTAGGAGATCGAATGTGAGCTCATAAAAGAGCGTCTCAAAAAAGTAATATTTGGTGAAAATTTTTTTCAAAATAGTACCAGGAGTGGGAGTAATAGTACGATTTGTGCCGCATTGGTACTATTTGGTGCATTCTTCACAAATTTAGCTAAATCTCTGAATTTTGGTACATAGGTAAACTATGGCAATATAAATTGATTGATTATATAAGTTTTGAGAAATTTTTATATTTACGTAATGACTGAAATTTTAACAGGAAAAACGAATAGAACTAAAATTTTGAAATTTTGCTTAAAGGATGAAGTTGCATAAACATAGGGGTGAGATAAAAATTGTGCGGACTTGTTCTCGAAACGGCAGAAAAGGTACGTTTAGTACCAAATCTAGTACAATTTAGTACTTTCTTTACTGGCTGAGCTAGAGCTCTGAAATTTGGCATCTAAGTACAACTAGGAAAAAAGCAATTTGGTAAAAATGATCGTGATCCCGGAAAAAAAAAATTGGGTGTGCCGTAACAAATCGTACTAGAAGTAGAAGAAAACGTACTATAGTGCTGTAATCGGTACTATTTTTCACATTCTTTACGGATTGAGCTAAAGGTCTCAAAATTGGAATACAGTTACACCTTGAAATTCGTACATTTAGGTACCAAACGTACAAAATGGTACTTTCTTTACAAACTGAATTAGAGCTCTCACATTTTTAATTGTACGAATTTAATTGTTATTTAATGGTATCGGGAAAAGATGTGCGCATGAATCAAATATATGTATAGCTTCTATCAAATACAAACACATGACGTGACAAGACAAAAAAAATATCAAGGAAATTAGAAGTGTCGTACATAAAATATAATTTTTTTATTTTAATTTTAAAGTAAAGCAAATTTATTGTAAAATTATTGCAAATTTATTGTAAAATTTTGCATTGAAATAGCGTAACGCAGAACAATGCTGGATGTTAACAAATAGAATGGATAAATTCCAAACGCAACAAATTGGAGGACATTGTAGAAGGTAAACGTGGTATTTATAAAGACATATTATTAATGCTACATTATTTTTATATTTTATTAACCATATATAGATTATATTGATTTGGACACTGAGGATGGAAGATAACACATGTAGATCTAGACCTCATGGTATTGCATGCAATATGCTTAGATTGGTATTTATTACGATTCATTTTAAAGATGTGTGTATATAAATTATATTCTTTACAGACGGTGTCGCCGACAACAAATAGAGGCTCAAATGGAATCGAAATTTTTTTCTGTTTTTGGAGGCCTTAACAAGATATTTCATGTTTTATTCGCAATTTAATACAATGCAATAAAAAGGTTTTTATTTATGTGAAATATATCAATTATTTATTTTTATTAAAACAGTAAAAATGTTATTTAAAAGAAATTGTAAATTGCAAATTTGAAATGAATGGTTTATTGAGTTATTAACCACTTTAACTGAATTTTTGAGCTTATCATAAATCCAAATTGCAAAATTTTTAAACGTTAATTTCAGCAAATTTTTTAATTGAATGTACAAATTTCTTAATTGAACATAGTTTTTGATTTTTTCTTTGAGTGGATTTTTTATACTAATTATACTAACTCCTCGAAGTTTTCATCTAAGACTCCATATATATACTTATGTTATTGATGGTCATGACATTTTAAGTCCATCTAGCCATGTCCGTCCGCCCATCTGTCTGTCCCATACTTCTTATGGGTGTAGGTCTGCTGGAATTGTAAATAGATCACATCGGTCCATGTTTTGATATAGCTGCCATATAAACCGATCTTGGATCTTGATCTTGTCAAATATGATGTGAAGCGGTCTATAGTCTCATATAGCTTCCATATAAACCGATCTCCCTAGTTTACTTCTTGAGCCCCTTACGGGCGCAATTCTTATTCGAATTGGCTGAAATTTAACACAAAGATCGAAAATTGATAAAATTGTTCTGTTAATGCGAAATTGGTAAAGATACCTCAAACTTTTTTTAATTGTGGTCGCTATTGGGTGCATGCGGTGACATTTGGTCATAAAGTCAGAGCTGAATTTTACTGATTGCCATAGCACTACTTATAGGACGATCCTAATCTTTCAAAGCCTTCAACGTGTGGTTGTCTTTGGTAATATCATAGTTCTTAAGTGAACGTTTCGGCGAATCAGTTTCAGTATTTTGATGAAATTTTTTCATTTGCGCTCATTTTGCTCTCAACCTACTTTTATGTATTCAACAGGTTATTGTTTGTTTGTGCTTTCTTTATTTGGTCTTAAAATCTTATTGGGATTCCATTGCAGAATATTGTCCGGCTTTAGACCATTTGTTTAATATTTTCTATTCAAAGAATAGTATAGCAAAAAACATTCAAAGTCAGCAAAAAATTTGTTGTTGCTAGAAGCATTTGACTGGTTTCCTATATTGCGATTTCATTTTCAATCAAAAAAAAAATCATCAGCAGGAGATGTCAAATGGATCATGGTGCTTTACAATCATTCCAACTAGAATAAGTTGTCCCTTAATCACTATGAGCTCCGTACCAATTGCCTTAAATACCGTGTTGTAAATTATGTAATTCCAAGAATAAACGAAATGGGTTTATTTGAAATAATTATTTTACAATAAAATGTAAATTATTCTGGGTGATCATTACGGGCTTTTGAAATTGTGTTTCCGAGTCCTTAACATTTCTAATTTCATTGCTGATGTAATTCAAATAATTAATAATTAAATATTACTAATTATTCTTTAGAAAAGTTTTTCAGACTAACAACTAAAATGTTTAATATATAAACATTTTTTAAATAATATTGGGTTGCTCAAAAAAGTAATTGCGGATTTTTTAAAAGAAAGTAAATGCATTTTTAATAAAACTTAGAATGAATTTTAATCAAATATACTTTTTTACACTTTTTTTCTAAAGCAAGCTAAAAGTAACAGCTGATAACGAACAGAAGAAAGAATGCAATTACAGAGTCACAAGCTGTGAAAAAATTTGTCAACGCCGACTATATGAAAACTCCGCAATTACTTTTTGGGCAACCCAATATCTTTTCTACAGATAAAATTTCAATTAAAATAATAAATCGAGAATTAAGAGAAAATTCATACAGTATTATATCTTAGAAAAATTTTTGTTAACTGTAAGTCTTTCGAAACAAATTTTATATAAAGGGTGATTTTTTTGAGGTTAGGATTTTCATGCATTAGTATTTGACAGATCACGTGGGATTTCAGACATGGTGTCAAAGAGAAAGATGCTCAGTATGCTTTGACATTTCATCATGAATAGACTTACTAACGAGCAACGCTTGCAAATCATAGAATTTTATTACCAAAATCAGTGTTCGGTTCGAAATGTGTTCATTCACCGTAACGTTGCGTCCAACAGCTAATAATTTCGTTTAAAACGATCACAAAAATTTTATCTTTTGAAAAAATTATATCGCCATTCTGTGTTTAAAAAAATGGCATTAACCTAGTAACTACGAAAAATACCCAAGAATAGAGCTGCCTTAGAAAAATTTTAGCTCAAGTTACGAGAAGTATCGTAATGAAATTTGGATTCACGTAAAGTGGACGACTGAAGAGAGTTATATCAATTTTTGCCGTCATGTTATGGGAGAAAATTGACTTGTCGATAGTCGTAAATTTTTTATATCCTCAAAACCTAATGAGAAACTTCTCAAAATCCTTAGGAACTAGATTTCTGGAATCCGTTTTAATGTATTGTTGCACTTGATGGTTTCTATATTAAAAAACTTCCTTTAACAGCAGGTGCGATTTTATGTCAACACCATTAAATCCAGCCTTCTTGTTAAATGGTGATAAAATATTAAGTACATGATTTTTTTTTTTAAATCAAAATATTTAAAAAAAATATATAATAATATTATTGAAATTTACATTTATAAAAATTTTGTCTTTGAAAGAAATTTAAAAAAAAAATTTAATCTTTAGAAAAGTTTAAAAGAAAGTTTGTCTCTAAAAAAGATTTCGAGGGAGTCCGGCCCGTGCTGATGTTTTGTCATTAGAGAATATTGCGCTGAAATTTTGCCTTTAGAAAAATTTAGCACCCTTTTACTTGTTTTTTATATTCGTACAATCAGGTACTAAAACGTACAAAATTGTACTTTCGTTATGGAGTGAGCAACAACTCTTAAAATTGTGATACAGTTACGCCTTAACAGATTTGGATTTGGATTATATATGAGACGACAGAAATTTCTACCAAAAAGTACAAAATGGTACGTTCTTAACATATTGAGCTACAGCTCTCAAAATCGGGAAGCAGTTACTCTCTGACGGTACATATCGCGTTACAAGGTGATTTTTTTGAAATTCGAACATTTTAGTATTAAAACGTTCTCCCTGTACGAACTGAGTTAGGGCTCTGAAATTTGAGATACATGCATACCTTGAGAATATATTTTGGCCGAGAAGAATTTTTTGAATTTCGTACTTTAAGGTACTTAAACGAACAAAATTGCTATTTCTTAACAATTTGAGTCGCAGCTCTCAAAATTGGTATGCTGTTACTCCTTGACAGTATATATCGTAGAAAAAGGAGATTTTTTTTGAAATTCGAACATTAAGATCCTTAAACGTACAAAATGGCCCTTTCCTTACGGAATTCCTGGAAAAGACCCGAGCCATTCCTTTATCGGGCGACTAGAAGATTTTTTGAAATTCGTACATTTAGATACTAAAATTTAATAAAAAATTTACTTTCTTTACGGATTGTGCTAGATGTCTGAAATTTTCTATACAAGTACACACTAATATTATAAACAGGTCGACCTGACAACATTTTTTTAATTCGTACATCTAGGTACTATAACGTACAAAATGGTACTTTCTTTACGAATTAAGCAATAAATCTCAAAATTGTGATACAGTTACTCTTTAACAGAATGTATCGGGCCACTAAAATATTGTTTTGAAATTAGTAAATCAAGCTACTTTACTTTACTTACTTTAATAAGCTATGGCAGAACATTTGTTCCACTAACCGATCGTAGAATATCATTCTAAGCGCCTCGATCTTCTGCGCTGATTCTAAAATCTCCGACACAAAGTTTCGAGGTTTCTCCCACCACTTGATCTTTCAATCGGCCTTTTGGTCTTCCCGGTTTGCGTGTACCACCGTGTTTGCCTTCAAAAGACTTCTTTGCTGAACCTGAATGGATGAAGACCATTCTGACACCATGACCTGAACAACACAGCCGTTGTATTTTGATACGTGTAACTATGCTATCGTCGTCATACAGCTCGTGGTTCATACGACGCCTATATTCTCCAAGAACTGTCTCATCTGCTTTCACAAGTACTCATGCCTTACTTAATCCAAAATAGCATCTGTTTGCCACTATTATTCTTCGCTTTATCTCAAAACTGATGTATTTCGTTTCGGTTACTGACTATCTCAAAGTAGTGGTTCCCAACTTTCTCCATTTTCTTTATCTGCTAGGTTGTACAAGGTGTTTTAGGAGTTGAAACCATCCATTTCGTCTTATCTCCATTTGCTGGCAGACTTAATCTCTTTCGATGCAGTTACTATTTCCAATGACCGACCTATGATGTCGATGACCGACCTATGATGTCGATGACCGACCTATGATGTCCATGACCGACCTATGATGTCTATGACCGACCATTGATGTCGATAGGCTGTCTCCTTGTCTGAAAACTCGTTTGGTATTGAATGGTTCGGAGAGATTCTTTCCTATTCTTACTGAGGAACGCGTATTAGCAACTCTCATCCTGCAGTCTTATTAATTTTGCAGGGATACCAAACTCAGACATGGCTTGAAATACCTTTGAACGTAAAGATGTATCGAAAGCGGCTTTGTATTCAACAACGAGATGGTAGGTGTTAATTTGTCCTTCTCGGGTCTTTTCCAGGATTTGGCGCAGTGTGAATAGCTGGTCCAAGGTGGATTTATGAGGTCTTTAGGTTTAGTTTTTCACACAGTACGCTCGATAGTATGGGGAGGAGACTTATTCCTCTGTAGTTGGCACATTCCGTCTTGTCTCCCTTCTTGTGTACGGGACAAAGTATACTGGGGTTCCAATCATCGGGTATGCGTTCTTCAAGCTACTACATCTTATAAATTGCTAGTTTCTTCACGGATTGAGCTAAAGCTCCTATAAATAGGATACAGCTGCTCCTTACCAGTATATATTGGGCACTAGAAGAGTTTTCTGATATTCGTACCTTTAGGTAATAAATAATACAAAATAGGTCATTATGATTCATTATGAATTGTTTTATGGTCATAACAGAATTCATCATTGAATAATTCAGCCAAGTCGGATTGAAATTGCGTTCTCCGCAGGCCGAAGAAATCAAATCGGGAGATTGGTTTATACCAGGCGACTGGTCTGCAGTCTTCTTGCGAAGACACCTGGTTTTGGCGATGGTTACAAGACTAAACCAATCTCATATTATATTTACAAAAAAAAGAATCATTTAGCGCGTCAAATAGCACGCCATTTGTTACCTAACAAGTTTACAAGTGCGAAAAAGGCGAAACGTGGATGCGCCGGAAGTCAAAAAGTCTCGGCCAAATTTGATTTCCACCAAGACAGACAGCAGCCGCCATAAACAAGCTTGTGAAAAGAGGATGCGGATATTTTCCCACCCCATGCCACTATGGGCATACACTTTAGCCAGTAAATGGTTTGTTGTGCGTTCTAAATACTAAAAACTAACCAGACGATATATATTTGTCATATGACATGTTACTTTCTGTGTCCATGTGACTTTCACTATGTATGTATGTCAGATACGAAAAGAGCGCGATCTGATCGGCATGTATTCGTTGTATTTATTGTATGTTTTTTATTCCCATATGTCTATTTGTATGTTCGATGAAAATAGTGCCCCTTTTGATCAAAAACTCCACAGAAAAAAAAAATAATGATCAATTAAGAAATTTGTGCATTCATTCAAAAATTTTGTATTATTATTAGTTAACGATTTTGCAATTTGGATATTTTAAATAACGTTTTTCCTGTTTTTATAAAAATAAATAATTCATATTTCTCGCAATAAAAAAAAAGTATTTTATAGGAAAAAATTGCGGATAAAATATGGTTAAAATTGGTTAATATTGCTTAAAAAATATTTATATTTTTTCTTAATGATCCCAAGCTTGTAAAAAATAAAAATTGTCGATTCCATTTTGAGCCTCTCTTTGTTATCGGCGATAAAATAGTTATTTAAACAATATAATTTACATATATACATACATATTTAAAATGAATCGTAATAAATACAAATCTTAGCATTTTGAGTGGAATACCACGAAATCTATATCCGCATGTGTTATATTCCACCCTCAATGGCCAAGTCAATATAATATATTTATGGATAATCAATTATTAAAATAAGATAACATTAATAATGTATCCATACCATTTGTTCACATCTGTATTACACCATTTCAGCCGAAACATTTTTTAAATAAATTTGTTTTACTTCAACATTATAATCGAAAAAAAAATACATTTTATGTAGACATTAAAACCACACATCCAGTTTTGTTGATTGTTTTTTTTTTTTTTTTGTCCAGCAACGCCACTTTGTTTCTGTATGTGATAGAAGAAGAAGATAGAAGAACATATATTTGACTCATTCGCATTACATACGTGTGAAAGGGAACACAATATAATCTTGATCAATACACAAATCATACTATTAAGAAACAATTTAATTCGTATGACTTATTTGCCAATCACTTGCCGTAATATAAAATATATTGTATTTCTTTGTGAAAAATAATTAAAGCAATTAATACCTTATTTGAAAAGTAAATACCATGCTTTATCGGTAGTATTTGTTTTTACTGAAACAGCAAACATTTTAATCTTCATGATCTCATTTCATGTTTTAATGCCACTTTCGTACCCTAATAAAACACTTTTAGTTGAGACCAAGTTTGGCATAAACATGTCCCATTGAGAATGTTTGACGGCCTTGACCCAAAATATTCGTATACTACCCTCAAATATCTTGAATTTTAATCCCATATTGTCACAGTTTAGTTACATGTCCCTTAAGTTGTTTTGGGGTGAGTCTCTCTGAAACTTGGATCTATATTTGAATGCAAGGTTTGTACTTTACCTTTAAAACCCTCGTAATTAAGAGCCACTTTGTCATTATCGGGGGCTTTAGAGGTTTTGATGACCCGCAAGCCCCTCACACTTGACGCCATATTTCTATGTCAGATTCGCTATACCTTCAATTTTCGAGACCATATTGCCATCGTCGCATTACCCCTACCAACCACAAAGCGGAAAATCCATATATTAAAAAAGTGAAAAAAATTGCCGAAGTGTTTTCATTTCACCATAACTTGTTTTTTCAACTATTGGAAATTTGGCATTTAGCGACACCCAAGGAAAGCACAATCACAGTAGCTATGAAACACATGCAAAAAAAAAACCGCCATCGCTGAGGACCTCATTGTAACTCAACGTTATTAGCATTGGTGACCATAAACATATGGTTATACACACAAATGTGGTAAATTATTAATCTTGTTTATATGTTTGTACTATAAATATTTATTGACGAAGTATGGACACACCAACAACTTACGCCCTAGAAATATGTTAAAGTGCATACAATATTATAAAAACCAATAAAATATGATAAAAATATGTTTGGTTAAATTTAAAGCGTTAGGTATTTTACGGTGGTTATGGAATGGAAGTTGGGGTTGATGATCGTTCGCCCCACAGACGATGCCGTCCAAGCTAAGAGCAAAGGGCGGTTCAACCTTGAAGGCTCTATTGCCATAGCCCATGGTCCCGCAATACTAACTCTCAGCCGCTTGGGTCCGCGAGTGCCAAATTTGCAAAATTGTGCGCTTGATTGCGTGGTTTTAACAAATTGCTCATCCCAACAAACAGCCAAATTTGGTCAAATATATATTCAATATTCGCTATTGTTACGCCACACATGCTGAGATAAAATGTTGCATACCGTAACCAAGTATTAAACAATCGTTTTGCTGAAGATTTTTTATTGGCATACTTCCAATTCTGCAAAAACAGTTGATGTCAATACAATGTTAAACCAGCCGCTAGGATTATAAAAAATTAGTCCAAAATTCCATTACCACTAAAACAAAAAACACCACAACTACTTCAAACACAAACTCGTTATCCATAATTTATCCAACAAACACAAAATCAGCATTTTAAGGTACGTTTATTATTTGCTTCGATGCAACATTTATTTTATATGTCAAACGTCGGATATGTCCTGGTGTATTTTAAAATTAAAATTGATTTTATTTATTCTTAATTTACTTTTACAAACTAACTTCATAGGAGTATGCTGGTTTGCTTTTATAATTGCAGAGCAAGCCAGCAACCAATCAGTCGTCATCGTCTTCCCATTATCATCAACAGAAAGTGCCTAAGCATTCTAGTGGACGCTCGACTCCATCCCCAGCTGATAACTGTCGCAAGAAGAAGTATGGACACACTAACAATTGCGCCCTAAGAAGAAGTTGAAGACAAGAAGTAAAAAAAGATACAAAATATGTTTGGTTAAATTAACAAAACAATGTCTTCGCTCATGTTTAAAGAGTGACATAAAAAATTAAAAAAAAACACTTTTTTTGAGTTAATGACTTAAAATCCTTACAATTTTGAAACCTTAAAATGCGTTTTCTGCTACATCTTTTTTTGAGTTATGCAACTTTTTAAAGACTTGAGCGTTATTATGTTTCTTTAGAAACAAATTCACCTTATAAGGGCAAATTAATATAATAGTTTTGTTGCGTTCAAGTCAAACTTTCGCAAATTAATCACTTATCGTTGATATGAAAGAAGACTTCAGAGCTAAATCAACAATTTTATCCTGGAGCTGGGGCGTAGCAGTGCTCTTTACTTCAGTCACTTGATTTCTCCATGTACAATAATGCCCGTTTTCTTGGCCTGTGTAGAGTAGCAACTTCAGCGGACTCCTATGGACAAAATATTTAAATAAAAATTTAGAAAGTATTAATTTAAAACTCCACATACATTTGTGCGATACTCTCTCCCTGCTGCGGATTTCTGGATCATTTGTTCGCCTTCAGCTATGGCTTTTGTGGCAATGGCAAAGCTTCGGTACGAATGTTGAACTAAAGCAACAGGCATCTTAATATGAAAACCATAAAATCTTATGTGAGAATCGTGTTTTTTTATATACATACCATTTCAGTATGCCTTTCATTATTGCTCAGCAAATTTTTTATTTTGTAATAATTAATAAAACATAGCGATTTTGATCGCCAAAATCAGTAAAGTTTCCGATAGGGTATCTCTGTTTTAATAAGTGGAAAAACGGATTTCCGGCATTTTTTCACTTAAAAGAACGTAGTACCGCCATTAAAACGCGAACATTTTAAGAAAATCTGTTATGTCGTTATTTAGTCTTTATAGACACACAAACAAAAACAAATTGATTTTTATATATAATAAAAATGTGAGCCCATTCTTGTTTGAACCGTTGAGTGGAGCGTACGTATAATTATTTAACTCCGCAAGAATTTTCTGTAACTCGTAATAGGTCACTATTTTTGGAGAAAATTTTAAGTCACTCAAGGATAGATGCAGTAGAGGTATCCATTAGGCGGTTGATGATCTGCGTCTGTTTCCAGTGGAGCGGCAGATCTAGAGCCCGGGAGTAGGCTTAGAATGGGATCCGGTGGTGGAGCGGCAGCTCCAGACTTTAAGAGGTTGGAATAATAGAAGACGCACCGCTCTCAGGTTTATTGAAAGGCTTGGTGCAAATGATCCTAAGACTCTCACTAATAGGGAGAGAGACTCCCTAAATTGGGCTCGGGAATTCGTTGAACAGGCTACCCTAAAGACTACACGTCTAGATTCGGTCACCATGCCTAAAAGAACTAAGGCGAACAACAGTGTGATGGGTCAAAAACCTTTGCTAATGTCGCTAGAGACAGTTTGGTGATGGAAGTTGTCAACAAGGGAGAAGAACAAGGCTGCATACCTAGGAATAATTGGAGTGGGATAGTCAATGTCCTTGCGGAATTTCCTGGGTCTCCTCCAGTTTGTGACGATGCAGGCTGGTATCGGGGCTGATACAGACTAATTGCCTTCGGTGATCAACGCTCAATTGAAATGTATCGTTGTGCGCTAAAAAAGAAGCGGTGGTGTTGGGGAGTCAGGAGTCGACTCAGCAGTTGTTGCTGAACACTTGCCTGAGGAACTATCGACCACATCGATAATCTGGTGGATTGCAGGAGACTGAAAATTCCCCTGTCACAATCGATACAGGGGATGGCATCGAAATGGGACCCAAAAAGCCCTGTGTGGGTGGGTCACAAAGTTTGACTGGGCTCAAAGTGCGCGCCAGCGGGGAAGCACGGAACTCAGAAAGTACTTCGACAGCAATTAGTGAAGAATCTAAGGAGAAATCTACCACACCGCAAGTGCTCAGTGTCCTGACGAAGAGTGGTTCCACGGCTGTCTCACCTTCCCCTGGATGCGTACGGAAGCTCATCATGACAAGTTCTAACGAATCTTGTAAGGATGAACTCCTGGTGGAATCAGAAGAAGAGGCGAACACAACAGTGGTGGAAGTTCTGAATCCAGACTATGGTCCGGTTTCTACAGATAAATCACTACCTTTGTAAGGCCGCTTTGGCGGCACTAAAGGTCCTCCTGATGGCTGGGGGATTTGACGTGGTTCTTATCCAGGAACCAGGGGTGTGAGCAGGAATGGTTCGTGGACTTAGAATTCCAGGATTTAAACTTCTCAAGGGTACGGGGAATAGGAGACACAGAGCCTGTATTCTTGCAAAGAGTAGTCTAAATGTTGTTCTTCTTCCGTCGCTAAGCACTGAAGATTTAATAGAAGCCAGCCTTGAAATAAACAAGTATCATTACTAGCTGGCGTCTCTATATATGAATCACGATTCAGAGATGCCGCCTTCAAACCTTAAGTCGAGGGTTGAAGCTGCTTCTGTAGGGAAGGAAGTGATGCTAAAACGCATCGCCAGATATGGGTCCACGAGAGGGGTGAGATGCTCATTGAATATACATATTATAAGTTGCAATCTGGCGATTTGTAATAAAGGGGATAAACCGACCTTTATTACCAGGAACAGGCAGGAGGTACTAGATATTACCTTTGTATCGGAGAATAAAATCTCAGGAACATGCAACTGGGAAGTGTTGGATGACCACAGCTTCTCTGATAATCGTTATATTAGTTTTAGCCTTGGAGAAAACACAGCAGAAGTGGTCCCTCGGCTAAACAGAAAAAAAGTCGGATTGGGATAAATTTCGGCAAAAATTCTGCACGTCTATCCCTTCTAGACTAGAAAAGGAAGTGGATACTACGGATGATATAGACGTAGTGGTCAAGCGTATCACGAAGGCGCAGAATGGTGGTAATAGATATTATCTTTGTATCGGAGAATAAAGCTGAGGAACATGCAACTGGGAAGTGTTGGATGACCACAACTTCTCTGATAATCGTTATAGCGTATCACGAAGGCCCAGAGTGACTCGCTTGTATCAGCATGTCCTAGTCCCAAGCCAAGGGACAAACAGCGACCGCCATGGTGGACCCCAGATCAGGTTGGTCTAAGGAAGGACTGCAGAAAACTCTTCAACAGAGCAAAAGCACCGCATGATTGGGACATCATAAGGCTTAGCTAAGAAATTATAAGGGCGAGGTTAGAACGGTTCAAAACAAATCCTGGACACATCTGAGGTCTCTGTCCTCGAGACCTATGTATTAAGGTGGGGTATATTCAGAAGTCAGAGAATGTATGGACAATGTCTAGTGAGGAAACACTAGAACTACTCGTTGATACACATATTCCCCTAAATTCTCCACCAACAACGTGGCGCCAGAAGAGGTTGTCACTGAAATGCATTCGCCGGAAGCCATTAGGGAAACTGTGTCTGAGTCGAAAATCCTTTGGGCGGTAAGAAGTTTCGACTCCTTTAAGTCGCCAGGCTCTGATTGAACTACAAGCTGCGTTTGATAGACTGGTTCCCTGGCTTAGGGAGATATACTCTGCTTGTATCAGAATATCATATATACCTGTGGGATGGAGGGACACGAAGGTCATTTTCATTCCGAAAGCAGGAAATTCCTACCACACGATGGCGAAGGATTTTCGTCCTATTAGTCTGTCATCATTTATGCTGAAGACTCTTGAGAGGTTGATAGAAAAATATTTATCTTAGGGCAAAGATCCCTGGAGATCGCCTCTCGCGGCAGTAGGATGCATATAGTAAAGACAAATCCACAGCCCTTCACGAGCTATTCGGCTATATAGAGTCTTCTCTCGCTGTCAAGGAATATACAATGGTAGCATTTCTTGACACTGAAGGTGTAAAACCGACGTCAGTCATGAAGGAGTTGGAGTTTCTAGGCATCAACTCTACCGTAAGAATGTTTATTACAATAATAACTTACTTACTAAAAGCATAAAATGCATTACGGCAGGCTTGGGATCTGTGGATCTAAAAAATGTGTCAGTAGAGGAACACCTGAAAAAGGTGTACTGTTTCCTCTGATTTGGAATATACCCATAAACAATATATTATTGTCTCTGGAAGAAAAAGACGTAAAAATGGTCGCTTATACTGATGACGTGGCAATTGCGGTTAGGGGAAAGTTTCCCAGCATTCTAAGAGATATCATGTAGATGGATCTACGTGCAACCGCAAAGTGAGCTACCGAAAGTGGGCTGGGTATTAATCCGCGCAAGACATAAGTAGTTCTTTTCAGCAGGAGATATAAGTTGCCTATAGTGGAACATGTTTCCTTGGGTGGAGAGTATGTTCCATTTACAAAAAGCTCAAAATATCTGGGTGTTTTGCTGGACAGGAAATTGAACTTCAATCCAACATTTTGGAAAGGGCACGAAAGTCGACTCTTGCCCTATACACCTGCAAAAGAGCCATTGGCAAAAGTTGGGGATTTAGGCCGCGTGCCATGCATTGGGTATATACTGCAGTTGTCAGACCTATAATGCTAATAATATAAAAGTCCGCCTACTGCTCAATACTTAACCGGATCGAAAGGATGGCTTGTTTGTGCATCACAGCCGCACTGAGGACGACACCATCTGATGCATTGAATTTAATGCTACATTTTATGACTCTGGACATTGTGGCTAGACAAATTGCAGCGTCGACTGCCGTGGGATTAAGGGAGCTTTCTCATTGGCCATGTGGCGGCAATGGACACTGTGTTATCCTTGATACAATATCCGATGTTCCAGGCAGTGTGGACCCGCTGAGCCGCTTTTTGATAAAAAGTACTGTACCACTATTCCTGATAGCACCGATTGGAATTAGGATATCCCTGGTAACAGAAGTTACATAGATTTCTATACGGATGGTTTCAAGTTAAACGACCAGTTGGGCTTTGATGTGTACTGTAAAGATCTAGAACTGGTCATATCTCAAATATACTCTTTTTATACTTTTTTTCTAAAGCAAGCTAAAAGTAACAGCTGATAACTGACAGAAGAAAGAATGCAATTACAGAGTCACAAGCTGTGAAAAAATTTGTCAACGCCGACTATATGAAAAATCCGCAATTACTTTTTGGGCAACCCAATAATTACGACGATTGACAAAAATATCCTCTCAGACAACAAGGCAGCCATTAAATCCCTGGAGAACGTATTTCTGAACACAAAAACCGCCCTTGACTGTCGTAGATCTCTCAACGAGATGGCTGAACAGTTCAAAATTCACCTGTTCTGTGCCGGGCCACAGAGATATACCAAGGAATTGTAAAGCGGATGAGATTGCGAAACTAGGAACTACCCTACACATTGCAGGGACACTGGAATCTGTGGGTATGCCTCTAGAGACATGCCCGAAGGACAACGAATGATAGATGATTACAAAGAGGGGGCTGTGAGCATACCAAAACTATGTGGCCTCATCTAGACTTGAAGAGGTCTACTGCTTTGCTGTCATTGGCTAGAAAAGACGTCTCAGTCATTGTGTCCTTCATGATAGGTTACTGTCTAATCAGAAAGCATGCTGACAGACTGAAGGTTGCCAGCAACGACTTTTGCAGAAGCTGTAGGGACATCGAAGAAGAAGAGACTATAGAACACTTTCTGTCTGTGTGTCCCGCACTAGCAGTCAAAAGGAGATCCACTTTAGGTTCTCTCTTTGAGAGCCTGTCTGATTTAGCGGATGTGATCATTCACAAGTTGTTGGGCTTTTTAAAGTAATCTGGACGGTTCAACGGTAGGAACTAGAAGGCATTTTTCTTCTTCTGTTCCTGTGGTATCACAATGGACGAAAACATCTAAGTGAGTCTGATGGCAGACTGTTACTTAAACCTAACCTAACCCAACCTAACCTAGGATAAAAAAAGTCTGTAATCGGATTACATGGTAAGTTTTTGAAACAAAACATTTAATCAAATCGTGTGTTTAACTTTTTACATATTATTCAGATGCGGTAAAAACGAAAGGTCTTATGAAGGTCGAAGAATCAAAAATACAATCAAAATTCTCGAAAACGGAAGGAAAAAAATTTTTAAATTACTTTATATTGTATAAAAAGGTTTCTGCTTTTGACACAATTTTTAAATTAAATATTCTTTTCTCCGATTAAAAAAAAGAATGTACATTGATTTTATACCTATGAGAATGTAATGTATATTGTAGCAGCCTTATGACCAAAGAGAAAACTCCCTTAACTCCACGGCAGCGGTCGCAGCCATAATGTCCAGAGGCATTAGATGTAGCATTAAATTCAGTGCATCAGATGGTGTCTTCTTCAGTGCGGCTGTGATGCACAAACATGCCATCCTTTGGATCCGGTTGAGAATTGAGCAGTAGTTGGAATTTTAATGAGCCGTCCACCAGACAACAGCATCATATAACATTATAGCTCTGACAACTACAGCATATACCCAATTCATGACACACGGTCTAAACCTTCAACTTTTGCCAATGGCTCACTTGCAGGTTTATAGGGCAAATTTGCCTTTCTTGCCCTTTCACAAAGTTTAATTCATGAAGTTTAATTTCCTATCGAGCAAAACACTCAGCTATTTTGCGCTTTCTGTAAAGAAACATTCTCTCCTCCTCCCAAGGACCCAGGTGCTACTGTAGGGAACTTGTATATCCTGCTGAAATGAACTAAATCTGTCTTTTTTATACCTAGATTTATAGATTTATACCTAGACCACTTTCGGTAACCCACTTCGCTGTCGCACGTTGAGCTTCATGGAATACACCTCTTAGTGAGCTGGGAAACTTTCCGCTGCCACAGTAGCCACAACATACGCGACCACTTTTACACCTTTTTCCTCCAGAGACAATAATATATTGTAAATGGTTATATTCCAAAGTACAGGAGACATTACACCTTCTTGATGTTTTCCTCTGTTGACCCATCTCTTCGGATCCACAGATCCCAAGCCTGCAGTAATGCATCTTTTAGTTATTATAAACCTTCATACGGTAGAGTTGATATCTAGAAACTCCAACTCCTTCATGTTTGACGTCGGTTTTACATTATTGAAAGCACCTTCAATGTCAAGAATGCTACCATTGTATATTTCTTGACAGTGAGGGAACCCTCTATGTAGCCGACTGGGTCATGAAGGTCAGTTTCAGTGGATTTACCTTTACTATATACATGCTGCTGTCGCGACAGGCGATCTACAGGCATCTTTGCCTTAAGATATGTTTCTTTCAACCTCTCAAGAGTCTTCAGCATAAAGGATGACAGACTAATAGAAATCATTTGCCTTCGTGTGGTAAAGTTTTCTGCTTTCGGAATAAAAATGATCTTTACGTCCCTCCAACCCACAGGTATATATGACATTCTGATTCAAGCAGAGTATATCTCCCAAAGCCAATAAACCAGTCTATCAGACACAGCTTGTAATTCAACCGATGATATATCATCAGGGCCTGGCGACTTAAAGGAGTCCAAACCTCTTATCGCCCAAAGGATTTTCGGCTCCTCACAATTTCCGTAATTACCTCCGACGAATGCATACCAGTGACAACCTTTTCTAGCGCCACGTTGTCCGTTGGAGAATAAGTTCTAGTGTTTTCTCACTAGACGTTGTCCATGCATTCTCTGACTTCTGCATATACCCCATCGTAAAAGGTCTCGAGGACAGAATCATCCTTAGCCTAGAGGCCTCTGATTTATCCTCCATTGAGCTACAGAATTCTACCCAGGATTTGTTCTGAGCCTTTCTCAGCTCGCCCTTATATTTTCTTAGCTCAACCTTGTAGATGTCCCAATCGTGTGGTACCCTTGTGGCTTTCGCTCTGTTGAAGAGTTTTCTGCAGTCCTTTCTCAGACCAACCATCTTTGGTTCACCATCGACGGTCGCTGTTAGCCCCTTGGCTTGGCACTAGGACATGCTGACACGTGCGAGTCATTAAGAGCCTTCGTGATACGCTTGACCACTATGTCTATATCGTCTGTAGTTTCCACTTCCTTTTATGGTCTAGAAGGGATAGACTTGCAGAATTTGTGCCGAAGTTTGTCCCAATTCCGCCTTTCTTCTGTTTAGCCGAGGGACCACATCTGCCGTATTTTCTCCAAGGCTGAAACCAATATAACGATGAAGCTGTGGTCATCCAACACTTCGCAGTTGCATGTTCCTGAGCTTTTATTCTCCGATACAAAGGTAATATCTCTCTCTTGCCTGTTCCTGGTAATAAAGGTCGGTTTATCCCCTTTATTACAAATCGCCAGATTGCAACTTATGATATATTCAATAGACAGCTCACCCCTTTTGTACATCCGATTTTCCCCATATCTGGTGATGTGCATTAGCATCACTTCCTACAATGAGACTTTTCTTCCTTACAGAAGCGGCTTTAACCAGTGACTTAATGTTTGATGGCGTCATCTCTGAATCGTGATTCATATATAGGGAAGCCAGCCAGTAACGAGACTTGTTTATTCCCAGCCTGGCTTCTACTAAATCTTTAGTGCCTAGCGACGGAAGAAAAACTTTTGGACTACTCTTTGCAAAAATACAGGCTCCGTGCCTCCCATTCCCTGTACTCTTGAGAAGTTTAAATCCCGAAATTCTTAGTTCACGAACTATTTCTCCACGCACCAATAGTTCTTGGATAAGAACCACGTCAAATCCTCCTGCCATCAAGATGACCTTCAGAGCCGTCGAAGCCGCCTTACAATGGTGGAGATTTATGTGTAGAAACTGGAACATAGTCAGGATTCAGCACTTCCACCACTGTTGTGTTAGTTTCATCTTCTGATTCCGCAAGCTTTTATTCGTTAGATCTTGTCATGATGAGCTTCCGTACGCATGCAGGGGTAGGTGAGAAAGCAGTGGAACCACTCTTCTGCAGGACACTGGACACTTGCGGAGTTTATGCATTTGCCAGCTCAGCAATCTTACTAGTGTCTTACATTCTTACGTAATAATGTTTAAGTTGGTTTTCTCGATTCAATAAAGAACGTATTTAACAACATCAATTCTAATCTTTTACTGGCGCAGTCGGTTCGGCTAGCAAAAAAAAAAAATAATTGATGCGATAATAAAAATTATCAATTCTTGAATTTTTCTTACGGGCTATCCATTAATATCGTGTTAAGTTTTACAAAAAATAAAACCTCGACAGTAGCGCGAAACCGTAAGAAAACAAAAACAAAAAAACTGATTAAAAATCAGGAAGAAGCCTCAGAATTTGTGAGATGTAGTAAATCCAACTCGGTTTCCTCTAAGCCCCACGAAAGTGCTGTGTGCTCAACAAAGAACTTAAAATAACAAAATAATTAAATAAATAGAAAAAAAAACTTTAAGAAAATAAAGAAACAGACCTTCATGTTAGTGAAAAAAAGAACAAAAACTAGCTAAATCACCATGTCTCTTCCAACAACATCAACAACACCTATAACCCTGTCGGACTCTGAGATGTCGCAGGTTGCTTTTCAGATTAGGAATGTTGAAAAATTTGAGGGGCACCCAAATTCGTTGTTTGCCTTCGTTAGCAGGGTAGACTACATTCTTGGCCTCTACATCACAACAGATGCCCGGCAACAACACATTGTCTTCGGTCATGTAGAACGCTGTATCAGTGGAGAAGTAGTGGGCTCGCTTGGAATGACCAACATTGCCAGTTGGACGGAACTTCGGAAACAGTTAATACTCAACTATAAAACCCAGACAGCAAACCACACATTACTCGAAGAATTTCGAAGCACACCCTATCGAGGAAATGTCCGCTCATTTTTGAAAGAAGCGGAAAGGCGTTGGCAAGTGTTAACAAGTAAGCTTGAGTTGGAAGGTGACGTCCATGAAAAAATATTTTATTTTAAGCTAATCAAATCAAGTATTAAATCCCTTATACAAAAATTACCCCTATATTTACATCAGGGTAATAAATGACGATATAAAAGATTTGAGAACACTAATTAATATTCTACAAGAAAAAAACATTTATGAAAACGTTAATAACACTCAGAAAATAACTCAAAAAATGATACACAACACAGATCATATACTAATCATAACTCTCACAATACTAATACTCCATTCCAACCAAATCTCAACCCTATAATGATGCAACCAAATTTTCAAAGGCCATTTTATAACACGGTTCCGAACCATCTTTATACAAATTATCAGCCTAATTCTAACAGTATGCCTCGTCCAATTCCTCCAATACCACACAATACCCAGACCCAACGTACATATTCAACGCCAAAACAGATTTGACTTAAATAGGTTTGGTCAACAACAAATACCCAATTCAAACCCATTTATAAATAATAACCCAACCAAACGCATGAGACCATCAGATAGCGGGCAGACAAAAATGAGTAAAGATGAGCTTAGGAATCAAGAGATAGCTATAAATTGCAGAATCCGTACAACAATTACAATGACCCAACTTACTATTATACAGAACTCTATTCACACCAATACGAAGGATATTACGAAAATCAATCGTACAAACAGTTAGATACGCCAGAAGACGGAAAAGAGGAATAGGAAGAAAAGGAATTGACTATAGAGGAACCGGAAAAATTTTCGGCCACTGGCCTCGGAAACCAACAATTTATAGTAATCAGATACAAAGGAAACAACTTGAAATGTTTAATTTATATTGGATCGACGGTCAATATGATAACTCGTAACTTATTCAAATTACCTATCCAAGATACCGAATGTCTAATTCACACGAGAGTAATGGTCTGCTCAATGTCAATAAGAGCGTAATTATCCCATCTAATAATTTGTTTCCGCTACCGCATGAATTCCTATTGCACCCATTTTCCACAAACTACGATCTTTTAATAGGAAGGAACATGCTAGCTCAGGCAAAAGCAGTGATAGACTACAATAAACAGACTGTAACACTTTACAACGACAAATACAAATTGATAAATCATAGTATCACACCCGAACAGAACCACTTTCAGAAGACGTCGGATGAGATACCTTGTGTTACGCAAGATGTTCAAAGTAAACCGAATGATGACATACAAATTTCGAATTGCGAAATTGACGACATTCCACACCACATTTTTAACCTCATTGGATCAGGATCAAACTCAAATTCTTTCAGATTGGAACACTTGAATTATGAGGAGAGAACAAAACTTGTCATATTGCTAAAACGGTTTCAGGACATACAATATCACGATGGTGATAAACTGACATTTACCGACGGAACCAAATATGTAATTAATACTACTCATAATTTGCCAATTTATTCAAAACTATACAGTTACCCTCAAGCTTATGAACAGAAGGTCGAGACTCAGATACAGGATATGTTAGATCCGGGTATTATATGGGCCAGTAACTCTTCTTATAGTAGCCCCATTTGGGTGGTACCTAAAAATCAAGACCCATCAGGCAAACAGAAATTCAGAATTGTAATAGATTACAGAAAGTTAAATGAGATAACCGTTAGTGATCGATATCCTATTCCAAATATGGAAGAGATCTTGGGGAAATTAGGAAGATGTACCTATTTTACCACCATAGATCTGGCGAAAGGATTCCATCAAATCGAGATGGACACGGACTTAATACCGAAAACTGCTTTTTCTACCAAGTATAGGCATTACGAATATCTGCGTATGCTATTTGGTCTGAAAAACGCACCGGCTAACTTCCAGCGGTGTATGAACGATATTTTTCGACCCCTTCTTGGGAAACACTGTCTCGTTTACTTGGACGACGTAATTGTATTTTCTACGTCCCTCGACGAACATTTAGATTCGCTCCTCCTAGTTTTTGAGAAATTATCTGAAGCCAATCTGAAGCTGCAGCTTGCCAAGTGCGAGTTCTTAAGATCAGAGACTAAATTTTTGGGACATATTATAATAAAGGACGGAATTAAACCAAACCCGGACAAAATAGGAGCTATTCAGAAATATCCTATCCCCAGCAGGAAAAAGTAGATAAAATCTTTTTTGGGACTAACAGGCTACTATCGAAAATTTATTCCGAATTTCGCTGAAATAGCAAAACTCATGACAAAAGTTTTAAAAAAGAATTCGAAGATGGAAATAAATGACCCAGAATATATTTCAGCATTTAGAAAATTGAAACAATTAATTTCGGACGATCCCATTTTGAAGATACCAGATTTTAGCAGAAAGTTTGTTTTGACAACGGACGCAACCAATGTTGCACTTGGTGCCGTGCTCTCGCAAGACGGGCATCCAATTAGCTACATTAGCCGAACCTTGAATGATCATGAGTCCAACTATAGTGCTATAGAAAAAGAACTGCTTGCCATCGTGTGGGCAACCAAAACTTTCCGCCATTACTTGTTGGTGCGCAACTTTGAAATAGCAAGTGACCATCAACCATTATCTTGGTTATATCGAATGAAGGACCCGAATTCAAAATTGACCCGATGGAGGATAAAATTATGGGAGTATGATTTTGATATTAAATATATCAAAGGAAAAGAGAATCATGTGGCCGATGCCTTGTCCAGGATAAAAATAGAACAATCATACTTTAGTGAACAGACACAACACTTGTCAAATTACACGAAATCACCCCATCTTAATTATTTATATGGTAAATTGCAACGCCAATTGAATGGACTAACACTATATCAAGGAAGTAGACAAAAACGGGGGCTTATAAATGTAGTGGGCTCAATGTTCAAATTCCTATTCGGAACTTTAAATAACGATGACCAAGTTGAATTCCAAAGAGAACTCCAAAATACGAGCAAAATTCAATTCAATTACACGAAATGAATAACGTAATTAATCAAATTAACGACAATTTACAAAAAATGGAAATGTACGAGAAAAACCGCAACATGTACGACTTATTCACATATGATTTAATGCAATTCATAGAATACGTGGAAGACATCGAACAGGGCATGCAACTATCCAGATTGAGTTTGTTCTTTTTTAATTTGACAATAAAATTTCCACTCGAGAAAAGATTGAAATTAATGATGAATGTATTTCTAGAATTCTGTTACACACAACACCAATTTATAATTACAAATTGTAAACAAAGAATTGATTACGTATGTAGAACCCAATGTCATTGTAACTTGGAATTTAAGTAAAACAACGGTTTAACAAAATTGTCAGTCAAATGCCGATTTAAATATAGAAGGCAACAAGATTATTAGAATAAGTGACTGTAAATTGCAAATAAACGTAATAATTTTGTTTGAAAATAAGTTATCACCTGAAGTTGATTTAACACAATGGTATCCACCTTTGAAAATTACGAAAGTTAAAAATATCAAACACGATGATGTTATAACAATAGTCAAAGAAAATAATTGTACTTTTAATAATATTTTTGTACTCGAAATACGTATCTAGAAATCCAATTGTAATGATCTATTCCAAAATTAGAAAGCAACAGAAAGATCCAGTACCAATAATAGAATTACAACAGCAATCACTACCTTAACTATATCCATCGACGACATCGTAAACCATGAGCATTTTTTTTAAGGGAAGGGAAGTAGCGTAACCCTACGTTACCACTCCTCGATTTATTGATGTTCCCAAAAATTCCCATACACACTCCTTCATTCATTCGTCAACTCAGCAATATTATCACAACCAGCCCCTCAGCCGGATCACATAGCATTCCCATATTATTCATTCCTATTACCATACACATTCATTTATGCATTTGCCAATGAGTGCAGTCCGATTCAAGTGTAAGCTCAATGATAAGGGGCCTCCTTTTTATAGCCGAGTCCGACCGGCGAGCCGCGGTGCGACACCAAATTTTACATATATATATTTATTTATATATATGTATATATTTATATATATATATATCAATACGAATTTCGGATGGGGGACCTTGGGGGGCCGCCCCACCCTAAAACCTACCAAAAATTTTTTTACCAATTACGACAATATCAAATAAAACGTATTTTGGATAAGAAAACGTATCTCATATCAAAATGTTAGACCAAGTGTTAGGGGAACTACCCTAACCCCCAAGACAGCCCTAAATCTGACATATTTACCGACCATGGCATAATGGGACTCAAATGAAAGGTATTTTCGAGTACAATACGAATCTAACATCCAAATGTGGGATCACTTTTTGGGGGTCCACCCCTTCCCCAAAACACCCCCCAAACAAATATGTGACTAAGTGTTTGGGGGCCGCCTCTCCCCAGAAACATTCCCCAAAGAGGACAAATGTACGACCATAGCAATATGGGGCTCAAATAAAAGGTCTTTGGGAGTAAAGCACAAATCTGATATAAATATTCGTGAAAAGTATCTATGGGGCCACCCCACCCCAACAACTCCACCCAAATAGGAAGTAGTTGCTGACTATTGCAATATGAGGCTCAAATAAGAGGGTTTTTAGAGTAGAACACGAATCTGATATATATTTTCAAGGCCAACCTACTGAGCGGCCGCCCATACACCAAAACACCCCCAAGCCGGTCAAATTTGGCCACTATGGAAATATGGGGCTCAAAAAGGTCTTTGGGAGTAGATCCCGTATCTGATATCAACATTAGGGACCAACTGTCTAGGGGACGTCCCACCACCATAACAACCCCACCAAGACAAATTGGGTCTTAAAGAGAGTGGAACTAAACATTTATAGTTTTTAGGGCCAATAACACAAACCGGACATATTTGCTGACTTTTGCAATAAAGAGTTTAAATGAGATTAAAAAACGAATTTGATATCCAATTTCGGGCCATGTGTTTGGAGGACGCCTCATTGTATAAACTTCCCCTAAACCAATGGCAATACGGGGTTTAAATAAATGGTATTTGAGCACGATGCTGAAATTTTTTCAGGGCTAAGTGTCTGGTGGACCACCTCACGCCCGAAAACACCCCTAAATCAGATATCATGAGAATATTGTAATAAAGTATTTTAAGAATGGAGTACACCTTACATCGAAATTTAAATTCGTAGAGCAACAAAGATAATATGGGATTCAGATAAAGGCACTTATATTGTTAAACTGTTAGTCAAGCGAAATACTATTTTCGTAGCACTAAAAGCTCTTTAATTGTCGAAAATAAATATTCAAGGAAAATTTTATTCCATATAATGTAAAAGAATGCGGGGGCGGGCCGGGTCAGCTAGTAATTTATATAAATGACCAAAAGAAAAAAGGAAACGGATCTATTCCGACATGACAATCCTTGTGGCATTAGAATTCAAAATGAATAATATGGCGAGGAATGGATCCTTTGAGGTTAGATATTGCATTGCTTTCTGCCCACCACGAATGACATATTACAGTCATCCTTGGTATTTTCATACCATCTATGTTTTGGAAATATTCAAACCATTATGAATTACAAAAAATCAAAACATTTTTGAATATTTTAAACTTTTTAACAGTTATAGTCTAAGTCTAAAAAAATGTATACGAATATTTTTAATACATATATATATATATATATATACATATATATATATATATATATATATATATATATATATATATATATATATATATATATATATATATATATATATATATATATATATATATATATATATATATATATATATATATATATATATATCACTGATTCCGAGCCTGAACTTGTGGTAAAGGGAGATTATATGTAAAATCCTTCTCCAACCGGATGACCAGGAGAATATACCACAAGTCTGAGTGAGTGAGTAAAACCAGTATAAATTGGAAGTTATTGTGAATCAGCCAAGTGTAAAATTATGTTGGTTAGGTTTTCACAGATAGGTGCTGCTCATGTCTTGAAGTCATAGTCTTTAAAAAGATCATAATGATCTGTAGGTGGTGTGTTCTTTTTGTCACAGTTTTACTTATGTTGAAGGTTATGGAAGATGACACTATTCACTTATTCATACTGGTGGAACTCACTCTTTAATATTGTTCTGGTCATCCGGTTGGAGGAAGATTTTACATATATTTTCCCTTTACCACAAGTTCAGGCTCGGAATCCGTGATGTCCCAATTATTAGGGCTTCTATGCCCGTGTTCGGTATTTGACAATTTATCGCGGTTTGTACAAGTCGTCAAATCAACAAAAAGATGGCCTTTGTTTGGTGGTTCTAGGACCCTACCACAAGATTCTGGTAACAGAATTTAAAAGCCTGAATCAATTGCAATTGTAATTCCGGAATAAAAATCCTTACCCGAGCGAACAATAGTATTATATGTATTCAGTTGCACAAAGGAATACGCCTATGTGCCAATTCGCCTTCACCAGTCAATTCTTATTAAGAATACTAGTATCTCTTTAAATCTTAACTCATATGTTGGATTACATTTTGAAAAATGACAGAGTAATTCAATGCGACATTGTCAAGCTCAAATACCACACGTGTAATTAGAGATGAAAAATAAGATAATTTACAACTGTGGGTGGTGTAATGATAATAATGTCAAGCGTCTCATCCAGATGTCGTGTTAGATTCAATCGAATCAATGATTGGACAAAATGTGCTTGACCTACAAATAATTTGCAAACAAAATTGTTGGGGTATCGATGTCCAAATAATAAAAAATACAAAAAAATGACAAAGAACATCATGATAAACAAAATGTCCAAGGAAATAAATATCTGGACATACAATTGTACCCCACAGCAACCTCAATCACATTAAATCCAGTCTTACATTCGACTTACACCGACACCTGAAAACATAGTAGGGTAACACACGTCATATATCCGAGATATTCCGTGGAAATAAATACATTTCATACTTGAATCTAAAATATATGACTTGAGAATATACAATTACTTGACAGATATTCAATGCAATCGACCATTTAAATGACCCACGCTTCATGAAAAATGTCGGATATCAATGCAGGCGTAACAACAGTGATCAACTCTCATCCATAAAAAATCAACAATTGAGCCTCCCACATTCTTTTGTCTACAGCATAGCATCCCAATATCTGTTAGTCCTTGTCGCGTCAATCATAAAGGGAATAAATATAACATTCACCGCCATCTATCTAAAATGCTACATACCATTTATCCAACGTAGTGTAATTATGCTCAGATAAATGGAAAGGGAACATAAATCAATTGTGAAATCCCCAATTATATATGTTTACATTTTTGCCAGCTGATGAAATAAAGAAAAAGTGAAGCAAATGGATTGTGCAAAGAACACAATCATATTTGTAAACACAGACTGGGACTGGACGTCGCATATTGAAGCTTTAGTAGCAGTCAGCCTTGAAATAAATAAGTCCCATTACTGGCTGGCTCCCTTTATATGGCACACGATTCAGAGATGCCGCCTTCAAACCTTAAGTCGCTGGTTGAAGCCGCTTCTGTAAGAAAGAGGGCCTCATTGTAGGAAGTGATGCTAATGCACATCACCAGATATTGGGAAGTTCGGATATCAACAAAAGGGGTGAGCTGCTTAACGAATATATTGTATTATAAGGTGCAATCTGGCGATTTGTAACAAAGGGAATCAACCAACCTATATTTCCAGAAACAGGCAGGAGGTACTAGATATTACCTTCGTATCGGAAGAAAAAAACGGAAGAAAATGACACTTGGAAGTGGTGGATGACCACAGCTTCTCTGACCATCGTTATATTAGTTTAAACCTTGGAGAAAATACTGCAGTAGTGGCCCCTCTGCTAAACAGAAAGAAAGGAGGATTGCGATAAATTTCGGCACAAATTATCCAAATTATCCATTCTAGACCACAAAAAATAAGTGTCAAATACGGAGGATATAGACATAATGATCAGGTGGATCACGAAGGCCCCGAATGTCTAGCTTGTGTCAGCATGTCCTAGTACCAAGCCAAGGGGCTAACAGCGACCGACGTTGGTGAACCCCAGAGCTGTTTGGTCTAAGGAAGGACTGCAAAAAACTCTTCAGCAGAGCGAAAACCACGATTGGGATATTTATAAGGCTGAGCTGAGCGAGATGAGAAAGGCTCAAAACATATGAGGCCCTAGACTAAGGAAGATTCTGTCCTCGAGACATTTTCTGGGAAATTCTACAATGGACAACGTGTGGAAGAGGTTGTCACTGGTATGCATTCGTCGGAGACTATTACGGAAATTGTGTCTGAGCGGAAAATCCTTTGGGCGATAAGGAGTTTCGACTTCTTTAAGTCGCCAGGCCCTGATAATGTATCCTCGGTTGAGTTACAAGCTGTGTCTGATAGACTGGTTTTTTGGCTTGGGGAGATATACTCTGCTTGAATCAGAATGTCATATATACCTGTGGAATGAAGGGACGCAAATGTAAATTTCATTCCGAAAGCAGGAAAACTTTACTACACGAAGGCGAAAGATTTTCGTGCTGTTAGTCTGTCATCCTTATTGCTGAAGACTCTTGAGAGGTTGATAGAAACATATCTTAGGGCAAAGATCCCTGGAGATCGCCTGTCACGGGAGCAGCATGTATATACATAGTAAAGGCAAATACACTGAAACAGCCCTTCACGACCTAGCCGACTGTCAAGGAATATACAAGGTAGCATTTCTTGACATTGAAGGTGCTTTCAATTATGTAAAACTGACGTCAGTCATGAAGGAGTTGGAGTTTCTAGGCTTCAAATTTATCGTTAGAAAGTTTGTTAATAACTTACTTACTAAAAGATGCATTACGGCAGTAGATGCTACTGTAGATCTAAAAAGATGGGTCAGCAGAGGAACTCCTCAAGGAGGTGTACTGTCTCCACTTTGGAATATAGTCATTAAAAATATGTTATTGTCTCTGGAAGAAAAAGGTGTGAAAAAGGTCGCATATGCTCATGACGTGGCTATTGCGGTTAGAGGAAAGTTTCCCAGTACTCTAAGAGATATACTCCACGTGCAACAGCAAAGTGGGCTACCAAAAGTGGTCTGGTATAAATCAGTGCGAGACAGAAGTTGTTATTTTCAGCAGGAGATACACGTTGCCTACAGTTGAACCTGTATCTTTGGAAGGAGAGAATGTTCCATTTACAGAAAGTCCAAAATTCCTTAGTATTGGGCAGGACAGGAAATTGAACTTCAAATCCGACATTTTGGAAAGGGCTAGAAAGGCAACTCTTGCTCTTTACACCCGCAGGAGAGCCATTGTCAAAACTTGGGGGTTTAGACCGCGTAGCATGCATTGGGTATATACTGCAGTTGTCAGACCTATTATGCTATATGGTGTTGTTGTCTGGTGGACGGCTCTTTAACACTCCACCTACTGCTCAGTACTTAACCAGATCCAAAGATGGCTTGTTTGTACATCACAGCCACACGGAGGACGACACCATCTGATGCACAGAATTTAATGCTACATATTATGCCTCTGGACATTGTGGCTAGACAAATTACAGCGACTACTGACGCAAGGTTAAGGAAGCTTTCTCATTGGTCATGTGGTGGCTGCGAACACTGTGTTATCCTTGATACAATATCCGATGTTCCAGGCAGTGTTGATTACATCCTACCTAAACCGCTTTTTGATAAAGAGCACTGTACCACTATTCCTGATAGATGCGTTTGGAACTACGAAATCCCTGGTAACAGAAGTTACATAAACTTTTATACGGATGGTTCCAAGTTAAACGACCAGTTGGGCTTTGATGTGTACTGTAAAGATCTAGAACTGGTTATATCGAAAAGGTTACCCGACCACTGCAGTGTGTATCAAGCGGAGATATTCGCAATTAAGGAAATGTTGGAATGGCTAATATATAATGTCATTACGACGATTGGCATATATTTCATCTCAGGCAGCCATTAAACCCCTGGGGAACGTATTTCTGAACAAAAAATCCGCCCTCGACAGTCGCAGATCTCTCAACGAGATGGCTGAGCAGTTCAAAATTCACCTGTTCTGGGTACCGAGCCACAGAGATATCCCAGGGAATTGCAAGACTAGGAACTACCTTACACATTTTAGGGATACTGGAATCTGAGCGTTGATTCTGAAAGCAATTAGTCTGTATCGGATCCGATACCGGCCTGCATCGTCACAAACTGGAGGAGACCCAGGAAATTCGCCAGAACATCGGAGTATGCTGATGACATTCCATTGACTATCCCACTCCAGTTATTCCTAGGTATGCAGCCCTGTTCTTCACCCTTGTCGACAACAGCCATCACCAAACTGTCTCTAGCGACATAGAAAAGGTTCTTGAACCCATCTTACTACTGTAAGATGTCTTTTTGGTGACTGCGATGCAGTTACCGAATCTACCTCTGCTAACCAATTCAGTAGCAGGCAAAATGCGACGGCCTGACACCACCACCGCAGCTGTTTGGTCTATGGAGTCCGTTCTAAGCTTACTCTTGCTCTCTAGAACTGCCGCTCCACTGGATGCAGACGCAGATCATCAACCGCCTTATGGATACCACTATCGTATCTATCCTTGAAGGACTTACACTTGTCTTCCAAAAATAATGACCTATTACGAGATTCCTGCTTGCTTATCAGTATTTAGATCGGCATCAAGTTTTTTTAATTCCTTATCAGTTTTAGTTGGAAATAACGTTTTGGTTACTTCATATAAATTTATGTTTTCGGCAATTAATTTTGTTAGTTCCTCCTGCTGACGCAAAAATTGGTTAATTTTGCCTTTCATTTCTCCAACTTCCTTAGTTAATTGCTGCATTATTATAGGGTGGAAACCTTTTTAGCAAATTAAAAGTAAAAAATAGATATACATAGTTGGAAATAGTTGGCCTGTTGTTTTTAATATTTAGTGTTGTTTTTTTCAATAAATCTTTGAGAAACACCGAAAAATAATAAATTAAAGATATATAAATAAACAAGTAAAAAGTCGTTAAGTTCGGCCGGGCCGAACTTTGGATACCCACCACCTCGGGTCTATATGTATGTAAACCACCTTTCGTCAAAATATGCATACTGTATGCCTCGTAGCAGTTATATCGAAATATGTTCCGGTTTGAACCAAATATAAATATTTACAAGTCATTGTTCAATTGTTCATTCATATTGGTCTTTTTAGTGCCTATATCTAAAAACCGATCTGAACCATAAACGACACAGATGGCAAAAAGCCTAACATAAGTCATTGTGTCAAATTTCAGTGAAATCTCATTATAAATGCGCCTTTTATGGGGCCACGACTTTAAATCGAGATATAGGTCTATATGGCAGCTATATCCAAATCTGGATCTATTTGGGCCAAGTTGTAGATAAATGTCGAAGAGCTTAACACAACTCACTCTCCCAAATTTCGGCCAAATCGAACAATAAATGCGCCTTGTATGGCACCAAAACCTTAAATCGAGAGATCGGTTTATATGGCAGCTATATTCAAATCTGGACCGATCTGGGTCAAATTGCAAAAGTATGTCGAAGGGCTTAACACAACTCACTGTCCAAATTTCGGCGACATCGGACAATAAATGCGCCTTTCATGGGCCCAAAACCTTAAATCGAGAGATCGGTCTATATGGCAGCTATATCTAAATCTGGACCGATCTGTGCCATATTGCCGAAGTATGTCAAGCGGTTTAATTCACTGTCCCAATAAATGTGCCAAAACCTTAATTCGAGAGATCGGTCTATATGGCAGCTATATCCAAATCGGGACCGATCTGGTCCAAATTGAAGAAGGATGTCGAAGGGCCTAACACAACTCACTGTTCTAAATTGTCAAATTTTGGCAAAATCGGACAATAAATGCGCCTTTAATGAGCATAAGACCCTAAATCGGCGGATCGGTCTATATGGGGGCTATATCAATATATAGTCCGATATAGCCCATCTTCGAACTTAACCTGCAAATTGACAAAAAAAAAGAACCTGTGCAAAGTTTCAGCTCAATATCTCTATTTTTAAAGACTGTGACGTGATTTCAACAGACAGACGGACGGACATGGCTAGATGGCCTTAGATTTTTGCGCTGATCCAGTGCCATCCAATTGCCTTGAAGAGATTTTCGAGATTTATGATTCTTACTCCCTATAAGATGTTGTAACGAACTTTTGTTATTTTAACTAACTGCTAGAATTCCGAACTATTTTTGGTCTAAATTATTTGGCATTTTTGTTGCAATATAGCTACTTGTGCCGTTAATGTCAATGAATTTTTTCACTGTCATCAATGGTTTCTTCGATTCCACCAATAATCTTTAATACTTGTATTTTTTTCTTTTTAAGCGCAATGTGACGTTGTATAGTTCTACGGGAGGTCATTTTTGGGCTAGACAATACCGTTCACACAAAATTATTAATACGCGTTAACATTCTTACACGTCTTTTCACTTCAACAATCCTAACTTAAATGACTTATTTATACTGCAACTGTTTTTTATTTTTGTTTTTTTTTTTTTCATCTTAACGAGATAAATTTCATTACCACAAAAGAGGAAAACAAAATTGTACACGACACTACCCAAGGCGCTGACAGTGAACATGTCGAAGATGACATTTACACAGTACATCGATTACCCAGTCAACAAACAAATGTATTTTCTTAAAATCCGTTAATTGTGAATTCCTTATACCCAAAAGAGGAAAAAAATGTTTGTCCACGACAATTCGCAAGGCGCTGGCAGTAAACATGTCGATGATGACTTTTGCATAGTACATCGACTATATTGTCGACAAACAAATGTTTAGTCGACAACTAACAATACCGTGTTAATGAAATTGTTTTCAAGACGCAAATTATATGCAATATGGTCTTAAAATCTTTGAAGACAATTTCATAATAGAGAGATTTCCCACTGGGCACCTAAATAGAGATACTTTTTCTCACTCACATCTACCACGTGCTTCTCTTACTCTCACATATCTCATGCTCCCACAATATACAATATATTGTGTGAAAGGTAATCAATGGTATACATATAAGATGGTAATCGATAGCGACTATATCTTATTGATTCTAGAATTAGTTATTCTTAACACGGGAGATGTGCTAGGAAAATAATATTTTTTTATATTTTCGAAGAAAGCATTATATTATTCGTTCCATGGGATCAAAAAACGGTCTGTTTAGACCGTTTTATATGAAAAGTTTGCGATTTTGTATAATTGCTTTATTAAACAACGTTTTGAAGTGACAAGACGGCAACAACACATAACGGAATTCCAAAAGCAAAAAAAGACGTCACTCATGAAAACTTTTCATTCCAACTTCACTTGATATGATATTACACTCGGTAATCAATGTACAATATTTGTTAAATGAAATTACCCTCATTATTCTTTGAGTTATCTTATAAAATGTCAATCGTATGACAGATTATGTTATGTTTTTCCAATGTAATTGATTCGCCATATTCCCACTTGTATGGTTAAGTAAACAGCAACAACAATTTTCTGTTTTTCTGCTTCTTGTTTTATTGAAAATAAATTCCTTGATTTCGTGGCTTTTCATTTTCACTTTCAATTTCATTAAAATCCATTCAGTCGTTTAAAATCCTTGGCCGTTTGATAATGTATGTATATATTAATATATTGTAGTTTTCAACATACATTTTTCATAAAAAATGTCATAAATGCCTCAGACGATCGTCTTCCCAACATGCTATCTCTTGCCGCACCGATTTTGCATAAGTGAGCTCGTGATCCTATGTATCCCGTTATGCCGGGTTAACAAGACGCCGGGTTAACCAAGTTTATAGACTGCAGTTCTCAATTCCAAATCGTCTGCTCTTCATTCCCCCTACTCTTCTATGGCCTGCCACCCAAACATTACAGATCGAGCTATAGAGAAGGTGTTTATCTTCTTCTTACACTCCAAGACTGTTCGTGACCTTACCGTCCTGGTTGTTTTTGCCCTGGCTGCTAGTTAACTGTCCGTAAAGATGTTCACACTCGACGTACTCGCGTGAACCCCACACCACCTCACGCATTCCGTGATCAAACAGATCTCAGCCTGTAGGACCGTATTATGGTTAAGCGAAAACACTGTGTCCTCTCGCTTTGATCCATGCGTGTAGCATGATGTTTCAGATGGCAATACCATAGTTCCCTAAATCCTAGACTGTGCCGCTGGCAGCAGTGCCGTGCACTCAACCTAAAGTGTCGTCTCTGGTATCCAGTCGAAAACTTCTTTCACTCCTTCCGGGATAGGAAAATATCGTCGCGTCGAATATACCGCGGTGGTATGACCTGTTCTTATCCTCTATCCATTCTCCCATGTCCGCAAGTCTCATAGACTCAGTGACTGCGGCACACTTAAACTGCATGCGTCGTGAGTCGTATATTTGTAGTAGTCTCCAGTGCCCTAGTGGCGTGGTCCTCATCGCTCCGCCTATGCCAAATCAACAGGTTCTCTGAACCTGATGTATAATCCTTATATTGCACTTTATTTTCATCGCAGTCCAACAGATTACTAAGGCGTAAGTAAGTATTGGTCTAATTACACTCGTGTAGAGCCAGTGGACTATCCTCGGTTTCAGGATTTCGATGGTTCGGATCCTTAACCTGAGAAATATTATGTATATCATCGTCAGCGTTGCAGACGAGTTCAAATCTTTCCTTAGTCTTCATCCGTAATAGGTTATTTGTGGTTGTCGCCCATAGGAGTGGCGATAAAATGCCCTTCTCCCAAATGGGACACAATTTATCCGCCTGTTCCTTAGCATATGCTTTATCCATTCTCAAGAGAGCAGTCTACCAGATACTGGTCTAAGGATAAGACCTGTGTGTCGGTCAACACATTGTAAATACCCCCACGATATCGATGTATACGACCAATGTGTACGCCTTGGCATCGAAAGATTCTTTTTATGCTCTGCCGCGTGCAGGTCAGTCTCCACCGACCTTCCCTTGACAAAGGCAAAGTGTTTTTATTAGAGCAGTTCGCTGGATATCCTACTCTTTTTATTGGTATCCACGAAACGTTCCATATTTTTGAGTAAAAAATACGTAAGGCCTGTTGGCCTTTGGTTTGCCGGGCTTGGGTACAAATACTACCCTTGCCAGCTGCCAGACTGTGTATATGCTGGCCCCAGTCCGCTTGTGAAAAGAGTGGCCAGATTGGATGCCAGAAAGTTGGCCCCCTTCTTTAGTAACGCCGGAAATATTCAATCAGGCCTTTTTATGGTTAGAAGCTCCTCAAGGTGTCTTTTACCATAAATTCCATTATGATAACCATTCGATCAAACTTATTATTCCAAGATTTCAGTATTCTGTTGGTCCCGTCACATCCTGGGGAAAATGCGTTTTCTTCAAAAGCCTTAGCATGTCCCCCGTCCTCATCTGCCCCGTCGTCTTCTAATGTTTCAGTTTGGGCACGGATTTTTGGAGAAACTATTTCATCTTGGCGGCGCCATTAACGCTATCGATCTGATCGCAGAAAAGTTTCCAGGAGGCATGTTTTGCCGCTCTGGTACTATTATTGTATTCTTTGAGCTGTGGAGGCCACCGAAGCGCAGAGGTTAGCATGTCCGCTTATGACGCTAAGCGCCTGGGTTCGAATCCTGGCAATATTTGCCCTCCTAATGCTGGCAATATTTGTGAGGTACCATACTACAATATGTAAAACTTTTCTTCAAAGAGGTGCCGCATTGCGGCACGCCGTTCGGACCTGGGTATAAAAAGGAGGCCCCTTTTGTATTGATACCGTGGGAGCTCGACCTGGTGAAAACGATGGACATCCCCCAGCACACAAAGGAAACGGTCTTCCTCAAGGGACGGGGCAGTACATTTGCGACAAAACCAAGGTTTCGTCGCAGAGAAGTGGGAGGTCTTCCACAGGGAGCAAAAGGCGGAAGGAACTTTCCTTGTGGTTGGCATTGATCAAGTCTCCGTGACGAGTTTGGCTAAGACTATGGGCATGGCGCACTACGGCAGCAAGGCTGTCTATTTTAAGATTGCGAAGACTAGAATAGGCAGAAAACTTCATATTGAGACATCAGGACGTGCATTGGCAGGTTAGGAATCCCAAAGCCGACTTTTGCGCAAAAAGTCGAAGTCGATTTTTAATGGCTAAAAAGTCGAATAATCGATTTTGAAGTCAAATAGTCAAAAAAAAAAAAAAAAAAAAAACTGCACAGCGATACAAATTTGGCTTTGCTAAGTTGATAGGTAAGTACTGTTTCCAATTTTACGATTCATTGCTCTTTGGTTTACTCTTGTTGCCATAAATAACTCGTATTAAATTTTGTGCATATCCAAGCGAAATTTTGGGATTACGTCATTATAAGTGTAAGAGTCATCTTAATAGTTTTATGTTCTGGAAGCAAAATTTTGGAATAAATGTATTTTTTTATCTATTATGTTCGAGGATGGGCTGTAAAGGATTATATCTTTTCATTGCCCCCGCATAGAATTGACTCCAGATTTTAAATCTTCAGCTCCTAAAAATTTGTTATAATATACTAGGCGTCTTATGAACCACGAGCTGTATGACGACGATAGAATAGTTAAACCCATCGATAAACAACGTTTGCGTTAGCTAGGTTATGTTGTCAGAATGGATGAAGAAGCTCCAGCAAAGCAGTCTTTTGAAGGCGACCATAGAAGAAAATACATAATGGGATGACCAAAACTCCGATAGAGTGACCAATTGAAGAGCTACATCTCAAGTAAGTACGTAAAGTAATATACTTATCCCAGTCCATATTTTAATGTAGCTACCCTATAGATCGATCCTTAGATTAAACATCTTAAGCATATAAAATGCGAATATATCGAATATGGTCCATATCGGACCAACATTAGGCGTAGGCACTATATAAACGTATCGCGATAAGCTGGAATGTGGAAACTTTTAAAATTTAGTAAAAAATTTTAACCATATTGGCTTTAAGATGGCGGGGTGGTTTGTAATAAATTTAGCATTTAAAACTTTTCTTAATACCTCCCCTTTACGAAAATGCAAAAAAATTCATATATCGATGGAAAAAGTTTACAAAAAATTTTGAAGTTGATGTAAAAGTCGACTTTTTGATAAAGTCCACTTTTTGCAAATAAAAGTCTAATAGTTGACTTTTGCCATTTTGATAAAAGTCGAAAAGTCGACTTTCCGTCCCAACTTGGGTTCCCCATGGCAGGTGATTCAATACAGCCCAACGAACAAGGGGCTGACGACGAGACAATAAGATTGGGATGACTAACATAGGCAGAGATCCTAATATTGAAAATCAGGTAGTACAGGGAATGGAAACTCAATACAGCCTAACGAACAGGGACTCGACGATGACAGGAAAGACAATGCAGTCTAAAGAACAGGGGGCAGACGATGAGATCATCACCTACTCCTAAGATGCCCATCTACTGGAGGACCAATGATTGAGGTAATCCAGATAAAACTCCTCCGGAGCGAGACTGCTACACTCGCTCTGATGGACAACACTCTTTCTCTGACCATCGCTACATTAGGTTTAGAATAGCACGGCCAGCGCCGAATCTGATAAGCTTCCGGAATAAGTTGAAAAGAAACTGGACGAAATTCGGAAGGCTGCTCAGAAGAAGGCTTGGGCAAGATAATTTAGATTGTCCAAGCATAGAAGACATTGACGGAAAGGTCAACAGGATTACGACTGCACTGGTGGGGTCCTTCGAAGATAGTTGCACTCTTCGGGGAAGGAAATCAGTCCAAGAAAAACCCTGGATGACCGGGGAGATTCGCAATATTGGGAAAGAGGTCCGCAGACTTTTTAACAGAGCACGTCGGAAAAAAGGGGAAGTTTATTGAGATGTGTATTGCACACGGCTCAAGGAAAACAATTAGATTACTAGAGCGGCAAAACGTCCTCCTGGAATCTTTTCTGCGGACAAGTCAATAGCGTTAATGACGCCGCCAAGATAAAAAAGTTTCTCTCAAAAACCGAAGTACAAACTGAAACTTTAGTAGACGACATGGGAGTGAGAGCAGAGACAACGAAGGACATGTTGGGGCTTTTGATGAAAACCCATTTTCCACAGGATACGAAGGGACTCACGGAGACACCGGAATCTTGGAATAATGACGTTGATCGAAGGTTTATAATAATGGAATTTATGGTGAAGGAATCCTTGAGGAGCTTCAAACCATTTAAGTCACCCGGACATGATGGAATATTACCAGCGTTACTAAAGAAGAAAGCAGACTATCTTGCGCCTCACCTGGCCAATATTTTCACAACGTGTCTGGAACTGGGACAGATGGATAAACTGTGGATCCCATGCCATAAATATAAGGGAGAAAGTGGCACAGGGGAGCATTTTATCGCCACTCCTATGTGTGACCACCATAAACGACCTATTACGGATTCTGGCTGAGGAGGGATTTGAAGCCATCTGCTACGCAGACGATGTTATAATACTTTTAAGGGGTAAGGATCCGAACCAACAATGCAGAAGGGCCGAACGTGTCTTGCATATGTCATATTACTTGGCTAGACCCAGAGGTCTCAATGTTAACCCAAAGAAGACTGAAATATGCCTGTTCACGGGAAGACGAAAGTGGGCCAATTTAATGCACCACTTTTCCTCAATAAAACGATTTCGATATCTGAAAAGGTTAAATACATTGTCAGCACGTTTTAGAGTCCACTGGCTCTACAGAAACGTGATTAGACCAATGCTTACTTACGCCTCAGTAGTTTTGTGGACTGCGATGGAGAAAAAGTGAAAAAACATAAGGACCACACAACAGGTTCAGAGAACTTGTTGTCTTGGCATAGGCGGAGCGATGAGGACCACGCCCACAAGTGCACTAGAGACTTTTCTAGATATCCGACACATTGACATACAAATTAAGTGTGAGGCAGCTACAGCGGCTATGAGACTTAAGTCGATGGAAGAATGGATTGAGGATGGGAGCAGTTCATACCATCGCGGTATAATCGAGGCGACGATAAGAAACCTGGAAGGAAGGGAAGAGATTTTCGATCGGATACCTGAGATTAACCTTGAGGTCGAGTGCGAGGCACTGCTGCCAGCGGCATAGTCTTGGATTCACGGAACCCTAGTATTGCCAGCTGGAAGATCATGTTACGCGGATGGATCAAAGCTAGAGGACAGAGAGGGCCTGGGTGTCTACATTGAGAACCCAGGGATTTCCTTTGTTATTGCCCGGCTTTCGCGTCTAACAGATACCGGAACTGAAGTGGGGACACTATACCAGACATAAACCAACTTAGGGAGTGGCGTGATTCCAATTTGGCGTGGGAAGTCTTTTCTCGTGTTTAATGGTGACGACAACAACAAAATTTAGAAAGTCCAATGTTTTTGAAAAATGGTCTTTGATAATGCCGAATACATAAAATTGGATGGAATAGATATTTTTGGGTTTTTTAGAGGAAGTGATAGAGAATAAAAGTTGGTTACTTATTTGTGCAATAAAATTTGATATTCTACTTGGGTTTAAACATTCAGGGTAACACTAGTTGAAGGTCGGCTAGGATATATAAACCATATGTATATATCCTATATATTTAAGCTTTATTTCAATTACAAAAAATTGGAAAGTAAACGGGAATGTGTAAACCTTTGCAATAGCCCATAATGGCTTTAAGATAGCGGATTGGCTTTCATGTTCAAATTTTGCATTTTAATATCTCCCCTTTATGAAAACGCAAGTAAATGATTATATCTTCAAGACAAAAGACTTGTAGAAAATAGAAATTTATTTAGAAATTTTTTTTGACAAAGAGACGAAATGTCTACTTTTTGCAAAAAAATAAGAGGAAAGGTCGAAAAATCGACTTTTGCTATATTGATAAAAGTCAATTTTTCTTGGAACTTGGAAACCCTACTCCTGCCAACTCTTGGACCCGCTTATTCATGTCAGCAATTCTCCACGAAATGTGGCGAGAGTTCGGATCCCACCCTATTAGTACCTCATAGCCTGTCTGTCTCACCAGCCTCGGAAAGTCGAATACCAGATGAAGTGATACCAGCTATGCTACACCGTTTCCCTATCTCATCAATGTTGCATCTGAAATTGACAACTCTGCTAGTTGGTAGTTGATATGGTTTATTCAAGAAACTTTGTTGCGTGTCGTCCATGGCTCCTAAATTAAGGCAATATGAATCCTCGCTGATTTTCTCCATCAGAGCGTGTGTAGCTTTGTCGTTTCGGTGACGGTTTATCTGGATGACCTCAATCATTGGTCCTCCAGTAAATGGGCATCTTGGGAGTGGATATGGCATCTTCGTCTGCTCCCTGTTCTTTAGGCTGCATAGAGTTTTATGTCACTGCAATGTCTGATGTTAGGATCTTTGCATATCCTAGTCTCCGAATCTTGAGAAAGTCGGTAATTGTTCTATCGTCGGGTCCCTGTTTGTTAGTCTGTATTGAGCCTCCCGTCTCTGCACTACCTGATGTTCCAATATTAGGATCTTTGTCTATCCCAGTCTTCCAAATCTAGAGTAAATGGGCTTCTTGGGAGTGGGTGGCTCCGTTCGTTAGGCTGCAATGCGTTTTTGTCACTGCACTGCCTGATGTTTCAAAAGTAGGATCTTTGCATATTCTAGTCTTCCCAATATTGAGAGAGTCGGTAATTGTTCCGTGAGTCTCCCGTCATTGCATTGCCTGAATTTTTAATATAAAGATCTTTGCTTATGCTAGTCTTCCCAATATTGAGAAAGTTGGTGATGCTCTCTTCGTCGGCCCCTGTTCGTAAAGTGGTATTGAGTCTCCTCGCGCTGCACTGTCCGATGTTTTAATATGATATGTCTTTGCCTATCCTACACTTTACAACAAAAATCGACAGCCCGTTCTACGGGAGAAAGGCTGTCGCAGTCCCACGAAGTTTGAAAACTTCCAACAGGTTTTTTGACAGTATCAATACTTTATGCTGACGCAAGGTGCATCTTGCTTGCGTCTCTCCCCCCTCTATTCTGGCAGCTCATAATTTGGATGAGTGACTGACCGGACTGACCAATTGGGACCAATGATCTGGAGGAATCCTACCATATGCATTGCTGATATCGATGACTGCATATGTACGTCAGCGCATCTTTGTGTGCTTCATTCCCACTTCATCGACCATATTCCCCTTTCGTATTCCCCATATAGACTCAGAGGCCGTGGATCTTCCTTCCTTCCTGTTCTGTCTTTGTCTCCCTCCGTCTCCTCCGTTGGAGTCTCCAATGCGGGAGGACTGTCTTTGTCTTCCCAGAGTACTTGAAAGAGGGAAGATGTTTTTACTTTCAGAGTTTTAGCAGTACTATGATTCTCTATGAGAGTTATGATTCTCTATCCAGCTTCCGTAGAACTGCTTGGAATGTCAGTTCTAACTCTTCCAGCATTATGCCGGTGCATACTCCTGAGTCTCCGTCGCCGTGCCCCGGATTGCTTTCTCGGTTTTTTGTGAGCTTAACAAAGCCCTCGCTTACTACTACCCATGACAAAACTACCAGTACAATTTTTTCTTGCGAAGTGCACTATCTGTCAACGAGTTTAGGCTGTGTGTGTGTGTTATAATTAAGAACCATAACACACACAAACAAAGAAAAATGGCGCGAATTAGCAACACACTCAAAATCAGAGTTGTACTAATCACTGAGTTTGATAAATAGTGCACTCAATATTTTGTTGTTCGGGAACTGCCACTACCTGTAAATGAATATATCTTGCTACTACCGTCATCCCGCTGCGATGACTGTTTCATTGAAATCATTGCTCTCTGCAGCAGAAATACCACCTTTATTTAAAGGCTGGGGACGCACTGCGCATCCCTGTCTTATCCGTCTCTTCCTCATTTGTTAATCATTACTCTATAGGAGGGATGGACAACATGCAAAGTTGTTTACAATTTTTGCGTAATAGATCCAAACATTTTTCTTTGAGGACCGAAATGAAAACAATTCCGCTCAACTCAACGGTTGCTATAGGCAATCGTTGGCACATAAGAAGAGCAATTTTTTGATATGATCCATTCTCCAATACTGTTAGCTAGTTTTTACACTAAGATAAAACTAGTCTTAGTAATAGTTGGTTACTGAACCATGGATGCGCTAGATTATATCACTTACACAATTTTGGCCCATTGTAACAATTAAAATTGTTTTTTACGATTGCGAATACGTAATGGCTATTTTCAATGTAAAGTCTAGTACTGCCTTCGACTTTTCACCCGAACAACTGTCAAAACGCATTGTAAAAAATGGTGCCGAAGAAAATGCGAACACATTCCGTCGAAGCGGTATTGAGTTCTTAACGCAAAATAGTAGCGAAATATCGCTGCACCAATACAAATTGCCCTACAATTGATTGTCAAAGCATGTCCGCCTATGACGCCGAACGCCTGGGTTCGAATCCTGGCGAGACCATCAGAAAAAATTTTCAGCGGTGGTTTTCCCCTCCTAATGCTGGCATGTAAAACTTCTCTCCAAAGAGATGTCGCACGCCGTTCGGACTCGGCTATAAAAAGGAGGTCCCTTATCATTGAGCTTAAACTTGAATCGGACTGCACTCATTGATATGTAAGACGTTTGCCCCTGTTCCTTAGTGGCAAAATTTGCAATTAAATTCTCACTTAATGGGCACCAATGAACTCTGTTTCAATGATGATGTCTTTGTTGTGTGTTTTTGCTGGCAAACAATAGAGTCCTTCGGATTTCTTAATAATTTAGTAGACATTTTCGCTGCGAATGAAGTCAGAAATAGACTTAAAGATTGGTACAACATTCGGTTTTTGCGGTGAAACTCCTTCTAAAAAATAAGCGGAAAATATTGATGAAAAGTGTTTATTTCGCCATAACTTGTTTTTCATCTAGGGAAATTTACATTTCATGACGCCCAAAAAGAGCACAATCACTCACAGTCGCTGCGCAACAAGTCGTTTTCTTACGTAAAATAAACGCGATCGCCAAACATTCTAATTGTAACTAAGTGTTTGTTATTGTTAGTGATCTTGCTCACATGTACTTACTCGGGGTAGAAAACAATTTGTTATTTGTGAATGCATAAATAAGAAAGAATATGTATACAAATATAAATAAATATATGTAATTCTAAAATAAATAAAAATGTTTCTTTCATAGCAAGCTATTGCAATAAATCTGTACGAAGTAATAACGATTGTGAAAGCTAGTGTTTTGCTTTTGGTCTTGCAATTGCAATAACATTGTTTTGAAATAAGTGGAAGATGCTGGCAAAGGCTTTTGAAAGTTGTGCTTATTTAACTTATACCAATGAAAATACAAATTATATTTACAAATAAAAGTTGCATTCGTTTTCTTTTGTGTTTCATTATTTATAAATTTCGAAGGAGTGGTTGAAGTTGCAACAACAATATATATGAATTTGAGAACAGTCCACACACTCACATTTGTGTGTACACATGCAGGTAAGCAGCTGATAAATTGATTGATGCCATATCAATTTTGATATATAAATGGTAATATTTTGGCCAAAAAAACCCAAAACATCAAATATAATAAGCCTTTCAAACTACTGAAAGAACGATTTTGGAAAATTTTTTCCAAAAAAAAAAAAAACGTAGTACCAGTTTAAAAGGGGTAAAAAATTGTGGTATTCCAAAATTACCAGTCTTAATAACTAATAACTCACCTCTTTGAAGAACCGTACAGCAGTTAATGGCAAACTAAATGAACAGAAGAGTAGGTCAGATATACATAATGAAAGAACGAACGACGTTGTTGGATGGTATCTTATTTTCGGAGATTTGAGCAGCGCAATTATAGTAACTAAATTTCCTGAAAAAAAGTAAAATGTATAGTCAAATATCAAAGTTTTTAAGAGTTTCAAAACAAGGGTCATTGATCTTTGTTACACTATCTCTGCATAAAGAAAATTGTTCAACCCATTTACACATCTTCGGTACATTTGGACTTATTGTGATTCAACCCAATTTTTGTATATTATTTATGAATTTTAAATGCTGAAACTTTATGATATCTGCATTTATGTTGATTTTTTTTCATATTATTTTTCATTGAATCTTTCACAAATAAAAATAACAATAAGTTTTCAAATCTTGATGTACTTTAATTTTAAAGAGTTCTACCAACGTGAATAACCTCTTTATGCTTCGATTTATTTAGAATAATTTTGTATTTACAATTATTCATAATATTATTTTATTTTTAACATTTTCTTAGCAAATTTTATACAAGATTCATTATGTTAGTCCTTCTGATGCTCAAGTGTCCTTTAAAGTTCAGAAGATCTCGAGCAACAGCGTTGGGGTGAAACCTCAATTTATTTATGTAGCGTTGAGTGGAAATGTTGATTTCCCCCATTACCGGTTTGCCGTTTACATATTTATGAAAATTAGCGTTCCTGACATATCATGAGGTTCCGACTATACTTTGTGGAATGACAGATTGTCTATTTTGTAATTTATTGATATTTGTGGCACATACTGTAGCCCAGAATTGCATGCCATACTTTAATGTAACAAAACTTTGTATTTAAGTTGAATATGTGAGTAGTGACCAATGAGCTGCTGCAGTTGGCTTGTTTTAAGTTTTGTTTGGATTTATATAATCAGTCCAATTTAGGCGTCTATCTAAGTGCATTCCCAGATACTTTACTTTATGTTTTTGGGGTAGCGTAGAGTTGAATATTACTATTTGGGGGCACGATTCTCTATAAAGTGGAGTTCGCACTTCAAACGAAATTTTCGGTTGCAGCCAAGACATTTATGTCTTCACTGGCAAATAGTTGTGTAAACTACAATATGGTGATACAAATCGATTTATAATTTTATTTTTTTTTTTTAAATAAGGAATGTTTACAAATTAGATTCAAGAGCATTAATCTATTTATGTAGTTGGAAGTAAATATACAATTAATACTTTAAACAGGAGTATATGACTAAGAACAATTAAAAGGAAAACATTAGATCATATAAGTTAACAAGCATGAAAAATTGGGGTTGCGCTATATATGCCCAAACATTCTGTAAAGTGTGCTTTTGAACGTTATAGCATTGTCTTGGAGTTGGGTGCTGGTTGGTAATTGGTTCCAAAGTTTTATTGAGTGCATGAAAATATGCCATTCAGAAGACTTGGCATCTCGCATCCATACAGTAATTGCGGAACTAGGTATGTTTTTGCAAATAGCGCTCTGAAGTGTAGAGGTGTGAAAGATTGACTTCCATAGAGTATTCTGAACATTCCAAACATTTTCCTTGTAGTGATTTTTATGTGGTCGTGCCATGTAAGGCAATCATTGAAAATTATTCCAAGATTTTTTACATCTTTGACAACAGTGATTATTTGGCTATTCAATACGATGCCATGATCAATTAGGGACTGGTCAAGTTTTGATTTGCTTATTATAAGACATTTTGTCTTTGAGGGATTGAACCATTGTTGTTCGCCCAAAAATGAACAGTAAGCAAGTCCTGATTCAGCAAGGCAATACTAGATTGTATATCAGATTTAAGCTACTTAAGTATAGCATAAACATGGAAATTAGAGTATGTTATATGATTCTAGAGTTCCTGTATGTACATAGAGAAAAAAGGGATCCAAGAATCGAGCCTTGAGGAACACCTCTTTTGAGAAACAGTGCAGTGGAGACAATTGATTGCAGTAAACAGACTGGGTTCTGAGATTCAGGTATGAATGGATCAGTCGAACGGAAGTCTCAGAAAAGTGAAACAGTGTCCTCAGTTTTAAACAGAGTATAGCATGATTTACGCAATCTAAGGCCTTCGAGTGATCCAACAGGAATGCAATGCCTCCGTAGTCGATGTTATTCCTCACATTTTCTGATACATCCATTAGTGCTGTGGTACAGCTGTGATTAGGTCTGAATCCTGACTGACGGTCGAACAATAAGTGTTGGGCATAAATATGGTAGGTTATCTGCTTGTGGATAATTTTCTCAAACACTTTAGATAAGAAAGGTAATATCGCTATTGGCCTATATTCTTTGTTAGGTCTCACAATAGGAATAATCTTAGCGTGTTTCCATATATTAGGGAACGTGATTGTTGTTATTATTGTATTGAAGATGTTTGCAACATGTGAAAGAATTAATGGTAGGAGAAACTTAAAGAATTTTGGGTGTAACATGTCAGATCCCATAGCATTGGATTTAACGGTAAGGCAGGAAGATAGGACTTCAGATGGTGAAACACAGTTAAATTCGAACATGTTAGTAGGCTCAACGTATGAGCTACGGCTGATAGGTTGTGTTAAATGTGCGGTATGTGTTGTAGAATAGAGAGAAACTAGACAAGTTTTATGGAATCAAATTGAGGTCCACAAATTGTTGATGTGCGTTAACATCAATTCAGGTATCGAGTGTTTGACTTTTGGATTTGCCGATACCGATTTCTCGAATGATTTGCCATTTATTTTGTGAATAAGCTGCTTTATATTCCTCATGGAACGAAGATATCTTCTAACGTTTCCAGCGCGCATACTGTCTGTCTCTGTTTTCAATATGTCTTTTTATGTTATCGTTGAACCATGATTGCGTCCTTTTGGTGCTAAATTCATGTAGTTGAACATGTGTATCAAAAAGCAAAGATATTTTGTTTTGTAAACAAGCAAGCTGATCGTTTCTAGATGTTTGGTAATATATCTCGTTGCAGTCCATATTCGAGATATCCAATTCTAACTGAGGTATATTAATATGTTTAAAGTCATAATATATCTCGGTAGATACCTCCATACGCATATCAAATTCATAAATCATGAAAATTAGTTCATATTTTAAAAAACATGGAACCGACAATTGGTCGTACAGCAATACTTTATTATCATCAACGTTGAATAGGTCTAATAAAGAATTGTAGGTGTTGGTATAATGCGTTGGTATATTCGATTTTACCACAGATAGGCCGATAGCGATAATTCGAAACTATTTGGCTTAAGTAAGTTACAGTTTAAATCTCCAGCAATTATATCAAAATAAGATACAGTAAAATCCCCAAGTAGCGCTAGTAATTCATTATATTGGACATGTTAATTGGGCCTGTATATGCATGCCAAAAATAGTTTATTGCTATTCAGAGTAATTTCTGTAAAAATGTGCTCAATGCGGTCTTCTCCGCATGATTGACTTTACATTCTGCAAGAAATATAATTTTTAACGTAGATGGCTACACCACCACCATGAGTAGCTCCATCGGTTCGAAATAAATTGTATCCATTAATTCGTACTTATGAATCAGAAATAGTTTGAACCAGGTTTCAGACATATGCAGACAATATCAGAAGCAGATTCTTCGAAAATGTATCGAAATTCATAATTTTTTTTAGGTAAGCTTTGAGCATTAAAATGTCGGATCCGTCGCACTTATTTTCGATTGCCTAAGATTCGGGTGAGGCTTTTTATATTATCTATGGAATAATTAATATACGTTTCATCTGATACAGGAATCAAGAGATAAAGGAGAGGCAATGCTATAATTTGTTTGATTTGACTTAGTGTTTATTGTAATTGAGTGATTGGATACGATAATTTCGCTTAGAATATGTCAATGAACTTTTTATGGTAAGGAAAATTTCGCCAGTGGTGCATACTGCCCTTTATGAGTAAAACCATGCCATGCCAAACTATTTGAAGACATCGTCAACACGTCCCTACAACCAGGCCTCCCACCCAGATGACATCTGCGATAGGTTGAACGTCTTCCTCAACGAACTTGCATCATATTTCGCTGCAAGAAATCTGAAGATATCCGCCACCAAATCTTCAGCCACATTGTTCACTACAAATACGCGTGAGATGAATACTGAGCTGACTGTGATGGTCGATGGAGAAATGATTCCGACCATCAAGTGTCCCAAAATATTTGGCGTCACATTTGACAGGTCTTACACTTTCTCCCCACATGCCACAGCAATTTACGATAAGTCAAATGTAAAAACATGGTCCTCAAGTCACTTGCCGGCAGCATTTGGGGTGCAGACAAAGAAACCTTGTTGACCAAGTACAAAGCAATTGGCCGGTCTGTGGTAAGTTATGCAGCGCCAGTGTGGTCTCGTCAGCTTTGTGACAATAATATGCAGATGTGTCAGAATGCCGCCCTCCGAACTGCGAGGGGCTGTCTTCTCAGTTCTCATGTGGACCATGAGACATAACAACATGCTGCGTAAGCAATAAATTTTGGCCTGTTATCGCAAAGACCATCCAAATCATCATCTTGTGATGGTTTGGTAGATCTAAATGATTTAGAGCGCGAGGTTCAACGTTACAAGAGAGAACCTCTAGGTCAAGCAGTTTTTATGCAGACACGGTACACAGAAAAAATTAAAAACTACGTTCAATTAAGAAATTTGTACATTAAATTAAAAAATTTGCTGAAATCGGGCCTATAAAGGAATTTGTATTATTGTTTAACAATTTTGCAATTTGGATCTATTATAAGCTCAGAAATTCAATAAACTATTCATTTGATATTTTTCACTTTAATAAAAAACTTTTCATTTCATTGGATTAAATTGCGTATAAAACATGAAAAACATTGCTAAAATAATATTTATATTTTTTCTGGTCCCAGACCTCTAAAAAAAGAAAAATTGTCGATTCCATTTTGAGCCCGTCTTTGTTGTCGGCTACACCGTCTATAAAGAGTATTATAAACAATATAAGTTTTATACATACATATTTAAAATGTATCGTAATAAGTACCAATCTTAGCATTTTGCGTGGAGTACCACGAAATCTGATCCACATGTTCTATCTTCCATCCTCTGCGTCCAAGTCCAATATAACCTTTATAAGGATAATAAAATATTTTAATAAGAAAATTTTAATAATATGTATTTATAAATACCATGATTAGATTCTACAATGTCATCCGATTTTTGTGTTTGACATTTATCCATTAGATTTTTTTTACATACAGCATTTTTCTGCATTACTCTATTTCAGCGCAATAAATTTGTCCAACTTTAATTTTATAACAAAAAAAAAATTAATTTTATGTAGCGATATAAACCACGTTTCTATTGGGTTGCCCAAAAAGTAATTGCGGATTTTTTAAAAGAAAGTAAATGCATTTTTAATAAAACTTAGAATGAACTTTAATCAAATATACTTTTTTTTACACTTTTTATTCTAAAGCAAGCTAAAAGTAACAGCTGATAACTGACAGAAGAAAGAATGCAATTACAGAGTAACAAGCTGCAAAAAAATTTGTCAACGCCGACTATATGAAAAATCCGCAATTACTTTTTGGGCAACCCAATAATTTAATTGAATTTTTTTTTGTCTAGCCACGTCACTTTGTGTCTGTATGTGATAGATGGACGCACATATTTTTGACTCATTCGCACTTCTTTTCGAATTACATATGTGTGAAATTGAACACAATATAATCTTGGTCAATTGCTAAATTACTATTAAATAACAATATCATTCGAACAATTAAAATTATGTTCAACGTATGCCTTATTTGTCAATCACTTGCCGTGATACAAAACATATCGATTTTCTATATCAAATATAATTAAACCAATTAACGCCTTGGTCAAAAAGATTATATTATTATAAGTCAATACCATGTTTCACCGGTCAAATTTAGGTCTATATTTTTCCTTGGAGAACGATCGCCTCCAGTTGCACCTGAAGAAATTGACCTCCCCCGGCAAACCAGAGCAGTTCTGGTTCAATTACGTTCAGGCAGATTCAGGGTTGATGCAGATGTATGTCCCGATTGTTTAACTGGCCAGCCAGATCCACTCGACTCAAACCCAGATCACTCTGGACGCACTCCGTCTTAGACGCAGAGTTCCTGGATGAGGACACTCAACAGAATGAAGCAGACGAAAGATAGAACACAACAAACTGCTAAAACAAAACAACAACAATTCTCCATTTCTGCAACCATTGTTCAAGCTCTCCGACGTGTATTTGAAACTCTTTATATGCATTTATACGATGAATGTTAAAAAAAAAACATTATCATCTGCAAAAGTTGACGTGACCGTTGTGTTTTTAGCCGACACGTCTTCTATATATTAAATGTATAGAAGAAATCCCAATATTCTTCCTTGTGAAGCGCTGGGATTTATATTTTTGATATATTAGACAGTGCCTTTGGGTTGTATGTATGGGATGTATGTCCCGATTGTTTAACTGGCCAGCCAGATCCACTCGACTCAGACCCAGATCCATCTGGACGCGCTCCGTCCTAGACGCAGAGTTCCTGGATGAGGACACTCAACAGAATGAAGCAGACGAAAGATAGAACACAACAAACTGCTACAACAAAACAACAACAATTCTCCATTTCTGCAACCATTGTTCAAGCTCTCCGACGTGTATTTGAAACTCTTTATACGCATTTATACGATGAATGTTAAAAAAAAAAACATTATCATCTGCAAAAGTTGACGTGACCGTTGTGTTTTTAGCCGACACGTCTTCTATATATTAAATGTATAGAAGAAATCCCAATATTCTTCCTTGTGGAGCGCTGGGATTTATATTTTTGATATATTAGACAATGCCTTTGGGTTTCACCCTACCTGAGCTATTTGAAAGATAACACAATAACAACTAATTGGCATAGACGAGTAACAATCAACGTACTTTGTAGATTAGTCCTTCATGCCACACCTTGTCGAATGCATGGGAGATGTCTTTGAACAACGCTGCGTCGTACTGTTCGTTCTTATATGCTTTTCTTATGCTTCTTGGTTCTCTCGAAAACCGAACTGGTGATTGGGTATTACGCTGTTGTTCAATATATAAGGTTTTATTTTTCTCTCTTTTTTCAAATAATTTTGATAAAATTGGTAGGAGACTTATGGGTCTATACGACTTATTTTTCGACCTTATTCAGGATCGTATCTATTTCAGATCATTTCCTAGGTTGGGGAAAATATTCAGGATGTAATAGATGTCGAAGATGAATAATCACCATCTGGCGATTTCTTAGGCTTCAAATCTTTTATAGGTTATCCATTACGTCAAACGCAATCGATTTTTTGCTGTATTTTCTATAGTGTATTCAAAAGCTGTAGTTTGAAGGTTTGGAAGAACGAAACTATTTAGAGTACCATTAGGTGTCAAAACTGTTTTAAGATAATTTGCAAAAGCGTTAACTTTTTCTTCTTCACTCTTTGCCCTGGATCCAGATTCCAGACGTACTGGAGATTGGTGATCAATAGGTCTACGCATGCTTACCAGATATTGAAGTCATTAGCTTCTGATGGTTCCAAGTTACGTTAGTAGTTCTTGAGGGCGAGTTCTTCAGCTTGATTTAAGGCGGCGTTTGTTTTCTCTGATTTCTATGTCTTCGGCATTCTATACTGAAATTCCTTTTCTCTATTATAAGATAACTGGTGATTGCCAACAGGACTTTTGTGGAAGCTAAAGTGCCAGTGTTGACTGATTTCTCTTATCACCTTGTGATCGCAGTGGAATTCCCCAACTAAATATGTGCAAATGTATTTCGTATATTTGATCCAGTCTGTGATTAGTCCAAAATTAAGGTGCTTATTTTCATTCAATTAGGACTGAAGTTTCGTTAGGTCTGTGGGCCAATAGCTTGGTTGCCTACTTGAAATAGCGTCCACCTTGGAAGATGTTTTTGCACTGTAGAGTTGTCTGCCTCTTGCTGTAGTCAGGCGTGAGTCCCGAAATGTGTGTTTAGCATTATAATCTCTAGCTGACAAATCTGTCAGTCCCAGGGTCGAGAAATATTCTAAAAATTGATCTTTCTCAATGTAGTATATATTAGAACAGTAGATCGCCGATATAAAATTTTTATTATAAGTGACGTTGATCAAAATTCCTTACGTGTTGTTGGTCTTGTATTCGGGAAATGGACAATGTTTGATTGAATTACGTATGATGATTGCTGAACGGCCACAGGATACACATACTAGGACATTTGGTGTCATATGTAGAATATCCATTTATTCTTAAGCAGTTTCTCGAGGTGAAGTGGGCCTCAAAAGCTAGGAGAATATCAATAGTTTGATTCTCTAGAAAGTGTTAAACTTTTTTATGTTGGCTTAAGCCGTTTGCATCCCAGTAAAATATTATTAGGAGCACTATTTTTGGTTGAGAATGCTTTGAATTAATGTTTTGATTGCGCACAATTTCTTGCATCATACTTTGCATACTAGTCACAAATACAGACACGGTTTGAGCAAATTTTTCTAGAGAATTCTCAAGAGATGATTTACCAGGGGTTCTTCATGTTTTTTAAGCGGTTGGGCGTCTGAACAGCTTGGTTAGCTTTCTCTTTACTGCCAGGTGTTTTTCGCAAAAAATCTTCAACATTAAAAAACATCGTCAAAAACTTTTGGAAAAATCGTCACAATGGAGCAATTTTAGGAAGATGGAAGGCAACTAGAATAAAAAACCCTACTTAAATAATATTGAAGGCTGATTAATTTTTTTAATATTTTTTATACCATACACCACCATCGTGGTACTGGGTAGTATTACTTGTGCATTTGTTTGCAACGCTAAGAAGGAGACGAGGTAGACCCACTGATAGGTATACCGATTGGCTTAGAATCACTTCCTGATTCGATTTAGCTACGTCCGTCTGTCTGTCTGTCAATCTATTTTTGTAATCAAGGTACAGTTCGCATTTGTCACTTTTTTGGTCCAAGGACGAACGCTATTGATTTTGAAAAAATCGGATCAGATTTAGATATAGCTGCCATATATATCTTTCAGCCCGTAGTTGCCACAATTTTAGTCTGATCTTTAAAATATTTTGCATGACATGTTTTATTTGACATCCCAATGCGTGTGCAATTTCTAGAAATCGGTCAGATATAGATATGGCTCTCATATATATCTTTCATCCGATATGGCTTTTGAAGATAATAAAAGTCACATTATCGGCCCGATCTTTATAAAATTTGGCACGATGTCATAATTTTGCTCCAATCTATACAACATTTTGCAAGAAATATTTTATTTGACGTCGCAATACGTGTGCAAAATTTCATACAAAAGGGTTCAGATTTTGATATAGCTCCCATATATATCTGACATCCGATATGGCTTTTAGGCTATAGAAGCCACAATTTTGGTTTGATCTTTGTAAAATTTAGCATGAGATGTTTTATTTAACGTCTTAGTACGTGTGAATATTGTAGTAGCCGTTGAGTGGAGTGAACATATTGAATTGCGCTCCTTAAAGAAAAATATCCGTATCTCGGAATAGGTACTACTTTACGAAGAATTTTAAAGCCTCTTTGGAGTTGGGTAGAAATGGACTCCAAGGACCCAACAGCTGCGGTGGTGACGTCAGACCGTAGCATGTTGTTCTCCCCTCATATAGGTGTGGGTGCCTTGACACCTGTAGTCTCAAGCGCACAACTAGTCGTAATACTAATTAAGAACGGAGAGACGGATAAACTAGAAGGATGCAAAGTTCGTCCCAAGCCCTTAACTAAAGGTGGTGTTTCCGACTCGAATTCAGACAGCGACGATGTCAATGAAACAGTCATCGCAGACGAATCGAGAGATTAGGGCAACAGGATGACAGCAGAAGTGAGCGATGGCTTTGCTAGGTTGCGTTAGGGTTAAGTGGCAGTCTGCCATCACTCACTTAGACGTGTTCGTGAATTGTGATACCACAGGAACTAACCTACCGTTGAACTAACCAGATCGTTTTTTAAAAACCCAATAACTTGCGAATATCACATCCGCTAAATCAGGCGGGTTCTTAAAGAAAAGAGAAACTAGAGTGGACTGTAGAACAGAAGGTGTTCTATAGTCTCTTCTTATTCGATGTCATTGATGACTTCTGCAAAAGTCGTTGCTGGCAACCTTCAGTCTGTCAGCATATTTTCCAATTAGACAGTGACTTGTCATGACCAGTGTGCCAGTCAAGACAATTATTTCCTACCAAAATTTAAGAAAAACCCTACCAAACGCAACCGAAACCTACCAAATGTTATACAAGCCAAAAATGTATGTTTTTATACCCACCACCGAAGAGTTAGCCATTTGCCATTCCATATGGAACACATCAAATTATACATATTCAATGTTACAAATTTTTTCACAGCTTGTGACTCTGTAATTGCATTCTTTCTTCTGCCAGTTATCTGCTGTTACTTTTAGCTTGCTTTAGAAAAAAAGTGTAAAAAAAGTATATTTGATTAAAGTTCATTCTAAGTATTATTAAAAATGCATTTACTTTCTTTTAAAAATCCGCAATTACTTTTTGGGAAACCCAATAGCACCCTTTATACCGATCTCCCGATAAGAACTCTTGAGTTTAGAAAGACGTAGTTTTGTCCCGATTTCAATGAACCACCGCGCCGAGTTTGGATAAAGCGATCTCTCGATTTAAATGTTTGAGCCCAAAAATTCGCTTCAATTCCTACATTCGCTGTTACAGTGAGATGCATGGACACCTCAACATGTGAATATGGACTAGATTTGACCATATTTGTATGTAGCTGCCACATAGCCCTGCATTCCGCTTGAAGGCATTCAACGCATAAAAGCCACATTTCCTACCCAGAAATTACGAAGTTTGGAATAAATCCCTGAAATTTGAAGCAGTGACACCCCTTGTAACAGTAACCCCATCCACGGTTTTGATCTGCACTCTTAACGAGAAACGAGTTTTGAGTTATCATCGAGGATTTTTTCAGTAATTAACTTAGTATTTATATGATGGAAAAACCTACCCATAATTGTGGTCAACTCACCAAGTTAAGAAGAAAATAAAAAAACACATTTTGGTAGGAACCTACCAAATACGGCAACGCTGGTCATGACGGACACAATGACTGAGACATCTGTTCTAGCCAATGACAGCAAAGCGGTAGACCTCTTCAAATCTAGATTAGGCCACATAGTTTTGGAATGCTCACACCCCCCTCTTTGTGACCATTTATCATTCGTTGTCCTTCGGGTCTGGTCGTGAAAACATAGCTTATATGTCGCTAGAGGCATTCCCACAGATTCCATTATCCCTGGAATGTGTAGGGTAGTTCCTAGTCTCGCAAGCTCGTCCGCTTTAGAATATCTCTATGGCCCGGCACCAGGTGAATTTTGAACTGTTCAGCCATTTCGTTGACAGATTTGCGACAGTCAAGGGCAGTTTTTGTGTCCAGAAATACGTTGTCCAGCGATTTAAGCCGTCCTTTCAATCCGGTTAAGTGCCATTCCCCAGACCACAACACCATACAGCATAATATGTCTGATAACTGCAGTATATACCCAATGCATGACACGCGTTCTAAATCCCCAACTTTTGCCAATGGCTCTCTTGCATTTTGTTGTATTTTAAGTTAAATTTCCAGTCCAGCAAAACACTCTGGTATTTTGCGCTTTTTTTAGACACTGTAGGCAACATGTATCTCCAGCTGAAAAGAACGACATCTGTCTTGCACGGATTTATACCTAGACCACTTTCGATAGAACACTTTGTCGTTGCACTTAGAGCATACTGAAATATATCTCTTAGAGTGTTGGGAAATTTCCCCCTAACCGCAGTTGCCACGTCATCAGCATTCGCGACCACTTTTACACCATTTTCTTCCACAGGCAATAATATATTGTTAATGGCTATATTCCAAGGAGGGCATACAGCATATACACTTTTAGTAAGTTAATAATAAACTTTCTTATGTTAGAGTTAATGCCTAGAAACTCCAACTCCTTCTTGATTGACGCCGTATGAAAACACCTTCAATCGGACGAAAGTTCAGGATGCTGGTAGGGATAGAACAGACATTCCAAGCACTTCTACAGAAGCTGGAAAAAGAAACAGATCTCCCAAAGAGCATAACACTGCTAAAATGTTGAAGAAGAAAAAAAGCTCCCGCCTCGGAAAATCAAGCCAGCCATCCCGCAATGGAGACTCCAGACGGTGTCCTCCGGAGGTAGACAAAGTCGGAACATGAACAAAGAAAGCGCACACGGCCCCTGAGTCTACATGCGGGACTGTAACTTCCAATAGTAAGCCACAGCCTGTGAGGTCTCACAAGTCTTGTTTCTGTATAATGGTTAGTATTCCACTGTGTCAGGAAATACTGTAATTTTTTGGTAGTTCACTTTATTTCAAATATTTTATTTGTTTTTGACTGTTTGTGTAGTTGCTTTTGAAGACATTTGATTCTAAGAAAATTTTCTAGTACGACAGAACGAATTGTCGGAAAATTTTAATTATTAAAAAAGAAAAAGAAAATAGATTGGAAATTGGTTAGATTTTTAATTTTCGTTTTCGTGTGACAAAATCGTTTCGGAGTGGCGTTTTTCTTCGTAGCTGTGAATAGATTATTTATCGTGGAAAACCATTGATTTCAAAAGGACATACAATGTTACCACTAATTATTTGACATAATATGCAGAAATTGCATAACGGATGCTAATTTTATTATAAGTGACATGCATCGTTTCTAAGGACTTCCATTCAAATTAAGGCATAATTGCAAGATATCCCTGTATAAATGAAAACCACCAATTTAACGCATTAGGAAGACCCTAGATTTTAGAGATTAAATGACGTTTTCGAACTCTGAGCTGTGCAAAAATCTAAGCATTTTAATAACATTTAAGCCAAAATCATCAACATTGCAGCATCGTCCAAAGGTCTTCCAGAATATTTTCATCACTCTCAAAGGCTAATTTTTTTTTTTGCATCTTATAAACTGATTTAACCCATTAATGTTATTACATACATTAACTTTACCAACTACATCGTTTTGTTATACATCACATCTACATATTTCAAGAAAAGGTTTTGGACCCCTCATCAATATTTACAAGCGCTTGTCAATGTTTGGAGGTAAAATCTGTGAGTATACCTATATTTTTGTACAATACTACACTGAGACAAATGTTAAAATATAATTAATTTCACTTTTACTATCTAAAATTTTTAACATTAATTAATTACATATACTTATAACTTATCATATACTTACATATATCACTTATAAGAATTTTGTTAGAAAACATATTTTTCCCACCATTTTATTATTATTTTTTGTTCACTAATGTATGTGGTATATTTGTTTAATTAAACTTGAATTAGTAGATATGAATTGCTAAGCAGTTTTAAATAATTTTCGCGAAAATGAAAAAGTCTGGTCAAATATTATGTGGGCTAACAGATTTAAATGAAAGTCGGCAAGGTAGGGCGGGACACGGCTATTGATGTAAAAAGAGTTCCACCTTAATTTCTTCATCCATACCTAACAACATTTCGGTTATATAAAATGGTCATCATTATTTGTTTTTGTAATTGACCGAGGTTTGTCTCTTTTAGCAAGAACACCCCCAATGCCCTGAGCATGGCCGAGACAATAGGTAGCAAAAGCGGGAAAGAGACAGAATCTGTTTGATGAGGGTCGTTACACGCCATCACGAAAGGCGAAGATGGTCAATGGGAATGGTAAGGAGCCGCCCTCTTACGCCAGAGTGACAAGGAAGCACAACAGAGATGAGCTGACTTATGCAGTCATCATTAATATCGGCTGTGCATCCGGTAGGATTCCACCAGATCATCGGTCCCAAGCATGAGCATGTGTGGAACTCTTCGGAGGGAGGGAAGCGCTGCGAATATGGAGGGGACATCTACTCTGCGTTTTGCGTCGGCGGAATGCATTGATACCGTCAAACAACTCGTCAGAGGTATCCACGCTCCCAGGGTGGGCGCAAAACTGGACCTGGTGAGAAAGATGGACATCCCCCAGTATACAAAGGCGACGGTCCTCACCAAGGGACGGGGCAGTAAATTTGCGACGGAACGTACGTTAGGAATCTTTGGCTAGCAAAACCAAGGTTTCGTCGCAGAGAAGTGGGTGGTCTTTCACAGGGAGAAGAAGGAGGAAGGAACTCTCCTTGTTTTTGGCACTGATCAAGTCTCCGTGACGAGTTTGGCTAAGACTATAGGCATGACACATTACGGCAGCAAGGCTATCTATTTTATGATTGAGAAGACTAGGAAAGGCAGAAAACCTCATATTGAGACATCAGGCCGTGCAGTGGCAGGTGATTCAATACCGCCCAATGAACAAGAGTCTAACGACGAGAGAACCACCGTCTCCCTCAATATTGGAGAGACTAAGATAAGCAAATATCGTAATACTGGAATATGTAGTGGCGCATGTAGATTTGCTTAACTCATGAATATTTAATTTTTTTTCATGGCACACGTAGATTAAAGTTTTGGACACCCAGTTATACGCTTAATGTTACGTTTATTAACATTTACATAGCTACTTGCCATTAAAATAATGTACATTACATCTCGAATGACAGGTTCTTACACCCATTGTTTTACATGAGAGTTCTGCTTATATAGAATACATACTATTTATAGAACAGCAATTTAATATTGTTGTTTTTGTTGTAGCTGATCTTCCTCTCGTTTACTTACAATGCTGTAATGTTGCAATTGGTCTTTAAATCACAATGGTCTTATACTGCTGTCAGTGTTCAATACACTTAGTTGGCATGGTTTGGTGGCCTCCAGTAGCCTGGAGCAAGTGCGTCAGATTCTGGACCAGAAGTCCCGGGTTCGAATCCCAGCACGGCCGTAAATAATTTTTTTTGTTTTATCTTTTTTTTATTTTTGGGTTTATTCATTTGAACGTTTCCTTTTTTTGGACTTTTACTGTTACTTAAGCTAATATTCGCCCTAGGTGGTTATCTCTCAGGGATATTTTCCTATAAAGAGAGTAACTATAACTTTCTTTTGTGGTTGTAGTGGTAATTTTCTTTGTGCTACGATAACTTTAACGCTATACATAAAAAATACATCGGGTTTGAGTTTTTTTCTATATTAATGGAAATAAAAAGTAGCCATATTTGTTTTAGGAAATTTGAGCCTGTCTTGGTATTCAGCCGTTTTGGTGGCTTTTAGCCGTGGCTACAAAATGTGGTAACTTAGGAAACCACGAAACAGTTCATATACACAGTGCATAACTTTAAAGAAATCAACCATCAGTAGTTCCAACTAAAGACAAAGTTTCCTTACTTCCATACATTTGAATAGGATGGAAAAGTTTCGAGAAAAAATAGTTAAAAACCTGATGAAGATCACCGGCGGTGGTCGAAATATTGGTAAAAATTACAAATAAAACAATTATATAAAACACCAACACCTGTTTTTGTAAATTGTTCGATGACCTCGAGCCAAACCAAGAAGACAAAGTTATAAAATTTCAAAGGTCAACAATAAAATCACAGAATTACTACAAGGAAGGCACGCCGCACACAAATTCAATATGCAACTTTACAGAAAAATAAAACAAAAATACAACGCCGACGTTAATAAAATTATCAAACAATATTCCAAATGTAATAGGCTAACAGCATCCCTAAAATCAACAGCAACATTACTCATTAGGTGCAGACAATCAGGTATCATACCAAACTTTATTTCTAACACAACAATAAAAGCATACAACACATTTAACACAAGCAATAAATTGGCGTCTAAATTTGCGAAAGTATTAGACACACACTTATACAACTTCCACATCAAAATACTAAAACTACTCATACAATTCAATCACCATCAACTAAATACTAACACCGTAATACTTACACAAGCGAGAGATCGACTCAGCAATCTCATGGACGGATAGTATTTATCACTCTTTTTTGAGAGTGAACGCATCATACGCAACGCACACAGTGACAAAATCAAAACAACACACATCAACAAATTGCAAAGTTTGAGACAAAAACAACAAACAATGCTTGACTGCAAACACAACAGAGATTGGTTTGTTAACAAAACCCAACAAAACATCCTATCCAACGTTGAATGGTTATTGTCGTTAGGACCCAAATATGCGTTGCCTACAACAACAACAACGTTGTTTGGTGTATTGGCCGAAGGTGAAGAGTGCGTGCAAACAATTGAGGACAGAGAGAAACAAGAAAATGCACGAATAAATCTAGTGACATTTATAGACGACCACTTAAAAAAAGAGAAAAGATAAACATGAGAGATAAATTCATACTTGACACCGTGGGGGAAACAAGACGTTTTTTAAAGGCTAATAAAGACATTTTAATTTTGTCGGCAGATTAAGGAGGCAAAACCGTAGCAAACGTCTAAAAAGGGATCCCACTTCAGGACTACAGTCAAAAAACAACAAATTAGTTGAAAAATTTTTCAATATGAATATAATAAGCATAACGAACAAGAACCTGTTGACGAATTATACTGCGATTGCCCCAAGAATTTATGGCTTACCAAAATCCATAAGGAGGGAACACCACTCACGCCGATTTGTTCATCGATTAATTCCCCAACATATGGACTATCAAAATATCTAACAGACGTGTTAAATAACTTGACTAGAGGTTCACAATACAACATAAAAGATGGGATAGAATTCAAATCAAAAATCAATGACAAGGAAATCAGAGACAATGTGTTATTAATATCTTTCGACGTTGTGTCTCTATTTCCAAAGCATACCGGTTAATTTAGCCATAAACAGTATAACCGAAAATGGAATGACATCCAGGAGCACACAAAGATACCAAAGGATTTATTTCTAGAATTGTAAACATTGTGCATAAAAGATTCTAGATATTTTACATACGATCAGAAATTTTATGAGCAAAAGAAATGCATGCTAATGGGTTCGCCCATCTCTCCGATATTGTAATGGAAACCTTACTAAACGATTCAATTGAGAAAATGACAACAAAACCAAAATTTCTGACCAAATACGTGGACGATATAATTTGTGTATTGGAAAGAACGGAAGTGGAAAATACTCTACAAGTTCTTAATTCCTTCCACCCACAAGTCCAGTTCACAATGAAACGTGAATCAAACGACAAATTACCATATCTTGACACCATCGTCCACCGACATCAAAATAAGTTAAAATTAAATTAGTATCAAAAAGATACAGCTTCTGGGAGACTTATTATAATTCAAATCATCCGAGAAGAATAAAAATAAATACGGCTTCTAATTTCATCGACAGAGTACTAAAAATCAGTGACAAAATATATCATCAAGAGAACGAAAGAAAACTTCAACTAAAACTTCAATTAAATGACTTCCCAAACAAAGCTATTAAGGACCTTATAAAATTCGTCTAGAATTGAACACCGAACAACGAAATTGAACCAACACCAAAAATCTTCAAGAAAACAAAGTATATTCCAAGATTTTCGGAAAGTCTTACCAATTCCAATATATACAACAGGAAAAATACCAGTTTTCTTTGAAAAGCCACAACACACTATATTCAGCAGGACTTAATCCAGGATGAAAAAGGAGGATAATCAAATATAGTTTATAAGATTAAATGTAACGGGGATGAAGCTAATTTATGTCATATGACATATGTAGAAGCAACCAAAACTAAATTAAAAACAAGAATATCATCTCACAAATCTGACCAGAAAATGAACGACAAACCTTTGGAACAAAAAACTGCACTTGCAACACAGACGTACATAGACATACTAGCACAATAATCAAATCAGAAAAGACGATTTACATTAGAAATGTCACATATTATTGAAACCCCTACAAACAAACGTATGAACTTTGAGAAAGACACAGACAAAAATGAAAGAGCTTTTGCTCGAACTTGTGCTCTGTAAAGGAAAAGCCTATTGTTTTGTTTCAAAATGTAATAATTTTCAAATGTATAAATGTTTAAAAAATTTTTGCAAAATTACTTGTTTGTTAAATTTATAATTAAAATCCTAATGAAGATCACCGGCGGTGGTCGAAATATTGGTAAAAATTACAAATAAAACAAATATATAAAACACCAACACCTGTTTTTGTAAATTGTTCGATGACCTCGAGCCAAAGCAAGAAGACAAAGTTATAAAATTCCAAAGGTCTGTTGACTTTTGGATCACAGAAAAAAATAATGTTGAATTTTATGAAGTTTCATATTAGTGAAGTTGTGATTCGGTTTGGATGGCTTTTAAGTCTACGTTTTTGGCTTCCTGTGACCTCCAAATTTTTATGAAAGACGTGTTGGTTAGAATACGAATGCCATTTTGATTTCTGCCATTCTATTGTTTTTTTTTCTCGGGCAATATAATTTGATATATTTTATTATAAACTAGCTGACCCGGGCCCGCTCCGCTTTCCTTAGAATATTTATTTTCGACAATTAAAGATTTTTTAGTGAAATACAATGATAAGAAAATAGTATATCGCTTAACTAACAGTTCAACAATAAAAATGCCTTTATCTGAATCCCATATGATATTTATTGGTCTACGAATTTAAGTTTGGATGTAAGGTGTACTCCATTCTTAAAATACTTTATTTCAGCCCGATATTCTCATGATGTCTGATTTAGTGGTGTTTTCGGGGGAGAGGTGGTCTCCCAGATACTTGGCCCTGAAAAAATGTCAGCATCGTCCTCTTCTCTCAAATACCATTTATTTAAACCCCATATTGCCATTGGCTTAAGAGGAGTTTACAGGATGAGGCGTCCCCCAAACACATGGCTCCAAAATAGGTCATCAAATTCGTTTTCTAATCTCAAATATCTTTCATTTGAGCCACATATTGGCATGGTCGAAAAATTTTTTCCATTTGGGGGTGTTTTGGGAAAGGGGTGATGCCCTAAATACATGGTCCTACATTTGGATATCAAATTCATATTCTACTCCCAATTACCTTTATTTGAGCGCTATATTGCGATGGTCACTAAAAAATTGCTGCTTGTAGGTATCAATTCTTGTTGCATCGTCTAATACCTTTCATTTAACCTCCACATTGACATGGTCGGTAAATATGCCCGATTTAGGGGTGTTTTGGGGATTGGGGTGGTCTCCCAAACACTAAGCCCGGAAAATATATCAGCAAAGTGCTCTATTCTCATATATCTATATGATCTCTATTCTCATATATCATATTGCCATTGGTCTCAAAATTGGATATCAAATTCGATTTCTAATCTCATTTAAACTCATTATTGCAACAGTCAGCAAATATGTCCGGTTTGGTCCTAAAAACTATGAATATTTAGTTCCACTCTCTTTAAGACCCAAATTGAGCCCCATATTGCAATAGTAAGAAAATACATACCATTTGGGTGGTGTTGTGGGGGTGGGTGGCCCCATAGACACTTTTCCCGAATATTGATATCAAATTCGTGCTTTACTCCCAAAGACCATTCATTTGAGTCCCATATTGCTATGGTCGTAAATTAGTCCCTTTGGGGGATGTTTTTGGTGAGAGCCCCCCAAACACTTGGTCCCACATTTGGATATCAGATTCGTATTTTGCATTCAAATACCTTTTATTTAAGCCCCATATTCCCATGGTCAGTAAATAAGTCCTGTTTGGGAGGTGTTTTGGGAAAGGGGTGGACCCCCGGAAACGTGGTCCAATGTTTGGATATCAGATTCGTATTCTACTCACAAGTACTTTTCATTTGAGTCCCATATTGCCATGGTCGGTAAATATGTCCGATTTAGGGGTGTTTTGGGGCTTGGGGTGGCCCCCTAGCACTTGGTCCCTCAATTGAATATCAGATACGTTTTCTTATCCTAAATACCTTTCTTTTGAGTCCCATATTGTCGTGATTGGTCTAAATATATGTTTGGTAGATTTTATTGTGGGGCAGTACCCCATCCGAAATTTGAATACCAAATTTTTATTTTTAGGGTACTATATGAAAGCACACAAAATTTCGTTTTAATCGCACCACTCATCTCCGAGATCTGGCGTTTCTGAAAATTAGGGTAAGGGGGAGGCTCTTTGTTCTTCTCTGAGAATGTGCAAAAGTCACAAAAAATAGGTATTGGAACGTTTTCAAGCCCTGAATTGACTAAAAAAAAAATATGTGTTGTGTGTTTATCAGTTCCTATCGGAATTTTTTTATACTAATTGCTGAAAAACATAAAAACGAAACTCTTACAGTCATATCAAACATATATACAAACTGTGTTTTCTAATGCGAAACTTGTGTAAGAGAAATAAATTTACAAAGTGTATTTAACTACCATTGACTGGACTTTGAAATTAATAACAACAAATACCCCCCTCCGTAGAAGGCCTTTCATCGTGGGAGCTCCAGCAATATCAAAGTGAGTTAAAATCTCTTATACTACCATTAAAAAAGCACCAATAAAATACAAGTTCGGAGAGTGAGCGGGATAACCATTATTACTCTCAGAGCCAATATCAATAACATAAACTTTGAATAATTAAAAATTTGTTTCAATAATTAAAAAAAAAATCATTCACATGTTTTTAATGGCTTTAAAATCATTGAATTTGTCATTTAAACTATTTTAAAGGACATTTATGTTGGTGTTTGTTAGATTTTTATTTCCTGTATTTCAAATTTACGAGCGTTGGATATGTTAATGTTAGATGCTCAGTTAACAGGCAGAGCGTTATCATAATCATGTACCTCTGTTAACGCAATCGGTTTGAATAGATTTGAGAAGCACTGCACCTGGGTGGTTTTTTTAAGTTCTTTTATTTGCACAATTAAATGATTTTTTGTGCATTTTATTAACAAATCCAACCCTGTATATGCGTTTCAACGTTGGTTTTTATATGTGATATCATTTAAAAAAAATCGATTAAAAATATTGAAGTAATTTGCCTGTAAAGTTCATACTGTTTACATGTAAATAAGTGTGCAAATCTAGAATATGAAAGGGCAATGTACCTAACAGCTGATCATAGGCAACAGAAAAAAAGAATTGAGCTGTACTAAGAGAAAAAACTGAAACACACAAACATACAGACGAGTACGAGTGCATTGAATTATGAATTTTGCGATCAATTTCTGTTTGTTTCAAACCGATTTTTTTTGCACATTTTTAATAAAAGTTTGGATACTTATTCTACTCGTATATAATTAGGGAGATGTAAAGAAAAAAAAGAAAAGAGGACATATTTAGGTGTTAGGTATTCGGATGTAAGAAAAACAAAAATATTTATATACGTTTTTTTGTCGTGTTTTGGATTTTGAATACATAAAATTTTTAATTAAAGCTGTATAATTGTTAAAGGATAATATTATTTATACCATGTTCATTATTGATAATTAACTTTTGTTACTAATTAGGATCCTATGTAATGTTTTGAATTATTATTGAATTCTGCCTTTTAAAATCTAAAATGAAAAATTTTTAAATAAAATGTGGATTTTGTTAATCATGGTTTAAGTCGAATTTTATAAGTTTGATTTAGAAAGGGTTGGGATTGGTAAAGTAGGGTAAGCAGTTATGGGTCTACCACTCAAACATAAAATTTGTATTCCTGTTCCGGATAGCTATGGTAGACAGGATGGGAGGGCGAACCATCTAGCATGGCATAGTCGAACTATGATGGAAGTAGAAGCCTCTTTTTCTTTTTTCCTGGTGGCTATAGGTATCTTCTCTTTCGTGTTTTCTCCTTTCCCTCATACTTTACCCTACTTTTTTTCCATAATAAGTGCACGCATATAAAATAAACTGGTAGTTGGCATAAAGATACGATGAATTTTTGGTTAGATTCCACCCCATCGACGAGCAAAAAGATGGTGTTTTATGCGTGCCAGGCCATGTGTTTCATCTCAGAACACTTCCTGGAAAATTCTTTCCAAATTAGCCCCTTGCATACATCAGTTTTTGGCGCCCAACGTGGGGCCCGAATGGGTATTAAATTCGCAAAAAAAAAAAGAAAACATCTTTATATTATCTATATCGTGTTTTATTCATTCGGATCCTATTTCTGTTTCCACTCTCTTAATTTGTCCTTTGATTTCTTTTTTATGTCAGGTTAGCAACCTTTCTTTGGAGTTAATGAATTTGAAATACAGTTGTGCTGGAAATTATAACCAGGATTTATGTTGACCTGTTCCCTAAACTATTTTCATAGAGGTATCTTAGAGGAACTAGTGTTGGACGAATACATACTTTGGACTTTGGTCTAATTCTGACTTCAACCTTTTTTTCGCTTTTTAGGTTACTTTTATATTCATAACATTTTGCGATTTGGAATTTAAAAATGTTATTAAGTACGTTTTTAACCATCGCAAAACGATTGCCTATAGTCTCTCTCTCTTTTTCGTTTATCTTTCTCTCTCTTTCGTTTCCACTATCCTTTTTCCTACTATTTTCTCATAATTTGATTGTATATATTTTGCTTATTATCCTACTTTACTTCCGATCACCTGGATAAATTGAACTTAGTCTTTGAAATATTTTCTCTTGAGTTGTTGATTAAGTGCAATTCGTTTTTTGTTAAATTTTTTTGTTTGGATATTATTGCTTTAACTTCTATTAGATATAGTACAGAAAATATTCCTGTCGGTGGTGCTTAAGTCGTAAATGATGCTCGTATATGCACAATTTGTAATACTCAAATTCAGAATTCATCAGTTTTGTCCGAGACTATATGAGGCATTCTTTTCATAGAATTTGCATAAATAACTAAATAAAGACCCATTCTGATTGCCCAATTTGCGGTACTTAAATTTTAAAGGATAAACAAGAAATCTACTTCCACAATAACAACCAGATCTACGTCTAAGTCTAAGAATATTGATGCCACTAGGTCGGAAGAATTTTCTCGTCAGGATATGGCTACCAATTTAAATTCTTCAGCGTCTTGTGTGAATTTAGAGGCGGTTGAGGATATGGTGACATCTCTGATTAATAGTCAACAGACAATGATTGTTGAGAATATTTCGAGCCAGATTTCTTCTTTGGTAGAGAAAAATGTAGAGGCAAGTTTAGCTAAATTGAATATCAACACTGCTCCTCGAATTTCTATCGCTTCTGCTCCGATAGGGACTAGAAAAATGTTTCTGATGTTGATCAACGGACCTTGGAGCAACTGCTAGGGTTGCCAGCATCGAATGACCACCATGCTCACAGTGCTGTTGGCCAGGTTAATAACAACGCCAATTCCGCAAATAGGTCTCGTTGTAGTGTTCTAATGTCTACGCGCGATTTGTCCTCTCGCCCAGACAAGGTTAGATAATTTCCAACTGGAAGATTAAATTTAATGGCAGTTCTACTACTTTACCGGTGGATGAATTTAGGTCGAGGCCCTTACAAAGCAGATGCTTAACGGCGATTTTAATATTTTATGTCGAAGTGCCAGTACCCTTTTTGAAGAAAAAGCTAGCTATTGGTTCTGGAGGTTCCACCGCACCGTGCCAGCTGTTCAATGTGGTGACCTCTGCAGGGCTTTACGCCAACAGTATCGCGATTCGAGAACCGACATTGATTTTAGGAAATTAATTAGAGACAGAAAAAAGAAACCAAACGAAGTGTTTGACACCTTCTAAGATTCTATTATCGATTTAGTTGACAGACTGGATAGCCTTCTTGATGATAAGACCCTCGTGGAGATTTTACGTCGTAATCTTTAACCAGACAACATGCAACATGAAATCCTCAATATGTCTTTTAATTCTGTTGGTCAACTCCGGGAAATTTGTCGACGAAGGGAATTCTTTATCCAGGACATAAATAGGAAGCAGGGTTTTGGTAATAACCGGAACAATAACTTTGTCAGACGAGTTGCTGAATTGGCGTTTAATGAGGGCAATGATCCTGAGCTGCTTGAGTTTGAAGAGGTTTGGAAGTTTCTTCGGTATGTTGGAACTGGAGAAAATCAGGTCATAGGTACAAAGAGGGTTTGGCTGACCGTACTATATTCTGTCACGGTTGTGGTACTCCTCAGATGTATAAACCAAACTGTAGAAAATGAAACGATTCAAAAAACTTGCGCGGCTCTGCACTGAAAAGTGCACCCAAACCGACCATGTGTCAACAGTCCTCACAGACGATGCGAAGACTAATCACCACCTACTTTCTTCCCCAGTTACCGACCAGAATGAGGACCCATGTCCAAGGTCATCCACTTGCCACAATGATAGTCCAATTACCCCAGATGGGGATGTTAAATATCAATTGATTTTGAGTCGAAGTTCTTCCTCTTGCCATAAAGGTCCTAGACCAATTATCCCTTTTCATATTAGACTAGCTGACCCGGGCCCGCTCCACTGCGCCTTCTTTTACTTTATGTGGAACAAAAGTTTCCTTGGAATATTTATTTTCAACAATTAAAGAGCTTTTAGTGAAATACCATGCTACGAAAAATAGTATATAGCTTGACTAATTGTTTAACAATATAGGTGCCTTTGTCCGAATCCCATATGATCTATATTGGTCTACGAATTTAAATTTGGATGTAATGTGTACTCCATTCTTAAAATACTTTATTTCAGCCTCATACTCACATGATATCTGATTTAGGGGTGTTTTCGGGGGTGAGGTGAACTTGGCCCTGAAAAAATATCAGCATCGTGCTCTTCTTTCAAAAACCATTTATTTAAACCCCATATTGCCATTGGTTTAGGGGAGTTTACACGATGAGGCGTCCCCCAAACACGTGGCCCAAAATAGGTTATCAAATTCATTTTCTAATCTTAAATACCACATATTGGCATGGTCGAAAAATTTTTACCCTTTGCGGGGTATTTTGTGGAAGGGGTGATGCCCTAAATACATGGTCCTTAATTTGGATTTGCTTTACCCCCAAAGACCTTTCATTTGAGCCCCATGTGGCTATGGTCGTAAATTTGTTCCCTTCGGGGAAATTTTTTTGGGGAGAGGCGGCCCCCAAACACTTGGTCCCATATTTGGATATCAGATTCTAATTCTACACTCAAATTTCTTTTATTTAAGACCCATATTCCCATGGTCAGTAAATAAGTCCTGTTTGGAGGGTGTTTTGGGGAAGGGGTCCACCCCCCAGAAACGTGGTCCCACATTTGGAAATCAGATTCGTATTCTACACGCAAATACCTTTCATTTGAGTCCCATATTGTAAATATGTCCGATTTAGGGGTGTTTTGGGGGTTGGGGTGGTCCCCCTAGCACTTGGTTCGACAATTGGATATCAGATACGTTTTCTTATCCTAAATACCTTTCATTTGAGTCCCATATTGTCGTGATTGGTCTTAATATATGGTTGGTAGGTTTTAGGGTGGGGCGGCCCGCCTAGGTAGCCCATCCGAAATTTGGATACCAAATTTTTATTGTTAGGGTACTATATGAGAGCTGACAAAATTTCGCTCCAATCGCACCACCCATCTCCGAGATCTGGCGTTTCTAAAAATTAGGGTAAGGGGGAGTCTGAAATTGAATACCACGGTGAATACGGCTGATGGCAAGCCTCAAAGCATTGTGGGGGTATTTACAACAGATACAATCTTTAGAGGGGAAAAGTCAGCCTGTTACAATTTATGTTGTCCCTAACTTATGGTAGAACTTGATATAAGACACTGATTTTTGGAAAACATTCGAACTTCTTCCTGCCTCACTTATGAATAGCATCGCTAGTCTCGGACTTTCTTTTAATGACAACAATTCTTTTGATCAGAAGTATTTGGCCATAGACCAGAAATACCAACTACAGAGTGTCATAGATGTGTTTCCATTGTTCGCGAAGGAGGAACTAAACAAACATTATATGTCATACGATAAACAGGGGGGCTGCGGCACAGATTAAACAAAGGCATTTCCCTATCTCTCCGGCGATCGAAAAACTCATCTATGAAGAACTTGATAGGATGTTAGCTATGGGGGTAATAGAGGAGTCGACCAGCCCTTGGTCTTCGCCCATTGTCTTGCATAGGAAACCTGGGAAGAATCGTCTTTGCTTAGATAGCCGGAAACTTAATGCCGTGACTGAGGGGGATGCTTATCCACTTCCCCACATAGACGGAATTTTAAGCCGTTTGCCAAACGCAGAGTTTATATCCAGCCTTGACTTGAAAGATCCGTTTTGGCAGATAGCTCTAGATAAATCGCCGAAGGGTAAGACAGTTCCTGGGAGACCGCTCTATCATTTTAGGGTTATGCCATTCGGCCTATGAAACGCACCACAAACGATGTGTAGGCTGATGGATGGGGTAATACCGGCGTCTGGCTGGACTGACCAACATTCGAGAGGCATATTGGAGTGCTCAAGGAAATGGCGAAGTATCTCCGAGGCGCTGGTCTCACGATAAACGTGGAGAAAAGTAAGTTTTGCGTGACTGAAGTCCGGTATCTGGGCCATGTAGTAGGCAACGGAACGATTCGAACAGCCTTCGAAGCGCCTAGATCTCTGAAACAGGTACGGAGATTCCTGAGTATGTCAGGTTGGTACCGAAAGTTCATTAGGAACTATGCTGCTATTTCAAGCCCCTTAACCGATCAGCTGAAAACCAATGGCAAATTTATTTGGACCACCGAGGCCCACAGATCCTTTTGAAGAGTTAAAGTCCATTCTTAGCACAGCCCCTGTTTTGCATGGTCCCGACTTCTCACAGCCGTTTTTCATACACTGTGATGCAAGCAAAACAGGAATAGGAGGAGTTTTGGTGCAAAAGAATGCGGAGGGTGATGAGTTTCCGATAGCATTTATGGTGAAGAAACTCAACCAAGCCCAACGCAACTATGTATAGTGTCACTGAACAGGAATGCTTAGCAGCAATGCTTTGCATTAAAATGTTTCGAGCTTATGTCGAGCGACATGAGTTCACGGTGATCACAGATCATGCTTCACTTAAATGGCTCATGTCCCAATCTGACTTAAGCACCAGGCTGGCTAGATGGGCTTTAAAATTGCAGGGATATCGGTTCAATATAAAGCATGGAAAAGGGTCTCAAAACATAGTTCCTGCTGTTCGCGTACCAAAACTGATGATTTATCGGCAATATGCAGTTTGTCTGGTTTGAATGATGAGCGGGGAGTTTTCGTTGATTTGGCGAGCAGTCATTTTTTCAGACAACTACAAGGAGCTATTAAAGAGGGTTGAAGATAATATAGATTCTAACCCAGATATGAAAATAGTCGATGGTTTCTTATACAGACGGACCGAACACGCTGTTGGTGACCAGGTTACAGACGACCTAGCCTGGAAGCTATGGATCCCAAAGAATATGTTTCCGTAACTCCTTCAAAAGCACCATGATGACCCCTTGTCTTCACACAGTGGTATTAATAAGACATTTGAGAGAATTCGTGGGTATTACTACTAACCTCATTTGATTTCAGATGTTCGGAATTATATTAACTCCTGTGAAATATGTAAGAGTACGAAACATCCTAATACCATAATGGGACCGCCTATTGGCGATACAGGTACAACCCAACGTTTGTCCCAATGTCTATATGTCGATTTTATTGGACCTTACCCCAGATCCAGGTCAGGGAACATAGGGATATTTATTGTCCTCGACCATTTCATTTTCATTTCTCCGACCAGTCAGGAATTTTACTGCTGACGTTGTAGTTAAGTATATGGAGGAGGAGTTGTTCCATACCTTTGGTGTGCCGGTGTGTGTTGTATCTGATAATGGGACACAATTTAAAAGCGAATGATAAAATAATGATCTCTTGAAATTCTATAAAATTAAGCACGTTTATACGGCAATTCATTCGCCACAGGCGAACGCATCTGAAAGAGTAAATCGATCGGATATCTCAGCCATTAAGGCCTATGTGAAGCCTGACCAAAAGGTCTGGGACGAGAAGTTAAGTCACATTGCTTGCGCATTGCGCTCAACTGTCCATACTGCGATAGGAACTTCTCCATATTTTATGGCATTTGGCATATGGTCACCAATAGATCAACATACCAGTTACTGAGGAATTTAAATCTTTTGGATGATAGGTCGGTCTGTTTTAATAGAGCGGATACGTTTGATATTGTCCGCTCTAAAGCACTAACGGTGATGAGAAAGCCACAGGAGCGCAATGAGAAACACTGTAAAGTAAGATCTCGCCAGGTATCCTATGATGTTGGTCAGGAATTTTATAGAAGAAATTTTAGTCAAAGCAATTTCGAAAAGGGATTTAACGCTAAACTTGCCCCTCACATTTATCAAGAGTAGAGTTCGACGCAAGCTCGGCAACAGCTATTATGAACTAGAGGACCTTCATGGCAAACTGCTTGGCACGTACCATGTGAAAGAACGCGTCAATAGTGGTAATCTACATGCGGGATCAGCCTTGATGTCCATATTAGACCTCAAGTCTTATTTTGGCAGGGGGTATATGTAGTGGCGCAAATCTACATGATTTGCTTAACTCATGGATATTTAATTTTTTTCTTGGTACACTCAAATTAAAAGTTTCGACACCCAGCTATACGCTTAATGTTACGTTTATTAACATTTAGCTACTTGCCGTTAAAATAATGTACATTACATCTCGAATGACAGGTTCTTACATCCATTGTTTTACATGAGAGCTCTGCTTATATAGAATACATACTTTATATTTTTACAGAACAGCAATTTGATATTGTTGTTTTGGTTGTAGCTGATCTTCCTCTCGTTTACTTACAATGCTGTAACGTTGTAATTGGTTTTCAAATCTCTATGGTCTTCTACTGCTGTCAGTGTTCGATACACTTAGTTGGCATGGTTTGGTAGCCTCCAGTAGCCTGGAGCAAGTGCGTCAGATTCTGGACCAGGAGTCCCGGGTTCGAATCCCAGCACGGCCGTAAATATTTTTTTTTTGTTTTATCTTTTTTTTATTTTTTTTTTTTGGGTTTATTCATTTGAACGTTTCCTTTTTTTGGACTTTGGTGTTACTTAAGCTAATATTCGCCCTAGGTGGTTATCTCTCAGGGCAATTTTCCTATAAAGAGAGTAACTATAACTTTCTTTTGTGGTTGTGGTGGTAATTTTCTTTGTGCTACGATAACTTTAACGCTATACATAAAAAGTACATCGTGTTTGAGAATTTTTCTAATGAAAACAAAAAGTGGCCATATTGGTTTTTGGAAATTTGAGCCTGTCTTGGTATTCAGCCGTTTTGGTGGATTTTAGTCGACGCTATAAAAGATGGTTAGGAGACATTTTGGTTTATTCTGTCCTAACCACGAAACAGTTCATATACACAGTGCATAACTTTAAAGAAATCATCCATCACTAATTCCAACTAAAGATAAAGTGTTCTTACCTCCATACATTTGAATAGGATGGAAAAGTTTCGAGAAAAAAATTAATGTTGAATTTTAACGTTTAAAAGAAAAAAATATGAAGTTTCATATCAGTGAAGTTGTGATTCGGTTTGGATGGCTTTTAAGTCTACGTTTTTGGCTTCCTGTGACCTCCAAATTTTTATGAAAGACGTGTTGGTTAGAATACGAATGCCATTTTGATTTCTGCCATTCTATTGTTTTTTTTCTCGGGCAATATAATCTTATATATTTTATTATAAATATTCTGGTAAGTTTAACTCTCGCTGAAAAGTTTTTTTCTCCCTTTGGTGCTGACAGCGCTTGTGGTGTTTCTTCCCTTGTTGCCAGGATTTCCCTTTCCTCTGGTTTGATACACCGATACCTTTGATGGCCGGTCGGGGTGTAGACAGAAATATTCCGAGACTCGCAGTTTTTTTTTTTTTGGCCGGAGTTTTAAAGTAAAATCGTTGAATAGCGAAATCGTGTTTTGGCAGTAATTTAAATTAAAACAGAGAAACTCTATTTAGATATTAAAACTAAAAGATATTTTTTTTTTCATTCAATTTTATTGATCTGTTTTCGTAATTTTTTTTATGAGCATTGCAAGCTCTTTGTTTTTCTCTGAGAATGTGCAGAAGTCAAAAACAATCGGTATTGGAACGTTTGAAGCCCTGAATTGACTAAAAAATATATGTGTTGTATGTTAATCAGTTCCTAGCAAATTTTTTATAGTAATTGCTGAAAAACAAAAAAACCAAAACTCTTAAAGTCATATAAAACATATATACAAACTGTGTTTTCTAATGCGAAACTTGTGTAAGAGAAAGAAATTTACAAGGTGTATTTAGCTACCATTGACAGGACGTTGAAATTAATAACAACAAATACCCCCCTCCGTGGAGGGCCTTTCATTGTGGGAGCTCCAGCAATATCAAAGTGAGTTAAAATCTCTTATACTACCATTAAAAAAGCACCAAAAAAATACAAGTTCGGAGAGTGAGCGGGATAACCGTTATTACTCTCAGAGCCAATATCAATAACATAAACTTTGAATAATTTGAATAATGAAATTTGTTTCAATAATTAAAAAAAAAAAATAATTCATATGTTTTAAATGGCCTTAAAATCACTTAATTTGTCATTTAAACTATTTTAAAGGACATTTATGTTGGTGTTTTTTTGATTTTCATTTCCTGTATTTCAAATTTACGAGTGTTGGATATGTTATGCTCAGTTAATAGGCAGAGCGCTGCCACAATCATTGTACCTCTGTTAACGCAACCTACTCATCGGTTTGAATAGGTTTGAAAAACACTGCACCTGGGTGTTTTTTTGAGTGCTTTTATTTGCACAACTAAATGATTTTTTTTTTTTGCATTTTATTAACAAATCCAACCCTGTATATGCGTTTAAAAATTGGTTTTTATATGTGACTAACTGATCCGGGCCCGCTCCACTGCGCCTTCTTTTACTTTATATGGAACAAAAGTTTCCTTGGAATATTTATTTTCGACAATTAAAGAGTTTTTAGTGAAATACCATGCTACGAAATAGTATATCGTTTGACTGACAATTTAACAATGTAAGTGCCTTTGTCCGAATCCCATATTATCTTTATTGGTCTACGAATTTAAGTTTGGATGTAAGGTGATATTTGATTTAAAGGTGTTTTCGAGGGTGAGGTGGTCCCCCAGGCACTTGCCCGTGAAAAAATATCAGCATCGTGCTCTTCTTTTTTTCAAAAACTATTTATTTAAACCCCATATTGCCATTGGCTAAGGGGAGTTTAAACGATGAGGCGTCCCCCAAACACATGGCCCAAAATTCGTTATCAAATCCGTTTTCTAATCTCAAATACCTTTCATTTGAGCCACATATTGACATGGTCGAAAAACTTTTTTTTTTTTTTTTTGGGGTTGTTTTGGGAAAGGGGTGATGCCCTAAATACATGGTCCTACATTTGGATATCAAACTCATATTCTACTGCCAAATACCTTTATTTGAACCCCATTTTGCGATGTTCACTAAAAAATTGATGCTTGTGGGGTATTTTGGGAAAGGGGTTGACCTCCAGAAAATTGGTTCCGAAAGTGGGTATCAATTCTTGCTCTACCCCCAATACCTTTCATTTAATCTCCACATTGACATGGTCGGTAAATATGGCCAATTTAGGGGTGTTTTGGGGATTATGTTGGTCGCCCAAACACTAAGCCCGGAAAATATATCAGCAACGTGCTCTATTCTCATATATCTATATATCATTTATTTGAACCCCATATTGCTTTTGGATATTGGATATCAAATTCGTTTTCAAATCTCATTTAAACTCCTTATTGCAAAAGTCAGCAAATATGTCCGGTTTGGGGTATTGGGCCTAAAAACTATAAATATTTAGTTCTACTCTCTTTACGACTCAAATTGTCTTGGTGAGAAAACATGTCCTATTTGGGGGTTGTTATGGTGGTGGGAAGTCCCCTAGACAGTTGGCCCCTAATGTTGATATCAGATACGTGGTCTACTCCCACATACCTTTAATTTGAGCCCCATATTTCCATAGTCGGCAAACGTTACCGGCTTGGGAGTGTTTTTGGGGGATGGGCGGCCACTCAGTAAGTTAGTCTTGAAAATATATATCGGATTCGAGTTCTACTCTAAAAACCCTCTTATTTGAGCCTCATATTGCAAAAGTCAGCAAATACTTACTATTAGGTTGGCCAAAAAGTAATTGCGGATTTTTCATATAGTCGGCGTTGACAATTTTTTTCACAGCTTGTGACTCTGTAATTGCATTCTTTCTTCTGTCAGTTATCAGCTTTTTCTTTACTCCCGTTCTTTACTCCCAAAGACTTTCCATTTGAGCCCCATATGGCTATGGTCGTAAATTTGTCCCCTTTGGGGGATGTTTTGGGGAGAGGCGGCACCCCAAACACTTGGTCCCATATTTTGATATCAGATTATAATTCTACACTCAAATACCTTTTATTTAAGCCCCATATTCCCATGGTCAGTAAATAAGTCCTGTTTGGGGGGTGTTTTGACCAGAAACGTGGTCCCACATTTGGAAATCAGATTCGTATTCTACTCGGAATTACCTTTCATTTGAGTCCCATATTGCCATGATCGGTAAATATGTCCGATTTAGGGGTGTTTTGGGTGTTGGGTGGTGTTGTGGCCCCATAGACACTCTTCCCGAATATTGGTATCAGATTTGTGCTTTACTCCCAAAGACCTTTCATTTGAGCCCCATGTGGCTATGGTCCTAAATGTGTCCCCTTTGGGGAGGTTTTTGGGGAGAGGCGGCCCCCCAAACACTTGGTCTCATATTTGGATATCAGATTCTAATTCTACACTCAAATACCTTTTATTTAAGCCGTATATTCCCATGGTCAGTAAATAAGTCCTGTTTGTTTTGGGGAAGGGGTGGACCCCAAGAAACGTGGCCTCACATTCGGATATTAGATTCGTATTCTACTCGCAAATACCTTTCATTTGAGTCCCATATTGCCATGGTCGGTAAATATGTCCGATTTAGGGGTGTTTTGGGTGTTGGGTGGTGTTGTGGCCCCATAGACACTCTTCCCGAATATTGGTATCAGATTTGTGCTTTACTCCCAAAGACCTTTCATTTGAGCCCCATGTGGCTATGGTCCTAAATGTGTCCCCTTTGGGGAGAGGCGGCCCCCCAAACACTTGGTCTCATATTTGGATATCAGATTCTAATTCTACACTCAAATACCTTTTATTTAAGCCCCATATTCCCATGGTCAGTAAATAAGTCCTGTTTGTTTTGGGGAAGGGGTGGACCCCAAGAAACGTGGCCTCACATTCGGATATTAGATTCGTATTCTACTCGCAAATACCTTTCATTTGAGTCCCATATTGCCATGGTCGGTAAATATGTCCGATTTAGGGGTGTTTTGGGGGTTGGGGTGGTCCCCCTAGCACTTGGTACGACAAATGGATATCAGATACGTTTTCTTATCCTAAATACCTTTCATTCGAGTCCCATATTATTGTGATTGGTCTAAATATATGTTTGGTAGGTTTTAGGGTGAGGCGGCTCCCCTAGGTACCCCATCCGAAATTTGGATACCAAATTTTTATTTTTAGGATACTATATGAGAGCACACAAAATTTCGCTTAAATCGCACCACCCATCTCCGAGACCTGGCGTTTCTGAAAATTAGGGTAAGGGGGAGGGTCCGCCCCCCTTCAGATATCAAAAAATGTAGTATCCTATTTTCACCACGGGATCATTATGCACCATCTGTGAAAATTTCAAGAAAATCGGTTCAGCCGTTTCTGAGTCTATAAGGAACACACAAAGATACAAACAAACAAACCTACAAACAAACACAAATTGATTTTTATACATAAGATATGATTTAAAAAAATCGATTAAAAATATTGAAGTAATTTGCCTGTAAAGTCTACGTGAACATAAGTGTGTGCAAATCTAGAATATGAAAGGGCAATGTACCTAACAGCTGATCATAGGCAACAGAAAAAAAAATTGAGCTGTACTAAGAGAAAAAAACTGAAACACACAAACATACAGACGAGTACGAGTGCATTGAATTATGAATTTTGCGATCAATTACTTTTCGTTTCAAACTGATTCATTTTTTAATTTTGCACATTTTTAGTAAAAGTGTGGACACTTATTTTAAATAACTGCTACTCGGATATAATTTGGGAGATGTAAAGAAAAAAAGAAAAGAGGACATATTTAGGTGTTCGGATGTAAGAAAAACAAAAATATTTATATACTTTTTTTGTTGGGTTTGGATTTTCAATACATCAAATTTTTAATTAAAGCTGTATAATTGTTAAAGGATAATGTTATTTATACCATGTTCATTATTGATAATTAACTTTTGTTACTAATTAGGTTCCTATGTAATGTATTAAATTATTTTTGAATTCTCACTTTTAAAATCTAAAATGAGAAATTTTTAAATAAAATGTGGATTTTGTTAATCATGGGTTAAGTCGAATTTTATAAGTTTGATTTAGAAAGGGTTCGGATTAGTGAACTAGGGTAAGCAGTTATGGTCTACCACTCAAACATGATTTTTTTTCCTGTTCCGGATAGCTATGGTAGACAGGATGGGAGGGCGAACCATGCATTTACATCTTAGCATGGCATATTCGAACTATGATGGAAATAGAAGCCTCTTTTTTCTAGTGGCTATAGGTATCTTCTCTTTCGTGTTTTCTCCTTTCCCTCATACTTTACTCTACTTTTTTTCCATAATAAGTGCACGCATATAAAATAAACTGGTAGTTAGCATAAAGATACGATGAATTTTTGGTTAGATTCCACCCCACCGACGAGCAACAAGGCTGGTGTTTTATGCATGCCAGGCCATGTGATTCATCTCAGAACATTTCCTGGAAAATTCTTTTCAAATTAACCCCTTGCATGATACAAATATGAGGCAGCGCAGTGGCGGGAGACCCAACACAGCCTAACAAACAGGGACTCGACGACGGGCCGATCATCGACTTCAATATTAGGTAAAGATCCTAATATTGAAACATTAGGCAGCGCAGCGACAGGAGTTTCAATGCAGCTTAACGAACAGGAAGTCGACAATGGTACCATCACCTATTCCCAAGATGATTTACTTAAGATTTTTAAGACTAACATAATCAAAGATCCCAGTATTGAAACATCAGGCATTACAGGGAGTGAAAACTCAATGCAGCCTAACGAACAGGGAACCATTACCGACTTTACAAAGATTCGGAAGACTAGGATAGTCAATGCAGTCTAAAGTACAGGGATCAGACGATGAGATCATCAACTACTCCCAAGATGCCCATTTATTGGAAGCACAATGATGGACGACCCGGAACAAAGTTTCTAAACTGAACCATATCAACTACCAATTATTCTATGCAAACACTGGTACTCGGCCGAGGAACTGCATTAATTGTCATACAAATTTGAATTATATATTTTCCCCTGAGTAGTCAACGTCTGATGCAACAGTGGTGAGACGGGGAGACGGTGGAGCATACTTGGCATAATTTTAACTGTTTTCAACTCACCGACACCGCCACCCAGGTCGGAGCTGCAACGTCTGGTGAGGAAAGCAAAACAGACAGGTAACGAGGGACTAAGAGGGTGCAATGCGAACTCTAACCACATTTCGCGACTTAGTACCAACACTAATAAGCGCGGCCAAGCCCTGGCAGAGTTCTTGAATACTAACGACCTAATAACACTTAATATTGGTAACACCGCTACCTTTGTTATTAAGATTAAGGTGGAGGTATTGGATACGACGATATGTTCGGAAAATCTAATCCATGGAACACTCTTTCTCTGACCATCGCTACATTAGGTTTAGAATAGCACGGTCAGTGCCGAATCTGATAAACTTCCGGATTTAGCTGGACGAAATTCGGAAGGCAACTCAGAAGTAGATTTGGGTCAGATAATTTAGATTGTCCAAGCATAGAAGACAGTGACGAAAATTTCAACAGGACTACGACTGCACTGGTGGGGTCCTTCGAAGATAGTTGTCCTCTTCGGGAAAGGAAATCAGCCCAAGAAAAACCCTGGGTGCCCGGGGATATGCTCAATATTGGGAAAGAGGTCCGCAGATTTTTTAACAGAGCACGTCGTAAAAAAACGGAAGTTTATTGGGATGTGTATTGCGCACAGCTCCAGGAATACAATAAGAATACCAGAGCGGTAAAAATGCTTGTTGGAAGCTTTTCTGCGAACAGTTTAATGACGACGCCAAGATAAAAAGTTTCTCTCAAAATCCCATACCCAAACTGAAACTTTAGTAGACGTGAGAGCAGAGACAACGGATGATATGCTGAGGCTTTTGATGAATCCCCATTTTCCACAGGTTATGACAGGAGACACCGGAATCTTGGAATAATGATGTTGATCGAAGATTTATAATTACGGAATTTATGGTAATGAATCCTTAAGGAGTTTCAAACCATTTGAGTCACTACAGAAGGAGGCAGACTATTTGGCGCCCACCCTGGCTCCGAAATCCTGGCAGGAGGCAAGGGTGGTGTTTATACCCATGCCCGGCATGGCAAGTTATGCGACACCAACGGCCTAAAGACCTATGAGCCTTACGATCTTTCTATTTAAAATCAAGAAACGTATTGTGGACACCATGACAACGAGTAGAACATCCAGTGAACTGCTCAAATACTAACAGCATGCTTATGTCTGGGGAAGATCGGCGGAGACTGTGCACGAGGTGGTGCATAAAATAGTAGAATTTTTTGTACACACTAGCGGTATGCATTGACATCGGCAGTATGCATTGACTGATCCAATCCTTAGACCAGTACCTGGTGGACCTGGTCCTTAGAGACTGGATAAACAATTCTCTAAGGAACATATGGATAAATTGTGTGTCCTATGACATAAAAAGTAAGGGAGAATGTTGCACAAGACGCAACGGGGCGGCATTCTGACTGAGGAGGATTTTAAACCCCTAAGGATCCGTACCAACTATGCAGAAGAGCCAAAAGGGTCTTACATATGGCATATTACTTGGCTAGACCCAAAGGTCCTAATGTTAACGCAGAGAAGACTGAACTATGCCTGTTCACGAGGAAGACGAAGGTGGGCCAATTTAACGATTTCGTTATCTGAAAGGGTCAAATACTTAGGTGTGATCTCGGAAAGGAGCGTACTGAGAAGGAGCGTACTGAGAAGGATCACAGATGTTGTTCACTATGTAGACTATGGAGAAAAAGTGCAACAAAAGGACAACACAACGGATACATGTTGTCTTGGGATAGGCGGAGCGATGAGGACCACGCCCACTAGGTCACTGGAGACTATTCTAGATATCCGACCCATTGACATACAGATTAAGCGGGAGGCAGCCACAGCGGCTATGAGACTCGAGATCACGGTGGGAAACCAGGAGGGAAGGGAAGAGGTTTCCGATCGGATACCTGTTACACGGATGGATCAAATTTAGAGGACAGAGTGGGCCACATTGAAAACCCATGGACTGAGATCTGTTTTAGACTGCCTGGCCATAATACGGTCCTGCAGGCAGAGATCCGGGCGAATGTGGTACTAACGCGAGGACGGCGAGTGTGAACATCTTTACGGACAGTAAAATTTCAATTACAACCAGTACGGTAAGGTCACGAACAATCTTGCAGTGTAAGAAGGAGACTAGCGCAATGGCAAAATCCGCATAGTTTTGGTGCCAGGCCATAACAGAGTAAGGTGGGAATGAAAAGGCGGACGATTTGGCGGTGAAGGACAGAGGACTGCCGTTAATAAATTTGGTTAACCGGAAGCCGGGTTAACGCAGGGTCGACGCAGTCCGAGTTAAGGGCGTGGGCGACGAATGCGCATGGAAAACTGTGGATGGTAGGACGCCGGAAATCCTCTATATATATATATATATATATATATATATATATATATATATATATATATATATATATATATATATATATATATATATATATATATATATATATATATATATATATATATATATATATATATATATATATATATATATATATATATTATTTGGTATGGCCTTAAAGGCCGAAGTAGCCACATTTAAGGTCCTATCGTAATAGGAAAAAATCTTACAAGTCTCTATTTAATATATCAATAGATTTGCAAAATTAAAGTCTGACTACATTTTACGATATATAGTTCGGGCTGATATTAATTTAACATCAGTTAGCGCATTAACGTTTTTAAGAACATATTCTACGTATCGTTTTGGAGAACCTTTCATCATAATACCTTTGGCAAAAAAATTTGTTCGCTTACTCTGTTCTACTAAACGAAGAAGTTGTTGTAGACCTCTGGTTTTGTCTACTCTCAATTCAGCAATTTCTGATTGCATGGCATCGCTTTCATCTATAAAGTACGTTTACATTGGTTACTAAATTCGGATTTATGGCCTTTTCGAGATTAAAGTGCTAAATCCTGAATTTTTTGTAGGTTTTACCAAACAAAAATAAACCCTATTTTTGCTGCATTTATTTTTAACTGTTAACAACTGTTTCATCAATTTTATATGGATGTGTGTGCGCACGCACATTCATGTATATACATGTACGCTTGTGTATTTATTTTTCGATTTAGTTAAATTCAGATCACAAAAATTGCATTGTAAACGTGCTATTAAGCTCTTTGCATTTGTCATCGATATCAGCTATGTGATTCTTAATTTCAACAATAGCACTTTTTGTAGTATCAACTAGCATTCTTTTGGCCGAGGTGAAGATTCGAACAGAATCTGATTTAACGGGCGTTTGTGGCATTTTTAAATGTAGTCTTTGTTGGCAATGTTTTATTTACTTTTTGTTATTTGGCAATTGTGTTTTTTTAGTACCCCCAGGTTATAATTAGTGTGCTTAAGTGGCAACATTATCAACATTTAACCAATGTTTGACGGAGAATAGCTGTTTTTTGTTGTAAATAACAGATTGAAGTGAAAAATGAAACGCGTCTTTACTATGTAACTTTTTATCTCTACATATATAGATAAAAAGATGCGTGACTGACTGATTAATCATCGGCCAGCCCAAAGGTCTAAAGCTCGAATCATGAAATTTTGCACGAATGTTGGTCTTGGGCCATAGGCACGGGAAAAAGCTGGATTTGGTGATATTCGTAAGTTATGGTACTATTGGGTTGCCTAAAAAGTAATTGCGGATATTTTAAAAGAAAGTAAATGCATTTTTAATAAAACTTAGAATGAACTTTAATCAAATATATAATTGCCATTTTGTTCGATAACCTTTTGCCATCTTCCTGGCAAATTTAATATTCCACGCTCATAGAACTTCTGGCCTTTATCTGCAAAAAACTGAACCAAGTGCGATTTTATAGCCTCATCATTGCCAAAAGTTTTACCATTTAAGGATTTCTGCAAAGATCGAAATAAATGGTAGTCTGATGGTGCAAGGTCAGGGCTCACTCAGCTCACTCAGTTTTTGGCGAGTGACCAAAGATGTGTGCGGTCTAGCGTTGTCCTGGTGGAATATGACACCTTTACGATTGACCAATTCTGGTCGCTTCTCCTTGATGGCTGTATTCAATTTCTCCAATTGTTGACAGTAAACATCCGAATTAATCGTTTGGTTCCTTGGAAGCAGCTCAAAATATACCACACCATTCCAATCCCACCAAACAGACAGCATAACCTTCTTTTGGTGGATATCAGCCTTTGAAGTGGTTTGAGCTGGTTCACCATGCTTGGACCATGATCGTTTTCGACTAACGTTGTTGTAAACAATCCATTTTTCATCTCCAGTTATGATTCGTTTTAAAAACGGATCGAATTCATTGCGCTTAAGGTGCATATCACAAGCATTGATTCGGTTTATTAAATGAATTTCTTTCATGTGGTACCCATATTAAAATTGACGCCAAACAAACAAATGTAAACAAAATTTCGCGCACTTTTTTTCTAAAGTAAGCTAAAAGTAACAGCTGATAACTGACAGAAGAAAGAATGCAATTACAGAGTCGCAAGCAGTTGAAAAAATTTTTCAACGCCGACTATATTACTACTTTATTACCGACAATTACTTTTTGGGCAACCCAATAAAATGTACCAAAACGATATGGTACACATTTGCCCATCGGGAACGGAAAGGGCTAGAATTATGTTGGGCTCAAATTAATAGGCGTTTCGAAAAAAAAGGTTTGGTAAAAAAATTTTGGAAAATCGTACCGGAAGTGAGACAAATAGTATGTATAGTACCGAAATTGGTACTATTTCGTACTTTCATTGTATATTGAACTAGAGCTCTGAATTTTGGAACTTGGATACACTATGGCAACCTTAATTCGTTGACTATAAAACTTAGTCAACGACCCTGCGTCGACCCTTAGATTTAGGTACAAATAAAGTACCAAAAAAGTACGAAATGAGAGAACTTTGAACAGGGTGGATGGATAGGAGTAGAATTTTGAACTTTGACTTTAATGACATCTGACGCAGTAGGATGATGGTGAAAAAAAAAAAACAAATGGAAAAATAGTACTGGTAACGGGGAAAAAGGAACGTTTATTACCGCAATTGGTACCATTTGGTACTTTCCTTACAAATGTAGCTAGAGGTCTGAAATGTGGCATGTAGGTAAAACTAGGAAATATATGATGGGTGACAAAATGATTTATTCAAAAGTAGTACGTTTTGGTAGCATAATTGGTACCATTTTGTACTTTCTCTACAGATACAGCTAGAGGTTTGCAATTTGGCATGCAGGTACAACTAGGAAAAATATGATGGCTGACTATGATCTTTTAACAATTTCAACATTTTGGTACCAATATCGGTACCATTTGGTACATTCTATGCAGTTGGTCTGAATTTGGCATGAAGTTAAACTTAGAAATATATGATGGGCGACTAAATGGATTTTTCACAATTTGAACACTTTGGTTCCAAAATTGATACTATTTAGTAATAGATGACTAAATGATCTATTCAAAATTCGTACATTTTCGTACCAGAATTGGTACCATATTGTACTTTCTGTTCAGCTAGAGCTAGAGGTCAGCAATTTGGTTACACCTTGACAGTAAATATTGGACGGTTAGAAAATTTGTTTTTAATTCGTGCGTTTATTAATTAAAACATACAAAATGGTACTCTCTTTACAGAGTCATCTTAAGCTCTCAAAATTGGAATAGTGTTACATCTTGACCATACATTTTTGGGCGACGAGAAGATTTTTTCAGAACTAAAAAAAATAGTATAAAAATAAATATTATATTATAAAAATATATTATATATATATTTTTTTTTTATTTTAAAGTACTTTTTTTTATTAAATGGATTTTGAATAATTTAATGTTTTTTGATTAAATTAAATTACAAATTAAGTAATTCATTACAAAAGAAAGCAAAACAACTTGTAATTAATTTAAAAGGAAAAACAATTCAGAACTAAAAAAATCTGATATTTTAAAACTTCAATCTAAAGTTATTTTTTTATTTTTAAGTATCGTTTTTTCATCTAAAGTATTGCATTCCTTAATCACTGATCCGGCCTTCCCTCCTGTATGGAAGGTGAAATTGCTTCTACAAAAGAGTAATAAAAATAAAATATATTTGAATATTGCATTATTTAACACATATTTTGTATAACTTACCTATTATTATGTTTTCTTTTCATACGATGTGTGTGCAACAAACAACGTGATTGTTTGTTGTTTTTTTTTTTTATACGATGTGTGTACAACAAGAAAAACACCAAGAACAACGAATGCGTACCTAAGAAAAATGCGAACTGTCCCCAACATGGATACATTTAAGACGGTGTATTTACCGGTTTATTCTGTGAAAAGAGAAAACGCAAAAGTAGCCAAGCAATGGACTAAAATGACTGGTGATATAACCGATAATTTGTGTTAATAGACACATTTAAGCGGGTGTATTTTGTGATTTGTAATTTATTTATTTACACCCGCACAACAAGAATATAAAATTCTTATAATTAAAGTGCGGGTAATATCTCCAACAATTGTACAAAGTAAACACTTAAAACTAAGAAACTATAGCTATACAATTCATCACAGCTTTTGAACGAATATGTCATGTCGCATAACAAGGAATGATCCACAGTGTCAAATGCCTTAGAATGGTCAAAAAGGAACAAGGAAATTTATCTTGTCATTCTCCAAATTGACCCTGATCCTCTCAGTGACCTCTGCCAAGGCAGTTTCGCAGCTGTTTAGGTCAAAACCCGGAGTGTCTCACATATAACAAAGAGTTCTCGTTGACAAAAGACGACATTTGCAAATACAACAATTTCTCAAAGACCTTGAACAAGTAACAAAGAATCGCAATTGGTCTATATTCCTTGGAATTTTTAGGCAGTGGGATGACTTTGGCATGTTTCCACGCCAATGGAAAATAACTCGTGGTCAAAATCCTATTGAAAACATAGGTTACATGAGGAATAATAAGGGGGATCAAGAGTCTTACAAATCTAGGATCAATGCCATCAGTTCCGACAGCGTTAAACTTTACAGTCGCGACACACTCAAGGACATCGGACTAATACAGCTGAAGCCAAAACCAGAGTCGTCGTCGAGAGAGAGGGAGATATTGAAGCCATAGAAATTGGGATCTGTGGGACATTAACAAATGCATCATTAAGTCCATTGATATCCAAGTTTGTTGAACATCTATTAGTATCTTTCCCAATTCCTATGTCTCGAATAACCTTCCACGTTCTCTTGGAGCCTATTGCAGAGGTAAAGCGTCTGTAATAGTAGTCTTTATTCGCTATCTTAATCAACTTATTGACGTGGTCTCTTGCTGAGCGAAAGGCATCATGTAATTCAGGAGTCCTGAAATGTCTCCACCTGCAATGCGACATATTCCTTCCGTGAATAGCCGAACGAATATCCCGGGAGAACCACGGTTTCGTTATGGTGGACACTTCTCTAGTCTTGAGTGGAACCGTAAGTTCCTGTAGGTCACGGATATTCCTCTGTAGAAAGTCATTTTGTTCATCGATAGTTTCCATACGAAATATCAGATCCCAGTCCATGAGCACAGCACCCGAAAGCAAAAAATCATGGTCGAGACTGGGAAAATCTCTATATGAATAAGTTTCCCTATTCCTGGTGAGCTCAAATTCATAACATAAAAATGGGAAAAGAACTAAATATAGGATAACATAAATGACATGAGATTAGTTGTAGTTTATGAGATGATGTTAGTAGTAGGATTTTGTGCGTGGTTAGTATGACGAAACCCATTTAAAGCATCATAATTTTCAGTGCATACCGGAACGTCGCTGGGATCACGCTTCACATACACTAGTCCGTTGAAAGTATAAGCTGAGTGTAAAAGTTTCTTTCTTTTTAGGGAGAGGGCATCTTGTAAGATTCTATAGTTTGAATTCGAAATGTTTTCATCTATTTAGAACTGACAAGTTGAGTCAAATCCAATCATGTTGAGAGATAAGGTGGTATTGTTTCTCTTCCGAAATTCAGATAGTCCTTTCAAAAGGACTCCGGTTTATTCTGTGAAAGGGAAAATAAGCCAAAGCAGCCACACAATGGACTGGAATGACTGGTGATATGATTGGTAATTTGTGTTAACAGGGGTTAATTTACCCCAAACTTCTTGCAGGGTATGCACTGCGACCCCAATTATACCAAACATGTTACATTCGAAGTCCATTACAAGTCCTCCACAAATATTACCAAGACGTATTGACCATGGTAGTGTACAGCAAACAGCTAAGTACAATTTTTTCTCGCAAAGTGCACTATCTGTCAACGAGTTTTGGTTGTGTGTGCGCATTATAGATAAGAACCATAACACACACAAATCACTGGTTGCACTAATCACTGATTTTAGCAAAAAGTACACTCGATTTTTTGTTGTTGGCCAACTGCTCCTTCCTGTTAAATTTGTATTGCATACTTCTGTAGTTTTTGCAAAGCTAAAACCAAGAAAAGAAAGCTAAAACCAATGCGCTTGCGAACAGTATTTGAGATTTCAGCAAAATGGTGCATAAAAGACAATTGTTGAAGTATGGGTCGCCAGTGTTGATTAATTGCACAGTGGAATAATATCAACATCATTCTACGAGCTCCGACTGTTTTCTTCTAAGTCTCATATGGACCACCTCCGTGCTGAAAAATCTGGATTTGCCTGCAGTCGAGTACATTATAACTGACCTTAACCTGACTTTGAACACTTATATAGTACCTGATGTCTGGAAGATGAGTGTACCCGCTACTGAACCGGGGAAAGGCCCGAGTAAGGGGGTGTCGTATAGACCGATTTCTCTCTGACACAAAATTTTTTTGTTTTAATTATTGTTATTATTGATTTTCACTCCTTTTCAATAAAACTCGTAATTAGATTTAGAATTTTTTGAAAAAAAAATCGAATTAATATTTTTAATGGGTTGGCCATTCTTGTTTGCGCCTTTGTGTGGAGCTCTTTGGAGGTTGGAATAATAATAGATAGATCGCTCTCAGATTTATTGAGAGGCTTGCGAATGATCCTAAGACTCTCCTTAATAGAGAGAGAAACTCCCTAAATTGGGCTCGGGAATTCGCTGCAAAGGCTACCTCAAAGACTAAACGTCTTGATTCGGAAACTGCAGTCAGCCAAAAGGCTGCGGTCACATGGAAGGCATGCCATGCCTAAAATAACTAGGGCGAACAACAGACAAGAACAAGGGAGAAGAACAGGGCTGCATACCTAGAAATAACTGGAGTGGGATAGTCAATGAACTGTCATAAGTATACTCCGATGTCCTTGTGGAATTTCCTGGGTCTCCTCCAGTTTGTGACGATGCAGGCTGGTATCGAGGCCGAAACTGGCTAATTGCCTTCGGCGATCAACGCTCAATTGTAATGTATCGTTGTACGTTTCAACCACCGACAAGAAGATTGGTAGACTGGATGAGGCTGATGGTGACAGGAGACATGCAGTATTCGTACTAAACTCCGGCTGTCTCGCAGACCTCAACAAGTCTAAAGGGGTTGTATCCTACGGGTCTATAGATGCGATGGGGTTGGGAATCAGGAGACGACTCAGCACTTGTTGCTGAACACTTGCCTGAGGAACTATCGACCACATCGCTAAAATCTGGCAGATTACAGGAGACTGAAAATCCCCCTGCCACAATTGAGGCAGAAGGGGATGGGATCGATACTTCGACAGCAGCATTTTGTGAAGAATCTAAGGAGAAATCGTCCACACCGCAAGTGTCCAGTGTGCTGAGGAAGAATGATTCCACAGCTTTCTCACCTGCCCCTGGATGCGTACGGAAGCTCATCATGACAAGTTCTAACGAATCTTGTGAGGATGAACTCCTGATGGAATCAGAAGAAGAGGCTAACACAACAGTGGTGGAAGTTCTGAATCATGACTATGGTCCGTTTTCTACAGAAAAAACTCCACCATTGTAAGGCCGCTTCGGCAGAACTAAAGTCCTCCTGATGGCAGGGGGATTTGACGTGGTTTACCATGGGTGTGTGAAGGAATGGTACGCGGACTAATAATTCCGGGATTTAAACTTCTCAAGGGTACTGGGAATGGGAGACACAGAGCCTGTACTCTTGCAAAGGGTAGTCTAAATGTTTTTCATCTTCCGTCGCCAAGCACTGAAGATTTAGTAGCAGCCAGCCTTGAAATAAACAAGTCTCATTACTGGCTGGCTTCCCAATATATGGCACACGATTCAGAGATGCCGCCTTCAGACCTTAAGTCGCTGGTTGAAGCTGCTTCTGTAGGGAAGAAAAGCCTCATTGTAGGAAGTGATGCTAATGCACATCACCAGGTATGGGAAAGTTCGGATGTCCACGAAAAGGGTGAGCTGCTTATCAAATATGTTGTATTATAAGTTACAATCTGGCGATTTATAATAAATGGGATAAACGGAAATATATTACCAGGAACAGGCAGGAGGTACTATTGTATATACTGCGTTGTGTCGGAAGATATAAGTGGAAGAATATGCGACTGGGAAGTGTTGGATGACCACAACTTCTCTGATCATCGTTATATTAGTTTTAGCCTTGGAGAAAGTACTGAAGTAGTGGTCTCTCGGCAAAACAGAAAGAAAGGCGGATTGAGATAAATTTCGGCACAAATTCTGCACCACTATCCTTTCTAGACTAGAAAAGGAAGTGGATTCTACGGAGGATATAGACATAGTGGTCAAGCGGATCACGAAGGCCCTGAATGACTCGCTTGTATCAGCATGTCCTAGTGCCAAGCAAGGGGCTGGTTGGTCTAAGGAAGGACTGCAAAAAATTCTTCAACAGAGCAAAAGCCACAAGAGCACCACACGATTGGACATTTATAAGGCTAACCATAGAAAGGCTCAGAAAAAATCCTGGGTAGAATTCTGCAGCTCCGTGGAGGATACATCTGAGGCCTCTAGGCTGAGGAAGATTCTGTCCTCGAGACCTATTACGGTGGGGTATATTCAGAAGTCAGAGAATGTATGGACAATGACTAGTAAGGAAACACTAGAACTACTCGTTGATACACATTTCCAGGGAAATTCTCCAACGGACAACGTGGCGCCAGAAAAGGTTGTCACTGATATGCATTCGTCGGAGGCTATTAGGAAATTGTGTCTGACCCGAAAATCCTTTGGGCGATAAGAAGTTTCGACTCCTTTAAGTCGCCAGGCCCTGATGATGTATCACCGGTTGAATTACAAGCTGTGTCTGATAGACTGGTTCCCTGGCTTAGGGAGATATACTCTGCTTGTATCAGAATGTCATATATACCTGTGGGATGGAGGGACACAAAGGTCATTTTTATTCCGAAAGGAGGAAAACCCAACCACACGAAGGCGAAAGATTTTCGTTTTATAAGTCTGTCATCCTTTATGCTGAAGACTCGTGAGAGGTTGATAGAAACATAACTTAGGGCAAAGATCCCTGGAGATCGCCTGTCGCGGCAGCAGCATGCAGGTGCTTTCAATAATGTAAAACCGACGGAGTTGGAGTTTCTAGGCATCAACTCTACCGTAAGAGAGTTTATTATTAACTTACTTACTAAAAGATGAATTACGGCAAGCTTGGGATCTGTGGATCTAAAAAGATAGGTCGGCAAAGGGACACCTCAAGGAGGTATACTGTCTCCTCTACTTTGGATTATAGCCATTAACAATATATTATAGTCTCTGTAAGAAAAAGGCATACGCTGATGACGTGGCAATTGCGCTTCAAAAATCCGCCTACCGTTCAATACTTAACCGGATCCAGAGGATGGCTTGTTTGTGCATCACAGAGGACGACACTGAGGACGACACCTTCTGATGCACTGAATTTAATGCTACACCTTATGCCTCTGGACAGCGACCACTGCCGTGAGATTAAGGGAGCTTTCTCATTGGTCATGTGGCGGCTACGGACACTGTGTTATACTTGATACAATATCCGATGTTCCTGGCAGTCTGGATTACACCCTACCTGGGCCGCTTTTTGATAAAAATTACAGTACCATATTGTACTTTGTATCAAGCAGAGATCCTTGCAATTAAGTAAATGGTGGTTCCAAACTAAACGGCAATGTGGGCTTTGGGGTGAACTCCAAATATCTAGAACTGGTCATATCAAAGACGTTACCTGACCCCTGGAGTGTGTATCAAGCAGGGACCCTTGCAATTTAGGAAATGGTGGAATGGCTAAGATATAATGTCATTACGACGATTGGCATAAATATCTTGTCAGACAGCCATTAAATCCCTGGAGAACGTATTTCTGAACACAAAAATCGCCCTTGACTGTCGCAGATCTCTCAACGAGATGGCGGAACAGTTCAAAATTTATCTGCTCTGGATGCCGGGCCAGAAAGATATCCCAGGGAATTCTAAAGCAGACGGGCTTGCGAGACTAGGAACTACCTTACACACTACAGGGGCATTGGAATCTGTTAGTATGCCTCTAGCGACATGTAAGCAAAATTTTCAGTACCAGCCTCGAAAGGCACGAATGATAGATGGTCACAAAGAGGTGGTTGTGAGCATTTCAAAACTATGTGGCCTCATCTATCTAGACAGGCTAGAACAGACGTCTCAGTCATTGTGTCCGTCATGGCAGGTCACTGTCTAATCGGAAAACATACTGACAGACTGAAGGATGCCATCAACGACTTTTGCAGAAGCTGTAGGGACATCGAGGAAGAAGAGTCTATAGAACACCTTCTGTGTGTGTGTCGCGCACTGGCAGTTAGAAGGAGTTCCTAAAGTTCTCATTTCTTTGAGAACCTTTAGCGGAAGTGACCATCCGCAAGTTATTGGGCTTTTCAAAGCGATCTGGGTAATTCAACGGTAGAAACTGGAAGGCATCTTCCTTCTTCTGTTCCTGTGGTATCACAATGGACGAAAACGTCTAAGTGAGTCTGATGGCAGACTGCCACTTAAACCTAATCTAACCTACCTTTCAGGATCAGGCCCGAAACGCAACGAATGATAGTTGGTCACAAGGAGGGGGCTGTGAGCATTGCAAAACTATGTGGCCTAATCCATACTTGAAGAGTTCTACTGCTTTGCTGTCATTGGCTAAAACAGACGTCTCAGTCATTGTGTCAGTCATGACAGGTCACTGTTTAATCGGAAAACATGCTGACAGACTGAAGGTTGCCAGCAACGACTTTTTCATGCCTTAAAGGTTCGAAGAAGAAGAGACTATAGAACACCTTCCGTGTGTGTGTGTCCCGCACTTGCAGTTAGAAGGTGTTCCAATTTAGGTTCTCATTTCTTTGCGAACCTATCTGATTTAGCGGATGTGAACATTCGCAAGTTATTGGGTTTCTTAAAACGATCTGGTAAGTTCAACTGTAGAAACTAGAAGGCATATTCCTTTTTCTGTTCCTGTGGTATCACAATGGACAAAACGTCTAAGTGAGTCTGCTGGCAGACTGCCACTTAAACCTAATCTAACCTATCAAATCCTTGATTGTTTTCCATGCCACTCCCCTAAGTTGGTTCATGTCTGGTATTGTGTCCCCACCTAAAATCCGGTGTCTTTTGCCTTGCTTTCGCGGAAGGTAATTACATAGGAAATGCTCCAACGTCTCATCATCTTCCCCACATAACCTACACGTGCTATCACTTGCCGAACCGATTTTGCATAAGTGAGCTCGTAGACCTATGCTTCCCGTTATGATACTAATAGCTATTCTGACTTCCTCCTTACTTCTTTTCAGTAAACGCCTCGTCCTCTCACGAGCCAGATCAACCTATAGGGTTTTCGCCGTCCTATCGACTGTTTCGCTGTTCCACAGTGTTACATGCGCATTCGTCGTGCACGCACTTAACTCGGACTGCGTCGACCCGAAAGGCTTCGGATTAACCAAGTTTATTGACGCCAGTTCTCTGGCCTTCACCGCCAAATCGTCTGCCCTTTCATTCCCCATGACTTCGTTATAGCCCGGCACCCAAACGATGCGGATTTTGCCATCCTCAAAGAAGGCGTTGATCTCCTTCTTACATTCCAAGATTATTCGTGATCTTACCGTCCTGGTTGTTATTGCCCGTATGACCATTTTACTGTCCGTAAAGATGTGTTAGCACCACAGCACCTCATGCATTCCGTGATCGCCCGGTTCTCCGCCTGCAGGACCGTATTATGGCCAGGCAGTCTAAAACAGATCTCAGTCCCTGGGTTCTCAATGTAAATCCCCAGGCCCAATCTGTCCTCTATCTTTGACCCATTCGTGTAACATGATCTTCTAGATGGTAATACTAGGGTTCCGTAAGTCCAAGACTGTGCCACTGGCATCAGTGCCTCGCACTCGACCTCAAGTGTCGTCCCAGGTATCCGATTGAAACCCTTCCCTTCCTTCCAGCTTTCCTTTCGTCGCCTCGATTATACCGCCATGGTATGAGCTGCTCCCATCCCTGCAAAATTAATAAGACTCTGCAGGATGACACTTACTGATACACGTTCCTCAGTAAGAATAGGAAAGAATCTCTCCGAACCATTCAATACCAAACGAGGTTCCAGACAAGAAAACTACTTATCGTGTTATCTCTTTAATATCCTGCTGGAGAAGACTATACAAGATATTTAAGTGAATTGATATGGCATATTACTCACATGCTATTCGCCTATGCCGCCGACATAGATATCATGGGAAGTAGTAACTGCAGCCTTTGAAAGAATTAAAAGGGAATAAGTGAAAATGGGTTTGGCAACCAGGATGCTCTTGTGCAGACCACATTAACTCCCTGCGTACCTATATAACACCTATACATTTTATTCATTGACTTCGAGAGTGTGTTTGGCACAATTTTGAGAGAGCCTACCTTTCGGGAGAGTTAAAGGCATCCTATCGCCGACGCTATTTTTAATTTGATTGGAAGCAACAAATGCTGAGGCTCCTTTCGTAACTCAACAAAGTTTGGAGATGCAGTGACATCTCGCATAATACTAAAATTCAGAATCTTCAAAAATAGTGTAAAATCTCCAAGTTTTTAAAAATTTCTGCAAGAGACAAATATTTCGAATTTTCTGGCCAAACCGTATTCCAAATGAGGAATTGTGAATAAGAACAAACACCTCCCCTGTCGATGTAGAAATTTGAAGTAGAAAATTAACTTGGTTGGGTCATATCCTACGCTGACCGCGCGATAATATAGCGAGAAATATCCTAGACTGGACTCGCAAGGACAGCAAAGGAGGGGACGCCATATATATATATATATCTATATATATATGGTTTGATTCCAACTTTCTTTTCGTACAGCGGATTCATGTATTTTTCGGGCGTCCCCTCCTTCGCTGTCCTTGCGGGTCCAGTCTAGGATATTTCTCGCTATATCATCGCGCGGTCAGCGTAGGATATGACGCAACCAAGTCCATTTTCTCCTCCAAATTTCTACATCGACAGGGGAGGTGTTTGTTCTTATTCACAATTCCTCATTTGGAATATATATACATATATATATATATTATGCCTTACACCATAAGAAGAGGGTTTAATAATTTCGTCATTTCGTTTGTAACTCCTCGAAATATTCGTCTAAAACCCAATAAAGTATATATATTCTTACATGTATTATTGATCGTCAACACATTTTAAGACGATCTAGCCATGTCCGTCCGTCAGTCTGTCGAAAGCACGCAAACTTTCGAAAGAATAAAGCTAGCCGCTTGAAATTCTTACGACATTATTATTATCCGATTTGGCTGATATTTTGTACAACGGCTTTTTTCATGACCTTCAACATACGTATCAAATATGGCCTGAATCGGTCTATAGCCTGATACAGCTCCCCAATAAACCGATCTCCCTATTTTACTTCTTAGCCCCTAAAGGAAGCAATTCTTATTCGATTTGCCTGAAATTTTAAACAATGACTTCTACTATGGTCTCCAACGTTCAGTTCAATTATAGCTCGAATCGGACGATAACTTAATATAGCTCCAATAGATTAACAATTATTTTCTTTTATCCTTTGTTTGACCAAAAATAGATACTGATTTACAGAAAAGAAATTGCCAGACACACATGCGGATCAGATATAGAAACAAACACACTATTAGTGGTCGTTTCAGCTGATGGTTAGGCCACCATCTTCGGCACTGTTGTGTTTTCTCTGGGCCTACCGTCTGTCGGCTCACAGTTCATAGCTTGCTTTTTCTTGTATATATGGTTAGAACACACAAGGGAATTCCTGTGGAATCACATATTACCACAACTAACAACTGCGCCCCGCTGTACAACATCTATTCATGTGCTAATTTTCGATCTTGTGACCTTCAATCTATATACAGGGTGGCTGATGAATATTGCTACAATGATGAATATTGCTACATTTTTTTTTCGGTGTATGGAATACATTTTTCTTTTATTCATGTTAAATTAAATTATTAAATTAATTATTAAATTATTATTAATTAAATTAATTAATTAATTAATTAAATTAATTATTAAATTATTATTATTAAATAGAAAAAAAGTTATTACATTTTTTTTTGGTAGCGGCTTTCATCAGCCACCCTGTATGACTAAGATAGTATTTTTTTCTAGCATCAATGTAATTGGGTCATTTCCACCACACACACTTTCTGAAGGGAAGGGAATGAAAGAGCGTGTCGAAATGATACGATTTCGTGAAAAACATTTTCCAAAAACAGAAATAGTACGATTAGTGCCGCAATTGGTACTATTTGGAACCTCTCTTTTTTTTTGGCGCTATTTGGCATTTGGTCAATATGGTACTTTATTTACGGATAGAGCTACAGCTCTGACTTTGGCATGTACTAGAAAATATATGATGGGTGGCTAAACGATTTTTTCACAATTTGAACATTTTTCTACCAAAAAGGACAAAATAGTACGAAATAGCTTATCTTCGTCCGCAGCGAACGGCGATAGCTAGAATTAAACAATTTGGTAAAAATGATTGATTGAAATCTTGAATATTCGGTATCAAATCGTACCAGAAGTAGAGGAAAACGTACTGTAGTGCTGTAATAGGTACTATTTGGTACATTCTTTACTGACTAAGCTAAAGCTTTCATAATTAAGACACAGTCACACCTTGACAATATATGTTGGGGAAATAGGAGGTTTTCTTGAAATTTGTCTATTTAACTACTAAGATGTAAAAAATTTTTCTTTCTTTACGAACTTATCTAGAGTTCTGAAATTTGGGAAACAGGTAACTATGGGAGTATATTTCGGATGATTGAAGAATTTTTTTTTTCTCACGATAGGTTACATGATGATCTTGCAATATCAGTTTGCGAACAGCATCAATGGTTTTTGGAACAACAAATGATTTTGGACGTCTTGGAGTGAACTACGACCTCGATTGAATTCACCATACCATCAATAAACACTGGTTCTTGATGGAGCTTCATCGCCAAAAATTTAATTAAGTTCATTGACACACTGTTGTTGAGTTGTTCATCCACGTCGAAAGTTGTAACAAAGTGTTGCGCGAAAATGTTGACGATTTAATTCCATTTTCTGAGCGAGATGAATCTTTCAAGTTGCTGTAGACAACACAAATAGCTTCATATGTCAAATCATTCTGAGTACATATAACCTCAAATATGTCAAGCTTTACAATAGAGCGGTCAGTTGGCAGATTGCAACACAATCCCGAAATATAAAAGTCAGTTTGATTTATAGCTCTCACAGCGATATAGACTGTCAGCTCTCCTAGATAGCATATATCGGGGGACAAGGAGATTTTTTGAAATACGAACATTTAGGTACTTTCTTTACGGAATGAGCTAAAGCTCTCATACTTAAGATGTTATCAGACTATTTGTTCTTGTCTAATGACATATCACTTTTTATGTATCATTGATATTTCATTATGTGTGTCAAAATTGCCAATTTACATACGATTCATTATTTTTGCTATCACACTTTATGTTATTTTGTATGAGATTACATTAAAATGTGAGCAAAAGCTGATTTTTATGGCAACAAATTGTTAAAGTTGGGCAAACAATTTAATTTGGTGTTGCTTTCATTCAACTTACAACAAAAACAGCAGATTTCTTTATGCTTTGTCCGAAGGAATAGAGCACCGCTCTAATAAAAAAACCGTGCTATTTTGAATAGTGATTTTCATGTGTTAGTTTCGTTCGTATGTGTTCAACTTTAACAATAGCTAAATTTGACAGGTCATAAGACAAGAACATATTATGCGATGGCACCTTTAGGATACAGTTGTTCCATGCCAGTATATGTATATTGGGCACTAGAAGAGTTTACTGAAATTCGTACCTATAAGAAATAAATAGTACAAAATAGGCCATTATGATTTATGTTAGTCCACAATGGTACCTTAAACAATAGGGTAAAAAGTACGACTTTATATACTGTTTGATATATACGGATTGATCCAGAGCCTGAAAGGTTTAAAACCAGAAAGTTTTTTCGTACATTCAGGTACTAAAACGAACAAAATGGTACTTTCTTGACGGATTAAATTACAACTCACAAAATTGGGTATACCCACGTACTTAGGTGGTGAATAAAAAAATACTTACCGCAAATTCCAACGACAGTTAAGACACAAGCAGACACTGCAGCAAACATTGTTGAGGAATGGGGATACAAGGTGTTTTTATCATCCATCGTAATTGAGCGGGCTACATGAAAAAAAATATATTCAACTTTGTACAACGGTTACTGCACAACTAACGAGGTCTGTACAAAAAGTACCGCAAATTTTACTGACAAGGTCTGCAATCTTGAATGATTAGTTAATCTTTGACAGCTGCGTTACCTGAACGCGTCTTGCTTATTTCAAAAAGTTAATCAAGAATCTGTATAAATTTTTTGTGTGAAAAACAAAAATTAGTGCGTGGCCGCATTCCGAATGTTGATTGTGGCATTTGGTGAAGCTTAGTTGGACTATGATAATCTTCGTTGGTCGTACAAAATGGTCCAACATTTTCCGAAGACATGTTAAATTTGCGACATTTTTTTAGGAAACTGATACGACTCTTGCCAAATTTTTTCACTAATAAGTATCCGAATGTTCACCGGACAAAATCACAGCTTATAAGTGGTGCACAGTAGATATTCATAAGTAAAAAACCAGTTTCTTAAGAATGCGAAATTCGCGATACTTTCTGTACAGATCTCATTTAAAATATTACTCAACATGAAAAATTGCATTTAGATAAATTAGATTTAATATTTACACTTCCTTTCTAAACGTTTGTCCTAAGTAAAAATGCTTTTTCTTTAATATATAGGGAACATTTCAATACATGTTTGACCTAGGACAAAACTTTATTTAAATTTTATTTTCTTCAATAGTTACATTGAAAATTTTATTACACTTTTGACTTTGGAGAAAATTTCATTCAAATTTGGTTACACATTTCATTGAACATTTTTTTTGGAGAAAATTATTTTGATATTTTTTCTTTAAGTCTATTGAAGGAAAAGAACTTGCTAGTTTCTTTAGGTAATACATATTTGACTTAGGACAAAACTTTATTTAAATTTTATCTTTTTTAATAGTTTACTGAAAATTCTATTACAATTTTGACTTTGGAGAAAATTTCATTAAAATTTGTTTTAACATTTAACATTTTTCTTGGAGAAAATTAGTTTGATATTTTTTCTTTAAGTCTATTGAATGAAAAGAACTTGCCAGTTTCTTTAGGTAAGTTTTTTTCTCGAAAGCGAATCTAGTACCAGCCTTTAAAAAAACACTTCAGTAAAATTTTGGCCTTATGAAAATTGTCTTCAAAATTCATAGAAATGTTGTTTTTGGATATGCATTTTCTATATTAACATTGGGTTGCCTAAAAAGTAATTGCGGATTTTTTAAAAGAAAGTGAATGCATTTTTAATAAAATTTGGAATGAACTTTAATCAAATATATAATTGCCATTTTGTTCGATAACCTTTTGCCATCTTCCTGGCAAATTTAGTATTCCACGCTCATAGAACTTCTGGCCTTTATCTGCAGAAAACTGAACCAAGTGCGATTTTATAGCCTCATCATTGCCGAAAGTGTTACCATTTAAGGAGTTCTGCAAAGATTGAAATAAATGGTAGTCTGATGGTGCAAGGTCAGGGCTCACTCAGCTCACTCAGTTTTTGGCGAGTGACCAAAGATGTGTGCGGTCTAGCGTTGTCCTGGTGGAATATGACACTTTTACGATTGACCAATTCTGGTCGCTTCTCCTTGATGGCTGTATTCAATTTCTCCAATTGTTGACAGTAAACATCCGAATTAATCGTTTGGTTCCTTGGAAGCAGCTCAAAATATACCACACCCTTCCAATCCCAGCAAACAGACAGCATAACCTTCTTTTAGTGGATATCAGCCTTTGAAGTGGTTTGAGCTGGTTCACCATGCTTGGACCAACTAACGTTGTTGTAAACAATCCATTTTTCATCTCTAGTTATGATTCGTTTTAAAAACGGATCGAATTCATTGCGTTTAAGGTGCATATCACAAGCGTTGATTCGGTTTGTTAAATGAATTTCTTTCAATACATGTGGTACCCATATTAAAATTGACGCCAAACAAACAAATGTAAACAAAATTTCGCGCACTTTTTTTCTAAAGTAAGCTAAAAGTAACAGCTGATAACTGACAGAAGAAAGAATGCAATTACAGAGTCACAAGCCGTTGAAAAAATTTGTCAACGCCAAATATATTACTACTATATTACCGACAATTACTTTTTGGGCAACCCAATATAAATATAAGTGAATTTATAAATTAATGGTTTTATTGGAAATAATATGTAGTAAACAAAATCAAGTAGCCCTCAATACTTAAGATTGTTTTGGGTTTCGTTGTTCCCACGGAAAATTACGAATTCCAAGTAATAAATGAAATTTTAGGTGTGATGGTTTTATTTCTTTAAAAAAAAATCTATGACTTTTCCCGAGACCTAGCCGCATTGAGTAGAGAAGATTGTACATCTCCTTGAGATGAACTGTCCTGTGTATATCAACAGATCCGAAGACTGTCGTAAAACTTCCCCAAGGCGGATTTAAAAAGGTTGTCCTACGCGAACAGCTGTTCCAGATTTGACGATATTAAAATGTCAGATTTTTATTTGCATCTTCTTTGTTATTATCTTTATCGCATACTTTCTGCTCCTGCATGCACACTCGCTGCACACGTACACAATACGCTCACAAATGTATTTGTTCGTGTTGGCTTGATGGCAAGATGGCGATTTCACCATATGGTTTTTATGTTGATTTACAAATGAGACAACCCTTAAGCAATTCAGCCATGATACGTCCCTTAGTAAAGGCTGGTATTACATTCGTTTTTCACAGGTGAAAACACATATTTTACATGGTTCTTTTTTGGAACACTAGAATAATCTAAATGATAACAGAATACTTTTTGAAAATATTTTCATAAGAAATGGGGAAATGCCCTACTGAATGAAACACCAAGTTTTTTGCTTGAAAATCTATTATCTAAGAAATAGTAAACTTGAACAAATTTCGCTAAAAGCAAATATAGTACCACCCTTAAGTGAAAGCAATTAAGGATTTTGTAAGTACTTAAAATTTTCTTTTTTAGATGATAACATGCTGTTGCCGATAATCTACAAGAATCTTTGTCCTAAGATATGTTTACAAAAATCCCTCTAGAGGTTTTAGCATAAACAATAACAGACTAATTCGAAGAAAACTTTTGTTTTTGATTGGTATGGGTTTCCTGCTTTTTGTATGAAACTGACCTTTGTGTCTCTCCATCCCACAGGTTACATATTTCGACATAAGCAGAGTGTATCCCTAATTCAGTCTATCCCATGATTCCATATTAGATGATAAGATATATCATATGAGCTGTCACTTTCAGTATTCATATTACTTGCCTTATGTATGTCGAATACGAGTAGGGCGCGCTCTAACCGGCATGTATTCTCTTATGTATAGCAGTTTTTTTTACATGTATGACTGATGAAAGAAAAACTCGATTTAATCGAAAAAGTTGCAAATTTATTCCAAAATTCATTTTTCATATTGAATTTTTCGTATGTATCACAGGATGTGTACAACTTTCGGAGTTGCTATTGTTGAAATTACATATGACATGTCTTATCGTCTAATGGCAGCTAATTTTTTCAACTCCAAGCACAAACAAGATTGCATTTCATATTTTTCTCTGCCGGTTCTCATTAGTGTGCATCATTATGGTCGCAACACAGAAAAAAATAAAAACTAGTTTCAATTAAGAAATTTATACATTCAATTAAAAAATTTGCAGATATCGGTTCTATAAGGAATTTGTGTTATTAATTAACAATTCTGCAATTTGGATTTATGATAATCTCAAAATCCAATTAAAGTGGTTAAATAGACCTCTCATTTGAGCACCTCTTTTACTGCTTTAATAAAAATAAATAATTGACATTTTGATTCAAATGAATAAAAACCCTTTTATTAGATTAGATTAAATTGCACATGAAACATGATATATATTGCCACTTTGTGTCTGTATATGATAGAAGTGAGGCATATATTTGGCTCATTGTCACTCATTCTCGCAATTGATATGAGTGAAAGGAAACACAATATAATCTTGATCAATGCACAATGTATACTATTAAATGAAAAATTAATTCGTACAATTAAAAATATGTTCAACGTATGTCTTGCTTACCAATCACTTGCAGTGAAAAAAAAAATGGAGTTGTATTGTATTGTATTTGTATTTTATTATGATAAAACCCATCCAAAGGCAGTGTCTTATGTAAATCATGGGTTAGTAAATTGATAAATACAATGAGTTCAACAAGTTTTCATTTAAAAAGAACAATAATTGGTACAAAATATTTAACAATTTAAGCAAAGTTACTGATACAATATTTAAGTAAAAAAAAGGTTAAAACAAAATAAAAAAAAGAAGAAAAAGAAATTTTAAAGAAAATTTAACAATTTAATCAAAGTTACTATTAAAATAAATTAATAAATAGTTATAAAAACAAACATATATATAAAATGATTTGAACTGTCGTTCATTACTTATAATTTGAATACTATTGGGAAGATTATTCCAGAGACGTATAGCATTAACAAAGAACTGTTGCTCACATACACGATATTGATGACGTATTTGTATTACTTGTTTACCTCTTGTAGAGTTGGTAAAACGCAATACAGAAGCCAGATATGACGGTTCATTGGTATTAATTATCTTGTGGATCATTTGCAACGAGCGTATCTTAAGGAACAAGTTAAAAGAGACACCATATACTTGTCTGGCAAAGTCAGATACCCGGTCTCTTCTACGCAAACCAAAAATGTATCTAACGACATCGTTAAAGGCCACGTGCAATTTATTCCTATGAGTTACATCACAACCGTAAAAAACCTCGCAAAAGTATAATAGTTTCGGCAGAATAAATGTCCTAGCCAAAAGCATTCTTATTGACAAAGGGGTATACTGACGACTCATATATAAGTTTCGTAAAACGCCGTAGGTCCTGCCTACTGTCATACTGACATGATTCTTCCATGAATGTCTATCATCAAACTCCAAACCAAAGTTTCTTGCAGATGAAACAATCTCAATTTGAGGTCCAGCGATTGCCACATCAAGATTGGGCGGCATTGTCACACGATTCCTACCAATTACAAGGCACTTTGACTTTGTTGGATTTCTAATGTCAAAAGTATTAAAGCAGTTAACACTTTGTTTAAAAAGTTTTTTTATAAGTTAATACCATAGGTCAAATGTAGGTCTAAATATTTTTTTTTTTTGTAAAAGTGTTTTAATATAAAAGCATTGCTTATGACTCGAATATTTGGTGGAAGTATATTTCGGAAACGTGTACTGTATGCAATGAATTGTCGTTCAGAGATTTAAATAAATCAGTTTTAGTAAATGGTTCGATTTAGCAAATTGCTGGTGATCATAAAGGCACTCAGGTTCTTTATTGTAGATAAGCTTATGCAGTAATTGCAAGCATTTAACAAAGATTTTAGGAATTGTACAAGATGGTTAAACAGTTTGGTCTTCTTTTTTAGTAAGTCGCACAGACAACACTCATGCTTGCGGTATGATGTTTACATTTTGCAATTTTTCCAGTATATAAGAAATAGTCCTTAAAACTTGCTATAAACGGTGCCAAAAGATAAAGTTTTATTTGTATTTTTCAAAATAATTGAGCGTAATTTCGTAATAATTTGCAAATTGTTTTTTTTTTATTTACGAAGGAACAAAAATAGGAATTTGTTAAAATGCTGCATTCGACATGCCACTTTTACGATATAAGGAAGACCAAGCAGACCGTGTGCTTTGGTCGTATACGGTCTTTGGCATTTAATATGAAGGATTAATCATCTGGTGGGTATTATATGATATTCGTTCATTCCTCCTTCTATTGAGGATACATATGTATCTTGAAATATCATTATAGACAACTTTGAGTTTCCTACTGTATGTTAACGCATAAACATATAGAAGTGTTGGTATGGAATATGATTTAGTATACAGAAATATATTGACTTAAATTTTTTACCAATTAAACATGGTATTGATCTATAAAAATATTTTTAACAAAGTAATTAATTGTTTTGATAATTGTTGACCTTGAAATTCCATTTGCCATTGAATGATGATATATGATTGCTTAAAAGACTAATGTTTAACAAATTTTTAGTTGCACGATTCAAAATTGTTGTTTAATAACATAAACGGTAGGTCAGAAAAAACACATATTTGCGTGCTTCGACGAGAATAAATTTAGAAAAACAACATATAAAACAATAAAAAACAACATCATAAAACTCAATAATTTTTAAATAGAATAAATAATGCAGAACGGAAAATTCGACAATGTCAATATATAAACGCACCCGAAAATAAAACCAAACACTTCTATTGGGTTGCCCAAAAAGAAATTGTCGGTTATATAGTTCATTAAAGTTCATTCTAAGTTTTACTAAAAATGCATTTACTTTCTTTTAAAAAATCCGCAATTACTTTTTGGGCAACCCAATAAAAATTAAGATCGAAAATATTTATTTATGTATGTTTGTAAATTAATGCTACGCTATTGTATTGGAATATTTAATTATCCACATATAAATTGGGCATCTTAATATTGACCATCAGAAACACAACTTCCCAAATACCTCGCTTCATGTGGATCATGAAGGGAGATATTTAGGATATCATATACTTCGAGATATCAAATACGAAATGCTGAGGTTGGTATGCAACGAACGACGTACAGTCCAATCCCTTTGCTAAAATTCCATATAAATGCGCATATTGCTCTTTTAATTACTTTGGTTTGAAGCCCCATTTACAGCAGTAAAAAGATGAAAGCACGGTTGAAACAGTTGACTTACAAATATGATCATAGGACACACTGGCCAAACTG